>NC_082709.1:63097012-63419869 GCF_030144855.1 Hypanus sabinus | reverse complement strand
AATGAAGGCACGGAAGTTTATTATACCAATGATTATGATTATGACTGCCATTACCTTTCCAGTTATGGGAATTTTTTTAGTATTCGCTTTTAGCATATCCATTGTAACTTCAAGCGTTTGCCCGTCTTCAATTGTGTGAATGCATTCTCTTTCCTCCCTAATCCAGCTTGCTTCTTGATTGTGTGTTGCCCTGTTTGACCAGATATCAACTTCTTTATCTCTGTGTTTGTTGGTAATTCTGTGCTCAGGTTGGTGACATTTTGTTGTGCTGAATTTTGTTTCAATTTCTTAATAAGACCATAAGACAAAGGAGCAGAATTATGCCATTCAGCCCATTAAGTCTGCTCTGCCATTCCATCATGGCTGATTGTGTATCCCACTCAACCGCATGTACATGCCTTCTCGCCATATCCTTTGATGGCCTGATCGATCAGCGAACGATCAACTTCTACCTTAAATATATGCACAGACTTGGCCTCCACAGTCTGTGGCAGAGCATTCCACAGATTTACTACACTCCGGCTAAAAAAGTTCCTCCTGACCTCTGTCCTAAAAGGTCTCCCCTCAGCTTTGAGGCTGATCCCTCTAGTTCTGGAAACCCCCACCATAGGAAACATCCTCTCCACATCCACCCTATCTAGTCCTTTCACCATCTGGTAGGTTTCAATGAGATCACTCCCCCCACCCCAGTATTTTTTAAAATTCCCTTGGGTACAGGCCAAAAGTTGCCAAATGCTCCTCATATGTTAACCCCTTCATTCCTGGAATTATACTCCTGGCTCTCCTCTGGACTCTCTCCAATGACAACACAGCCTTCTGAGATATGGGGCCCAGAAATGCTGGCAATACTCTAAGTGTGGCCTGACCAGTGTCCTATAAAGGCTCAGCATTATCTACTTGCTTTTATATTCTATTCCCCTTGAAATAAAAGGCAACATTGCATCCGTCTTCTTTACCACAGACTCAACCTGTAAATTAACCTTCTGGGAGTCTTGCACCAGGACTCCTAAATCCCTCTACACCTCTGATGCTTGAACCTTCTCCCTATTTAGATAATAGTCTGCACTATTGTTCCTTTTACCAAAATGCTTTATCATACATTTCCCAACACTGTATTTCATCTGCCACTTTTTTGCTTATTCTTCCAATTTGTCTAAGTCCTGCTGCAATCGCATTGCTTCCTCAGCACTACCTACCCCTCCACTCATCTTCATATCATCCGCAAACTTTGCCACAAAACCACCAACTCCATTATCTAAATCATTGACAAACAATATGACAAGCAGCGGTCCAATACTGATCATCACCACTAGTCACCAGCAGCCAACCAGAAAAGGCCCCTTTTAGTCCCACTTGCTGCCTACTGCCTAAAAGCCAGTATCTTTCCTGTAATGCCATAGGATTTTATCTTGTTAAGCAGCCTCATGTGGGGCACCTTATCAAATGCCTTTTGAAAATCCAAGTAAATGATATCCAATGCCTTTTTTTTTGTCCACCCCACTTGTTATTTCCTTGAAGAACTCTAACAGATTAGTCTGGCAAGATTTCCCTTAATAGAAACAATGCTGACTGACTTATTTTACCATTAGTCTCCAAGTACCTCAAAACCTCATCCTTAATACTTTCCCAATCACTGAGGTTAGGCTAACTGGCCGATGATTTCCTTTCTTTTGCCTTCATCCCTTCTCAGAGTGGAGTGACATTTGCAATCTTCCAGTCCTCTAGGACCACGCCAGAATCAAGTGATTCTTGAAAGATCATGATCAATGCATCCGTTATCTCTTCCGCAACCTCTCTCAGGACTCTGGGATGTAGTCCACCTGAACCAGGTGACTTATCCACCTTAAGGCCTTTAAGTTTGCCTAGTACTTTCTCCTTTGTAATAGCAATGGCACTCACTCCTGCTCCCCGAGATTCATGGACCTCTGGCACACTGCTAGTGTCTTCCACAATGAAGACAGATGCAATGTATCCAGTAAATTCATCTGCCATTTCTTTGCCCCCACTACCACCTTACCAACATCATTTGCCAGTGGTCTAACCTCAACTCTTACCTCCCTTTTACTCTATATATACCTGAAATACTTTTGGTATCCTGCTTTATATTATTGGCTCGTCTGCCCTCATATTTCATCTTTTCCTTTATTATAGCTTTTAAGTTGATTTTTTTTTTGGGATTTTAAATGCTTCCCAAACATCCAACTTCCCAATCACTTTTGCTACCTTATATGCCCTTTCCTTGGCATTTATGCAGTTCCTAACTTCCTTTGTTAGACGTGGTTGCCTACCCCTGCCATTTGAGAACTTCTTCTTCTGGAGGGGGGGGGGGAAGAGAGAGAGAGAGAGAGAGAGGTGGGGGGGGGGAGAGGGAGGGAGATCCATCAACCACAATCGAAGGGAAGCCATCATTCCTAACAATGGAGGACATTTCAGATGCCCTAGAATGGAAGGCCTCATCTTAAGAGCAGATGGAAAAAAATGGGAGAAAGGGATGACATCTTTACAAGATACAAATTGGGAAGATGTAACTCTGGATGTCAGTGCATAGTTTGTCTCCTAAGATGGAGTATGAGATCCAAAAGAGGGAGAGAAGTGCCAGAAATGGTCCAAGTGAACTTGAGAGCAAGACAGACGTTAATAGAGGAGGTGATAACACTGACCATTTTCAGACAGGTGCAGGAGGCAGCACTAATGCAGTTGTTGATGTAATGGAGAAAGTGTTGGGGAGTCATACCAGAGAAGGTCTGGAACAAGGGCTGTTCCATGAGATGGTTCTCACTGACAGCCAATGAAAAGACAGATGTAGCCAGGACCCATGCATGTGCCCAAGGCAACATTTTTGATTTTCAGAGAGTGAGTCAACTCCAAAGAGAAATTTAAGGTAAGACTAAGTTCTGCCAGACAGATGGAAATGTTGGTGGAGGGCAAGTGGTTGATTGTTTTTGAAAAAAAAATCAGAGGACTTAAAGACCTTACTAATGGGAGAATGGAGTTTATAAAGACTGGACATCCACAGTAAAGATAAAGCGATGGGGGAGGGAGCAAATACTCAGAACTTGACAGAATGGTGGAGAGAATGGCAGATATTCCAGACGTAAGTGGGAGGGGACTGGAAATGGGGCAAAAGGGTTGAGTCAAGGTATGAGATAAGTTCAGTGTGGCAATAGCAAGCAGAAATAATGGACCTACCAGGAGTCCTTGTTGTGGATTCTGGATAAAAGAGAAGAAACTTGGACAGGAGAGATGACAGTAACTTTAAGAAGTTAGAATTAAACTTCTAGTTTTTAAATGCCTTTCAATTTGACTAGTCATCATACAGCAAATGCATTCAATATCTGCTTCTGTCAATCAATATGGGTCATAATACTCGCCCAACCGCACCTACTACAAATGTGGTTGAGCAACAGTGCAATACAAAATCCCACCTTATCACTACAATTACTCACCTTCCCTGTAATTAAGAAGACTGGTGATCAGCAGGTATGTTTAGAAGAACATTAACATGAAAAACAATGTCATTCAAAAGCAATTGACCACAACTAATGATACGAAGACTCAATTCATCAGACCTGCTCAAAAGAACATTAGACTTTGACTTCTTACTCTGGAACTGGCCGAGAGCACTAGGAAGGAAGGCTGCAGGGAAATTGGACAAAAGAATGGTGAATTTTAAAGCAAGAGAAATCTAATTTAATATATTCAGGAAAATTTTTAAAAAGTAGATTTTGAAATCTGAAATATAAATAGAAGATTCTGGAAACACCCCAGCAGATCGGGCAGCAACTATAGAAAGAGCTTTAATATTTATTCATCCAGTTCTTCTGGATGTTTATTTATTTGTAATGCCCTGGTTAAGATTTTTATTGTTATGCTGCAGGTATTTCAGTTCAGCAGTTCTATAAGAGTAGTCTGTTCTGCTTTTAGCCTGTTTGGGTTTGAGCTGAGATCAGGGGCTTTGTTGTTCAATTCAGGTTTGTTGTGTCAGCCAATCAGGATAGTTGAATTGAGAGAACTCTGGGTGGAGAGGTTTTTGAGACAGACACTGGTGTGGGTCAAGGTCTTTTTGGCAGGAACTGGGGAAGACAGGAGGGAAGACGGCTGAGGATGCCGTCCCCGTTGGATAAGGTGCTTTGTGTGATGAATGGCTTCAAGGAGGAAGGACCTATACTCCTGTGGGGTGCCCTTTTGTTCAAAGTGGACATTCGGAAGGTGGTGTGTGCTTTCACACAGACCGTGGGTCCAGCACGAGTTAGACAACTTCAAGATGAGCTCCAACTTATGTGCACATTTGGACTGGGTTAACTAATGGACCCTTTTTATTTCTTTTCTTGTTCCTACTAATTGTTTAATAAAGCTGACACTTTCTTTATAATTGTACGCAGTGTATGAGCTGTCATTTCTTGCTTACGGCTAATTGCATGAGGCAGTACTTACACAGTACTCACACTGACCAGGGCTTGGGTGGGCGGGACATCTCAATCTCCCAGAGTTGGTACACCCCTAGAGGTACAGAGTCTGGGAAAGGTGGGTTTCTCACCACTGAGCGCGGTAGCTGCAGGCCCAGTAAAAAGAGGTCTCATACATATATAGCAATACAGTGCGGAGAAGACCCTTCCAGCTCTTGTAGCCACCCCACCCTGACAAACCTGATTAACCCTAAACTAATTACTGGACTATTTAAAATGACCAATTAACCTACCCGGTTAAACTTTGGACTGTGGGAGGAAACTGGAGGACCTAGTAAAAACCCATACATTCCACAGGGAAGCAGTACAGAGATCCCTTACAGAATGGCACAGGACTTGAACTCCAAACTCCAAAACGTCCCAAGCTGTGATATTACCACCCTAACCGCTATGCTACTGTGGCTCCCATGATACAACTGCAGATATTGAGGCAGCGAAAGGCACCATATGAATATAGGCTTTAAATCTATAATCACATAAAAGGAAAATGAGTCATGGAGAGAGAGCTGAAGCACAGAAATGGGTCCTTCAGCTCACTGAGTCAGCATGGACCATCAAGGACCCAGTTAGTAAAATTAATCCGACCCTAACCCATTTTATTCTCTCTACATTTTTGACTTTCTCCACCCATTCTCCAGATTCTGCATCTCATTTATTCCCAAGAGGGAATTCCCAATGGCTACTTAACCTACCAACCCACATGCTTTTGGATGCGAGAGGAAATCAGAGCAGTCAGCAACGGCAAGGAAAATAGAGACACAAAAGACTGCAGATGATAGAGTCTGCAGCAACAAGCAACCTGCTGGAAGATTTTTGAAGGCCAAGAAGAATCAGTAGGAGAAAAAGTATTGACTCATTTCCGGTTGAATTCCTGCATCAGGACTGATGGAGACAATTCCTCTCCTCCCACAGTTGCTGCTTTACTCACTTAATTTTGTTCAGCAGGTTGATTGCTGTTACAGTGAGAATATCTGAACTCCACACAGAAAGCAACAAAAGTCAGGATTGAGAAAGGGCTGCTGGGGCAGTGGCTCTGCCGGCTCTGCCACTGTATTGCTTGTGAAAGCAAAAATGTGCTAGATACCTAACCGAATCATTAAGTTCACTGATGACACATAGTGGTTGGCCTCATCACCAACAGCAATGAGACAACAGACAGATAGAGTGGCTGGAAGAATGAAGTGAGCACAACTTGAGTCTTAACATGAAGAAGACCAAAGAGATGATTGTGGACTGACCACTCCTCTCTGCACATACATGACTCTTCCGAGGAGAGAGTTAGGAACACCAAGTTTCTGGGAGTGCACATAATGGATGATCTTACCTGGCTCCTCAACACCACCTCTTTGGTCAAAAAAAACACAACAGTGTTTCCAATTCCTGAGGAGACTGGAGACAGTGAGACTCGACTCCTCCCCACTGCCCTAAACATTTTCACCAATTTTTACAGCAGCACCATTGAGAGTGTCCTAAATAATTACATCACTGTCTGGTACAGGAATTGCAAGGCATCTGACCGTATGTCCCTACAAAGAGTTGCGAGGACTGCTGAGAGGATCATCTGGGTCTCTCTTCCAGCTATTAGAAATATTCATCAAGAGCGCTGCGTTCGTAGGGTCCTTAGAATTGTCAGTGATGCTTCCCATCTGTCCAACAATCTTTTTGACTCCCTACCATCAGGCAGGAGGTTCTGTAGCATCAGGACAAGAACTGTTAGGATGGGAAACGGTTTCTTCCCTCAGGCCGTAAGACCGCTGAACTCCCTGCACTACCCAGGTCTTAGCACATATGATGCGCTAGTAGTGTTATACTGTTTACTTTTTAACTTGTATTGTATATGTACCTTCTGATTTGTTAATTTGTTTGTGGTAATAAGAATTTAGGTGTTGTGTGTGAGTTATATGTCCTGTACTGTGCACCTTGGTCTGGGGAAATGTTGTTGGTATACATGTGTATGGTTGAATGACAATAAACCTGAATTTGAATAACATCCAGATTAGAAGGGAATGAGTTTGAGTCCCACTCCAAATACCATCACACATAACTTGAACTAAGCCCAACTCTGTAAAACACTTGAATTGTTGCATTGTCAATTATTTGTTTCAGAAAACAGCTTACTCCTGTAACCTTCTGTGAGATATTAGACTTAAAAGCTGTCATGATTTTGAGCCTAAAGCTCTGAAATAGAGTAATCCATCATTATTTTGCAAAATAACCCAAGCTTGAATCATGTCATAATTATTTGCACTGTTCTATAATCTAGGTTCAGTAAACTCAAGGGATGCCACCTCAGTCTACTGAAGCCAGTGCCTGTCATTAATCATCAGCTGTTAAATCCTTCATCTGTGCTGCTGTAGTGTGATATTTCCAATGCTTTCCATCTTCCACATTCTGTAAATACCAGTTCATCCCAGGCTCTGCTAGTTGTATCTTAACTCACACCAAGTCCTGTTCATCCAATACACCTGTGGTCATTATCCAACAATGTTCTGCACTAGATGCCAATATTTAAAGCTTTCATTTTCATCTTCTGATCCTTCTGTTGAAGTGTCCCACCCCATTAATGACACAGGTGCTAGCTCTTGAACTGGCAGATTTCTGCAAGCCTCAAATTGTGCCCTCTTATCCTTGCCATTTTTACCATTCTGCCAATGGCAGCCATAACTTCAGCTGCCCCGAATCTACATTTTGGAAGTCATTCCCAAAGCCATAAATTTTCACCTACTTTCTACCCCACATTTGAACTTCTTAAAACCCACCTCTCTGACTCCTACAACTTGTCCTTATTGTGCAAGTTGTCAGTATTGTGGGAAAACATCCCAAGATGATTCACAGGAACTTTATCAACAAAATTTGGAACAAAGCCACTACAGCTTTTAAATCTTTGTTCTAATTATTCCATTTGACTTGGTGTCAATCATTGTTGATGACTATTATTATGGAATTCACTATGTTGAGATCAGAGGATCGCTAAATCTTACTCAGAAATCTAAATGGGCAAAATGAAAAGCAAGTGACATATGACATGCTAAATATAAATGGTCCTTAGTGCCAATCCCAATAATACTTGTCAATGTTGGGGAACAGGTCAATGGCAGACTCACTGCTGGTACCAGGGAAAGAATGACATTGGTAGCAAAATGGATGCAAAAAAGAACCTAAAGAGAACAAATAATTGTTCAGCACTTAAAGTAGAAAGTTATCAGAAATACATGGTGCATGCCATGTTATCTGAAAGGAGATGGAGATATGGAAATAGAAACAGATTATTACTTGCCTTATTTACTAGGTCAAATAACATGGTGGGTGTGACTTGAAAAGAATTTTAAAAATCAGTCAAACAAAAAGAATATTTGCTAAACTCACTGATTGGACAGATTGCATTTGAGGATATTTAATAGAGAAAAAATGGCAGTACAATACACAATATTTTAAAAAGAGAGTCAAGATAAGTTTAGGGAATGAAATATCACTTACCATGAGAATGCCAACAGGCAAATAATACAAAGCTTATCTGAAGATGCAATGTAGGTTGCAGTATAATAAGATGGATTTCAGAAAAAAAAGACATTTAATCAAGCTTATTACATTCTTTAAACAAGTAACAGAAAATGCTGATAAGACTAGTACAATAGATACAATCTGTTTGAATTTCTTATTGATAGATTCAGAATATATGGAGACAGAGAACAAATAGCTCAACAGATAGCATCTTGGCTGCAAAAGGAAAAAAAGAGAGTTGGGATAAAGCAAGTGATTCAGACTGACCAAATGTAGGAACTGGTTCTTCACTGGGATTTTTGCTAGCCAGCATGGATTTAAATTTGGAACTGGGGTGACAATATTAAAATTTATGGATGAAACCAACTGTATGGTATAGTTAATACCACAAGCACTGCAACCAAATGCAGAAGGACTTCCATTTGCAGAACTGGTATGAATAATGAGCAATAAATTTTAGTATACACAAGCATAGGCGGCATGAATAACAGCACACGTACCTTGAAAAATATGCCCAAATGGGCTAGATAAAAAGTGAGTATAGATACAGATATTTCAAAAAATAGTTATCCATTTTAAACATGCAGTATAAAGAACAACATTTTGAGGTTTAAGATGATACAGGAACCGAGGTTAGATCTTCTGAAGGAAACTGTACAGAAAAAAAGGGAAATTGTGGGATGACCCTGATAAGAGTTCTATCAGGTTATGAAAGGGCTTATTACAGTAGGTTAATCTACTGATTGGACTAATCGGAAATTGTGGTCATGACCATAAATATACTACAGTCACTAATAAATTCAAGGAGAAACACAGAGGAAACCTCAGAGTTGGTTAGATTGTGAAATATGGATGACATAGTTTAGAGGAAACTTAGCAAAACACAAAGAGTAAAGAAAGGGAAGGATCAGTGGTGGGAGGTGGGGAGTTGTGGGGAAATTGGAGACACAGATAGACAGGATAACACACAAGAAAATGTTTCATTCTCCTCTAACTTACTAAAGTACTACTAGAATGTCCACCAATATAATCCAGTAATTTTGGAATATATAGTGTTAATACTCTCAGACCGGAAAGGAGTCTCATGCCACAGCTTAGGACATACCTTCGACGCAAATCTTCTGCCACAGAAGCTCTGCAGCTGAACAGGTATGCTCTCAGCGACTTGAGCTGCTGGCGCAAACGGAGGACTGTTGCCAAAGCATCCACATGTTCATACAGGCATGGATTATCCTGCTGGATATCAATAAGCGGCTCTTCAGCGATATACTCCAGGAACTCTTTTGCTTGCTTTGAAATCTACAGAAAACAAGAGATTTGAAAGTGGCACCAGATATAGCAGTGTGGTCATTATGCTACAAAATATAATGAGACTTAAAATCACAGCATTGCAGGTTTATAATCTAAATGGTACGGTCTAAAATGAGCACAGTCCCAGACACCATGCTCATCACAGATTGCTACAGAACATGGAAACCAGCTCATCAGCCCACTGTGTCCACCATCTCCAACAATCCTACTTATCTTCTTGCACCCCACTCACCTTCACCCTCTCCTCAAGCCACCTGCAAAAGGAGGAATTTACAGTAGTGAAATAAATTTAACAACCAATGGTCTTTTTAACTGCTCCCTCAAGCTGCTATTTAAGCTCAGGTATCAAACCTATTGCAGGGCAACTGAGCCTGGCTATGAAAGTAATACCCACCTAATGAGTGAATTTTTAAAAATTGAACATTTGAGATTATAAACATCTTCTGATCAAATCCAACATATTTTAGAAGGTGGAGTAGAGCTGGTAATACTCTGCCTTCTGATTCAGAAGTCATATGTTCAAGACTCACTCATGTATGAGCACAAAGCCCAGATGATATTCTCCATTGAATATGTAAGGAATTTTGAACTTCCAGAATTGCTATTTTCACGATGAGACTCAGCATAATCTGATGAATGTAGAGGATTTCATGGAACAATTGCCAATGAACTTACCTATTTCATTCAACATGAAATAAACCATTTATCTGAACAATGTGAAACCTGGCAGAGTAGAAGTTGACTCTGTGATATCTCTAGTGAAATAACTAATATGCAAAGTATGTGATCATTACTATCAACATTACCTTATGTGCAAAAGAATAGCCAGCATTTCATTCACTTAACAGTGACAATACTTCAGAAAATACTTCAGCTGTTAAGCACTTCAGAATGCTCTGAGGTGTTACATGTAGATCATATTTTAAAATTCATTTCTCTTGTTTCCCACAACTCTCAGATGCTTAGAATTATTAACTCTCCATTTTGTACAGGATGTATGACCCTCTGCATTTAAAAAAAACTTCACTAACTGTTGCAAAAGAAGGGAAGATTGACAAATGAAATAAATGTTACAATTTACAATCCAGTTTATAGTTTCGCAATACTAAAGTGCTGAATTCAGTCATTTTTTATTATACTGCCAAGAGATCCAGAGGTTATAAACTTGAAAAGTTCAGTTGATGCACGTACTTACAAAACAAATTTTATGGGACTTCCAGATAACCCTCAGATTTAAAAGGGAAAAAATGCTCCAGAGAACAGACAGGCCAGTAATGTATCAGATGCAATACTGCATGGGATCAGATTAGGCAGCCTTTTCAGAGATAGTGCCCGTAGTTCCAGGGGTAAATGTGCAATTGGTCTTAGTGTCACTGATTAGTGAGCCAAAACTCAGTAAGGACTCCTGATTTGACTACTGTCTACAACTTGCCTTGGCATTCTTCTCCTGGGTGCCCTCAAACACTTCAAGTCCAAGCTGGATACAGAAGTAGGTGACTAAAAGTTTGGTTTAAAGAAGTAGAGACCCACAGGGAGAAAACTTCAGGACTTACGGCAAAGCACCCAACGATAGGATTGCTAAAAAAACCAGAATGAAAACTGACATAATCAATGGATGCTTGTCGGCACCATTCCACCTACAAATTCTGCTCAATATTTTTACTAACTAAAGATTCTTTCTACAAAATATCCTCAGTATTGGCGCAGCCCACAAAGGATAACTGCACTCTGAATGCTCCTTATTTACACAAATAGGCCATTCAAGCTAATTGATCTCAACCAGCGCTAATGTTCCACATAAACTTCCTCCTGCTCTCACAAGATATCCTTCTGTTTCTTGAGAGACTAATGGTGTGTTAGTTATGAAGCACACTCCTGTTCACATCAATGGTGCTGAAGTTGAGATGGTTGATAGCTTTAAGTTGCTAGAAGTAAACATGGCCAATAGCCTGTCCTGGACCAAACACGCAGGCACCCTGGCCAAGAAAGACCCTCATTCCAAACTCCCATTGGGCAGAAGATACAAATGTCTGAAAGCATGTACCACCAGACTCAAGCATACCATCTATACTGCTGTTATAAGACTATTGAATGGACCTCTTGTACAGTATGACAGACCCTTGAACTTACAAACTACCTCTTTACAGCCTTGCACCTTATTCTTTGTCTGCAATGCACTTTTTATGTAACTGTAATACTATATTCTGGGTTATGTTATTGTTCTTTCCTTGTACTACCTTGATGTACTGATGTGATGAAATGATCTGTATGGATGGCATCCAGAACAGTTTTGCACTGAACCTCAGTACATGTGGCCATAGAAAACTAATATACTAGCTGATTTGGAGAATTTTACAAACATAGTCAAGCACCTCAACACTAAATTGATCACTGAATACAACCTATGGACTCACTTTGAAGGTCTCTACAAGTCATGTTCTCAGTATTATTTATCATTATTATTATCTGTACTTGCAGAGTTTGTCTTCTTTTGCACATTATTTGCTTGTCAGTCTTCGTGCATAGCTTTTCATTAATTCTATTGTATCTCATTGTTCTATTGAGAATGGCTGTAAGAAAAAAATGATCTCAGGGTAGTATACAGTGACATATAGATACTTTGATAATATAAATTTAATTTGAACTGTGATGGCTCCTGCTGTAGATGTTTCTAATCGTACAGGAAGGCAGGGATGATTGCCACCATGAGCTTGGTGCTGGCTTTGAACTCCTGATCTACTTTTATTCAAATAAAGAAAGGTTGTACTGGCAAAATGGAGACAGTGGTGAATTTCAGCATCAACCTTTATCTTCGGTGGGAGGTGGTTCCCAAAGTGTGGAGGGTTTTTATTCCTTGGGGGTGGGAGGAGGGGTGTGTTTTGATTGATAGGGATGGGTTAGGGAATGATTTTCTTCTTAGGAATGCTTAGTGCTAGCTAGTCCAATGCTCTCAAAAGCTTCACTGAATGAGTTAACAAACACTTGGTGCAGAGTCTGGAGATGTGTACAAACATGTTATCTGCAAAATACTGTTCAGTGACTGAAGTCACAATGACCTTGGCAGGTTAACTGACCTCAGTAAATTGCCTCCAAGTGGCAAACCATATTTGGAGCAGTTGGGTGGTTTCCAAGAAAGAAGATGGATAAGAAATAGAAAGAAGTGGGGGAATGGGATTTATGGATTGTGCTCTAAGAGCCTCCTATATTGCAGGGTACCATCAGTCTAGAGTGGAGGTAAAGGTATCGTAATCTTCATGTAAATTATTTCCACTCCAGGACCATCTTGGAGGTGTGGCACAATACCGGAAGGAGAGTTGTAGCAATGTTATAACTTTGCTTAACCCTTGTTTAACCTATTCTATACTGGGTTTGGATGTGTGATAGATTTGATGTTTTGAATTACAATAATCATGTCATTCATTAGTACGTGTGGAACAGAAGCACATTTTTCAGGTTATCCAAAGTTGAGGACTCTTCAAGATCTCCCCCAGCATTAAAGGTTTCAGTAGTTTCAAAAGAGGCTGTGGACAGTGATTGATGCTACTCCCTGAAAGTTTTCTTGGAGCTGTCACGTTAACAATAATCATGTCCTCTGTACTAGACAAGGATGAAACCAGCATTATGAGCAGCTCTTTGGTCACTGTGAAGTGGTTGAGAAAGACTTTGCCAAGACATTCTCTGTGGCAGACAGCAAGGGATATCCTTTTACAGGAGAAATTCTGCAGATACTGGAAATCAAAACAATATACAGAAAATGCCAGAAGAACTCAGTAAGCCAGGCAGCATCTATGAAAGAGAGTAAATGGTTGATATTTCAGGGCTGAGACCCTTCATCAGGACTATCCCTTTGCCTGCGATCAAATGTCTCTTTTCTTTAAAGTGCTCACAGTTCAGAACACCTGCACCAAACTCTCTTCTTCTACTAAAATGAGGGATATGAGGCTTAAAATCATGCCAGAACTCATGCCAAATTTTAGAGACGGAACATGGATTCCACATGCTCCTCAAACTTTGCTGTTTTTCAGATACTGCACTGCCTTTTCAGCCTTGTCAGTCTGGGGTGCAGAAGGTCTGGAACCAGGTAGTGTGTGGCAGAATATCATCTACCATACACGTCAAAGAGGGACCTTTGGTTGAGGCAATCTTCCAGACGCTGCTGTCCTTTGGTGCTCAAAATGTTCCCCTTTATTCTTGGTTCTCATCAGGGAAGACTCTTGGGTGTTTAGACTATATATAGTCGTGGCAACTCTAAAAACGGTCATATTTATCAGCTAATTGTTGGATCTCGTGCACTTCGCACTTACCATTTGTTGTTCAGGTCACAAGTTATTGTGTTCAGGTGCCTATAGATTTGAAGTGCAAAAGACTTTTAGCCAAAAAAATTAGATCCTGGATTTCCAAGACATTTTTATCAAACTAGTCCTAGCATTTTATTATGCCAATATGTCTTTACAAGTGCTATTATAGCATTCTTAACTGCAGACTGAAAATATAGAAGCAGCAATAAGCTATTGAACCACTTGCACTTTCTCTGCCATTCAGATGGTAGTTGATCCTTTCCCCCAACATCACTTTCTTCTGCTAATCCCATATTCCTCAGTCCTTTTACTTCAATATTCCAGCATCCTCTGGACTTTAGTGGAGATTTTCTGGTGTACTGGACATCAATGTTATTAGTACTCCCAGCACACATTTAGTTTAATGCTTTGAAAAGTATTACACAGTGGTATAATAAATTGTCCAGTGAATCAGGTAGGTTTAAAGGAAATGTGGGGAAAGGGGTACTGGTGATTTAAAAGGAGTGTGGGAAACAGAGCCTCTAGCAGTTTAAAGGGTATGGGGTATCAGAACCAAGTGAGCCAGCTGCCTAACAATTGTGGTTTCCCCAAAATCAAATGGCAGATTACCAGGGTATTCCTCCCTCCATTGTCCTCGGGTAAAGAAAGGCTTTCTCACCTCAACCCGAAACAACCAACTTCTTTTTATGCTGACACAATTACTCCTGGTTCTTTAAATCCAGTTTATCTTCCCTTATCCACCTTATGAAGCCCCATCATAACTATGTTGCAATGAAATTCTTCTTGAAAGTACAGCATACATCTCTAGTCTGCATAAGCCACAAATCAATCCGCTGAACCTTTATTGGCCTCAATCATAGTCATTGAATTAAACAGCATGGAAATAGGCCCTTCAGCCTCGAGTCTGCATTGACTTATGCTCATCCCTGTCAAGTGCATCCTCTGTAGAGGGAGATCCAAGAACATCCTGTGGTTATTCTCTGCCAGCTCCATCACAACAGCACCAGGATATACAAACATTTAGTAGAGGTGGGACGCACAATTTTCCAGTTTTCAGCACGTGATGCAATTTTATTTGGCATTGTCATCTGCCCACTAGAGGGAGTTGATAACAATAGAATATAATGCCTTTTAAAGGAACCTCTCCCATCAGTGATGACTGCATTGGGGCAGACCAGAAACTGTGGGTACTCTGCAGCTCTGCTCTAGAACAAAGGACTTCATCTGTCAAACCAGCATCTTTCCATGCCATGGAGTCCTACAGAATGTCTGCTGAGCCTGGCCCAACTCGGCTCTTTGCCATAGTGCATTGTAGTGTCACTACTCTAACTCTCTGACCATGGTTGATTTCTAGTTCATTTGTTCTTCCATTCCAGCATGGAGTGCTCATTCGACATTATGCCTCTGATCACTGAGTTTCATTTCCTAATGCTTGCCATTTCTCTTCCCACACTCGAACACCTTTTAGCTGTGCCCTCACCTCGCTAACCTCTCCTTTTCTGCACTTGATGGGCAATTATTATCCAACACAAGACAAGCACTGAGGCCCATTTCTGTCTCCAAGGTCTGGTATTGCAATGCTGTTGGGGAGGAGAACTGGGTTCCTCACTGCGAGGAGTCATGGCATTGTTTAACAGATCCCTGCACCTACGCCCACTTACCTTAGCTAAAATAAGTAGGGGAGAGAGCTGGCAAAAGTGAGGAAAAAGAAAATTGACAAGAGAGGTGTCAACTAGTAAAAGCTTGATTAACAGAGGAAATCAAGGAAGAAATAAATGAAAGAATTTGGATAGACTTCATTATTTAAATTACAACTTTGAATGCATAGCTACTGTTGGAATATAGAGAACGTGACACAAATTTATAGGCAGTAGTATCCAATATAATTGTAAGCACTAATGGAATACCAGTGAAGAACGTACAAGTTTCCATCAGCATCCCATTTCATTCTCCTCTGACATTTACACACCCCAACCTGCTCAAGTGCTATTGCAGCCAGCCACTACAATCAGGCACTCAGGTCATATTTAGACCATTATTCAAGCAATGTGGTTTCATTGATGCTCCGTGTTAAATTAGATCACATTATTGTCACACCTGTCAAACACAGATCAGAATATAGGGACTCCCTGGGTTACAAATGACCTGACTTACAGAAACACACACACACACACACACACACACACACACACACACACACACACAAATATTGGAAGACTGAATTTCTCCAGCATTTTATGTACATTGCTCAAGATTTCTAGAATCTGCAAAATCTCCTGTGTTTATCACTTACAGAAATACAACTTATGGATATTTTCTCAAACAATTTTAGAACATTTTTCAATATATTAACAATAATTACAAACTATTTTGTGGTATCTACTAATAGCTGGATATAGTATATATACTACCAGTTCAATTATGAGAAATGTTAGGGCAATTATTTAATGAGATGAAAGAATTATAGCAAGTGTTCGCTGAGCAAAATGATATCGGTTACTATAGAAAATAGATGTTTCTGACTTGTAGCAAAATCGGCTTACAGACAGTTTTCAGGAACTGAATCCTTAAATAACCTGGGGACTTGGGGACTGCATATACATAGAAATGCACTCCAGCCCAAGGCTCCATTCCTTAAAAAGCAATCAGAGGCATCTTGAAGAATTTGGCCCTGAAGTCAGTACCACGCAATGCAAGAACAGTGATCCTCTATGGAGTAGGAGTCTTCAGGTTTATGAAGTTTTATCTGTTCAAAAAGTTGCATGCATTAAAATAATTCTCATTTTCTAAACATCCTTTGAGCAATTAGATTTTAATTTCAAAAATATCAGATGTGAAGGAAGTCCATAAGGCAAAGGAGCAGAATTCAGCCATGCGACTCACCAGGTTTGCTCTGCCATTCCATCATGGCTGATTTATTATCCCTTTCAGCCCCACTCTCCTGCCTTCTCTCCGTAACCTTTGATGTTCTTATTAATGAAGAACCCATCAACCTTTTCTTTAAATATACCTAATGACTTGGCCTCCACATCCAAGGAATGACTGACTGAAAGGCAGTCAAGCATTATCCATTGTGGTATGAGTCTGTTTGTTTCCTAATTGGAGTGGAAAGACTGCTAGGAAAATGGATGTTTTGAGTGATATTGGGGTGGAGTAGCTAAAGGGAGGATGTCATGTCAGGATTTCCCAGAACTACATCCACTATACCACTTCCAGCTGTGTCTTTGAAACAAACCAAGATTTACATTGATGACAAGACATCTAAGGTCCAAATGGGACATCTAATAATCATTGGAATTTCAGTCCTCTCTTGCCCATGAGACAGGAGGTTATAAGCTGAAGGCCCACTCTCAAAATCTATGCACAAAATTTGGAGTGGGGGGGGGAACAGGGGGTGCACTCATATAAAACCCAAGAGCAAGCCTTAATCTAACATAATGTCTTAAAATTTCAATAAAATCACTTAAATCTTCTATATTCTAAGGAAAAAAAAATCTTAATTTTTGTGCATTATTCACTGGAACCCAAAAGTTATTAATAGACAGGTACTCTCATCAACAAAATGTGATCTTACAACATCATAAAGTTTCAACTGTATTTACCAGCACATTTTTTTGCATCTTTTGGCCAGCCTTGCCATCGCACTTGAAGGTCAAACAGATAATAAACCAACTGAAAATATAATTACAGGAGCAGACAGTATCCTCAATCTTAAAACTTGCGATGTGGAATGACAATTTCAAAGTCTCAACATCCATATCTGGGAAGAAGTTTACCTGGCTATCTCAGAGGTGCTAATTGTGACCACCTTCAAGAAAGAAGACTTCCAACTATGAGACCTACTGCTATCTACCACAGGGAAAGTCATTGCTGGGTTCTTCAAAGCCACCTCCTCCCAGTGACTGACAATCAAGAGTGTGGATTCCATCCATTTAAGGTCACAATGAAAATGATCTCCATCACGTACCAAGGCCAAGAAAAATTCCATCTGCAACAGCAACCACTATAAATGGCTTTTATTGGCCTCATTAAAGCATCCACAGAAATTCAATTCCCTTACAGTTGCTTCACAATGAATGCAATACATTATCCTAACTCACCTACCTACAAGAGATCTGATCTCTGTGAGTGCTGGTGTCAAATGATGCTATGTTATCGCACAGATGCTTTTCTCAATTTTCTTTTGCCTGAATACAAGACTTTCAGTCATAGGAGCAGAATTACACCACCTGGCCCATATTGCACATCACCCCCAACTAATCACACCACTAAATAACTTGAATAATAGACAATGCAGGAAGCCACAGGTCTGCCAATAACTTTCAGTCAGGCAGCAGTAAAAGCAGTATTGATGCAAGCCTGAAAATAATTATATAGTTGAGTGGTTAAAACGGTGGCAGATGGATTTCATTCTGGGTCCAATCAAAGCTGTATTTGTTGATCCTGTACATCTTCTTTATGACTGCAAGTCATTGCTGGATACTAAGAACATCAAGAGCAACAGGATTATCCCATCAGTTGGTTGCCTGATAGTGATGGAGCTGGATTTATTGTATTCCATTGTCGTGTTGTCGCCTGGGCTTGTTGCATACTGATGTGGCGAGGTGGTGTGTGGTGATTGTCTTGGAGGTTTTTAATGTGATCGCAAAACCCTATTGTCAAGTCAAGTCAAGTCAACTTTTATTGTAATTTCGACCATAACTGCTGGTACAGTGCATAGTAAAAATGAGACGTTTTTCAGGACCATGGTTTACATAACACAGTACAAAAACTAGACTGAACTACGTAATAAAAAAAACACAGAGAAAGCTATACTAGACTACAGACCTACACTGGACTGCATAAAGTGCACAAAAACAGTACCAGCATTACAATAAATAATAAACAAGACAGTAGGGCAAGGCTTCGGATATTGAGGAGTCTGATAGCTTGGGGGAAGAAACTGTTACATAGTCTGGTCGTGAGAGCCCGAATGCTTCGGAGCCTTTTCCCAGACAGCAGGAGGGAGAAGAGATTGTATGACGGGTGCATGGGGTCCTTCATAATGCTATTTCCTTTGCGGATGCAGCGTGTAGTGTAAATGTCCGTGATGGCGGGAAGAGAGACCCCGATGATCTTCTCAGCTGACCTCACTATTCGCTGCAGGGTCTTGCGATCTGAGATGGTACAATTTCTGAACCAGGCAGTGATGCAGTTGCTCAGGACACTCTCAATACAACCCCTGTAGAATGTGATGAGGATGTGGGGTGGGAGGTGGACTTTCCTCAGCCTTCGTGAAAAGCAGAGATGCTGATGGGCTTTCTTTGCTATGGAGCTGGTGTTGAGGGACCAGGTGAGATTCTCCATCAGGATATTAGTAACATAGAATTCTGCAAGTCCATCCGGTTCACTGACGGTGAACCAGTGGTGGGGGAGCTGTGTTGCCTTGGTTCTCGCAAGGCCGCCTCTGTTCGTTCAGTGCTGCCCTCCAGTGTTTTCTCAGTGGAAAAACAAGCTAGACCAGGACAACATACTAACAATCTACAGTAATGCCAATCAGGGACTTGGGCTACATTATTATTAATTTCTTTGTGACTGCATGCTTTCTGAAATTGTAACCATATGCACTATTGTGTGATGTGAAGTGGTATGCTGATGGTAATATGTTTTGCACCTTGGCCCTGGAGGAATGCTGTTTCATTTGGCTAAGTTCATGTATGGTTGAATGATAATTACACTTGAACTTCAAAGTTTGAGATCATCCACTTTCAGCAAAAAAAGTAAACTACTTCCAAATGGTGAAAAGTCATAAATAATGAGTTTCAAAGGGACTTAAGCAAAGACATTTGGAAATATGGGGTGGAATTGTTTGTACAAGTCATTAAGATCTCATGAAAAGGCTCACAAAAAATGAACATTTATTAATGTTGTACTGACCTTTATAATAAAAGGACTAGAATACAAGGTGGTAGAAGTTGTGCTACAGTTGTCTCTGAACTTTGCAAGAGGTTGTAAGGGAGTAAACACACCTTGTGTTTTGTGGTGTCCCAGTTGTGAACCAGTCGAGCAGGGATCAGAAACAGATCATCCACGTGACAAGCTTGGCAATAGTACCACCCACTGTAGGTACACACCTTGGCAATCCCATAGGTCAAACCCACTGGTCTCTGACACCCTATTAAAAAAAACAGAAGTTTTGGATAAAAAGTGAAAATGTTGCAAATACACAATAGATCATGCAGGATCTGCAGAGACAGGGAAAATTAAAATTAGCATTTATAGTAGATGACTTTCCATTCTTGGAATCATAAATGATAACAAAATGGAAATGCCTGCAGGTACAATGTAAAATCCTACACAACATCAAAAAGATCAGAGTTAATATCAGGGTGAACTCTTTTAAAAATCTTTGAACTAATGCCTTGGGATTTTTCAATCTACCCACAGGACTTAACAACTTATTCCAAGTACTCTGTCTCTGACAAAGCAGCACTGGGACATTAGCAGGAGTTAGTCCAGCAGTCTTCAGATTTTTCAGCAATAGGACCATCCACTGATCACATCAAGTTATATATGTCTAACTTATGGACACCGACACATTATTATTAAATTCAAAAATTCAAAGTATGTACATATGTTTGTTCCTAGGAATGGCAGCACTAGTTTCCTCCCTCTTCACTTTTAGTCATTGATCTTTATCAGTTTTGTGCTTTTGATGCCATTCACAGTGATAGTGTGGAGGTATGATTATCATAGACTGATAGCTGTGACTTTTCTCTCTTATGGATATCTGTAAAAACGGATTCCGTTCACTGCCTAAGAACAGCCTTTAAATCATAAACACCAAGGTAGCTAACTACTAAGAATTGAAAAATTGAACTGTGGATTCCAACTTCGGTGAAAATTTAAAGGATTTACCCTGGCTCAAAGAAGGCGGCAGGGGGTACCCCAACAGCAGGACTAGGTGTACCTACAACGTGATGCCATACGCACTGCAGATGAAGCTAATAGGTGACATAAACAACAGATAAGATCAAAGTTCTACAGTCCAACCACATCTTGTCATGAATGGTGATTGTCAATCATTAATAGCCAATGCAAGAAGACTTCAAGAACATCCCCAGTCTGGTGAAGCAATTAAAGACAAGCTTCATTTGTTACATGTACATCGAAACACACAATGAAATGTGTCACTTGCTCTGGAGATGTGCTGGAGACAGCCGGCAAGTGTTACCATACATCTGGCATCAACACAGCATATCCACAATATACTAACCCCAATTCATACACCTTTTGGAATGTGGGAAGAAACTGGGGCACCCAGAGGAAACCTATACAGTCACAGTAAGAATTTACAAACAGCGGGAGGAATTGAACCCTGATCATACAGCCAGTGCTGAAAAGGGTTACACTAACTGCTGTGCTATAGTGATGTCAGGCAATTGCTATTACGTTCAACCAGATATGCTGAACAGATAATCCATCTTGGCTTCCTTCACCCCCTGACCTCTACCAGCTACTCCAAAGATCTCTACCAACAAAAAAGACAAATTTGGTCATCCAATTCACTCCATTTGAAAGCAATATATCTTAAAGATCAATGGATACAATGAAGGCTACAAGCTGGACAAGATCCAAGCTGCAGAACCACCTCCAGCCAAGCTGTTCCAGTACGTTTACACCAATTGCATCTATCCAAATGTAAATCTGCAAGGTACATCTTGAAAAGCAAAACAAATTCATTTCTGACTTAGGAGCTTTTTTTTTATTAATCACCAGAAATGTAATGGAAAGTGGCATAGACAATGCCATCAATTATCATTTACACCAGGGATTCCCAACCTGGGGTCCACAGACTCTTCAGTTAATGGTAGGGGTCCATGTCATAAAAAAGATTGGGAACCCCTGACTTACACAAAAACCTGGTTCTCTAATGTTCATCTGCTGCTTCATAAGGTGCATTCAGCTCCAGGCTTCATCCCAGCCTTGAGCCCACCATAGTCCAGGCAGCTGATTCCAGAACGAGGGAGTCTTTGATGGCAAGGCAGCATCTAACCAAATGCGACATTAAGGAGCCGAAACAAAACTGAAATTAATGAACCTCCAAGAGAATATACCACTGTACTAGTTACAAGCTGCTGATTACTTGCTAACTTAGTGACTTCTGCTAGAACCAGTAGATGGAAAAAAAATTGGAACTGAGTTACAACACATTCCAAAGCATGAATCTTAACATTAATACAAGGGAGAGCAACAACTGATTTGATGATACATCAAAGTATGTATATGTCACTATACACAACATTGAGATTCATTTTCTTGCAGGCATTTACAGGAAAATAAACAACAAAGAATCTATGAATATAATAAAAGATTCTTACAAACAACCAATGTGCAAAAGACAAATCATGCAAATAATAACAAAAGTATATAATAATATTGAGTTGTAGAGTCCATGAAAGTGAATCCATAGGTTGTGGAGTTTGTTCAGTGTTGAGGTGAGTGAAGTTATCCATGCTGGTTCAGGCTCCTGATGGTTGCAAGGTTTCTGAACCCAAGGCTCCTGTACCTTCCTGTCTTATGGTTGTTTTGAATTTAAACCTCAAGCTTGTCATTACGGACTTCGGGGGAAGCAATGAAGAACACTGAGGAAACACCATGAGAAGCAAACATACTGGAAGAAATACTCAAGTCCCTGTCACGTTCTTCATTCAGGCTGAAACAAGACTCCAGCCCTTTCCCCTTCTCCACCAGTTTCAGCCCACATCACAGTGTTTAGGCTGGTACAACACACCTGGATGGAATAACTGAACAATGTGTGCACAGCATCATCAGCTAGTGTCGTAAGGGATGACTGACTGTCCAAAAACAAACCCACCCCCAACATAGCTTTTACCACTGCAAACAAAACAAGCAAGGTAAAAATATATCACAGCAACTGCACAATAAGGGAGAGATAAAACAAAGCCTCTATAAATAAAGTGGCAAGTTGGTTACAAAGCACAACTGAAAATAAATGGTAGCACTATGGTTTAACTCTTTCTATCAGTGGTAGGGCAGAAAATGTCAGGTTCAAGGCCAGATCAGCACAATGCACAGCTGTTAAAACAAATCGTGTTAATGCACAATGGCCTCAGACCCCACCTAGTTTTATCCTTTAGTCTGATAATAGCAAAAACAAAATATACAGCCCCACCTCAGATATTCTGTCATTATTCAGGGGCCTGCAGCTGTTACTTGGATGAGGACAGGGCTGTGCTGAAATGTGCTCACCTCAAATAATGGAATGGCCTAACAAACATCAGTCATGAGCAATGTTAACGTGGATTAGAAAAGGCAATGAGGTATGGAGTCAGGGAAAGGTGTTGCTAAGTTAATTCATAGAGCATTAGTCTGGAATGAAGTGCCAGGGCACACATTCATGCATGAAATTTCCATACAAATAATTTCCTTTGCTGTAAATTAGTAAGGTGTTGTTCTCATGGTATAATTTAGGAGGGGCATATTTCAGATATTTATACAACCATTTACCCCCCCCCCCCACCCCCCGGTGATTTGCTACAGCTTTATGAAACAGCCATTCAGTTGTTCACTTCCTTACTTGGACTCCATAATCCTGCACACCATTTCTTTTTGAAAGGAAATTAAATTCGTACTAAAACTCCCTTCTTCAGTCACAGCACTAAATATGAGAATTGAAACTTCATGCTACAACTGTACAATGCACTTTTAAGACCAAATCTGGAGTACTGTGTGCAGTTCTGGTCGGGTAGCTATAGGAAGGATGTCATTTGCTGGAAAGGGTACAGGAAAAAAATTCACAAGAATGGTAACAGAATTGGTGGCCTTGAGTTATAAGTATAGATTGAATAGGCTGGTGTTCTGCTACACCCCCCCAAAAAGATAATAGAACCTGATGAGTAACCTGAAAGAGGCTAATAAAATAATGAGGACTATAGATATGGTGGGTGGTCACAGTTTTTTTCCGGGGAGTCTAAAACCTGAGGGCATAGATTTAAGGTGAAACAACACACAGAACATGAATGAACTGCAGAGTCCCCGAAGTGAGTCCGCAGACACGGAGCCAGTTCGGCGCTGAGGTGAGTGAAGCTGGTCAAAGAGCATAGTGCCTGAAAGCCACAGCCATGGAGCCAGTTCAGTGCCGAGGCGAGTGCTGATGGTTGCAGGCCAGGATGGACACAATGGGCTGAAAAGTCTGCTTCATGCTGTATAACTTTATGATATACGACTAAATTTTCTTCTACCACCACTTCAGGCAGCGTATTTCTGATCATAACTCTGTTAGTTCCTACTCATTGCTTTGCCAATTTAAATCTACATATTCTGGAGTGTGCTGGATTAGAAGCACTGGACTGTCACTCTCAGTTGAGCATTCAGAATGATCATCACCGCCAGATGAATGGAGCTGCCATCTTCAAGACAAATTGTTGAATGCATTTAACCTACTAGTAGGCATACAAAACCCCACATCAGTATTTTGGGGGTTAAAGAAGCAAGGGCAGTTTAACCTGCTGTGTTGACCAATCAAGTAAGCTGCCCCATCAGCAACCACAATACCACAATTCAAATCTCTTGAAGCCACAATGTAAAGATTTGCCTCTTTCCCTTCATCAGTGTGAATAATTTTCATGCAAGTCTGAACTAAAATTTCTTAATTTCATGAATTGCCCCTTAATGTTCAGTGTAATAACAACAAGAAGAGAGACACTGGCATCAGGAGACAAAGGTTTGTCTCAATTTGACTTTAATCCCTTGAATAAAAATAACATCTTTTAGGTTTCATGACAAAAGCCCAGAAAGCACACAAAGTCAAGGAACCTGCCTATGATCAATAAGAGAATTTAATCACAATATATCATGGAGTGAGCACATTCAAGGTAAATTGCCTCTGGAGTCAACACCTCCTTTTTAACTGCTGCCAGATAGCGAAATGGGGTGGGGGGGAACAAGATCACTGAGAAGTTGCAGATATTTCTAACAATTTAATGTTATTGAGTATTATTTCACTATTATCAAGATGTAATGCTTTTACATTTGTTTAATAGTTCAAATTATTAAGTCACTGAGAACAGTGAATAGTGTTACGGATGGATTGTAATATGCCATTGCTGAAGTAACCCTGGAATTCATGAGCTGGAATTTGTTTATGATTATTTTGGCTCTCAATCTATCAGATCACAACATAGTGCATGACTGGGCAGCAGCCAATTCCTGGATGTATGCTCAGCAGATATTCTGAAGTGACAGTCCTTTGGCTGGGTAGGAAAGGACTGCCCCGCAATGTCTCAGGAATCCACAGGTCACCCCTTCAATGTTCGGGAATTTTGAGATTGCTCGTCTTCAACTAAAACAGATGTTGTAGGACTTCTTTTGATAAACGTGGAGCTCCACTTATTTCATCTCAAGTGATCGAGGAGGCACATGCGCTGGTTTTCAGCAATGTCTGTTCTATTCAGCATTCTACGCCATGCATCACGGTGCTTGAATAGCAGGACTAAGTTTTTTTTTCCACTACCACCATGTCTGAATTGCATTATACAACTACTTATTTACATAGATGTTAGAAAGAGGGGAAAAAAAACACCACAAAGGAAGTCGTTCCTTTGATGTTACATTCTAAAGCAACGCACGATGAGAAATGTATTCACTCTTCGGTACTAATTAGTCCCGTTTGTTACATGAATGGAAAGTCTCAGTACCTCACCAACAGGAAGACAGTCTACCTACAGTGAAGAGGCTGGAGAGTGTGCACTCCCTGTCCAGACCATACAGCCCTTTGTAATATTTCCCAGGGTCAGGGTTCGATTAGCGTTAAAGAATAGAACATTGAATCAGACTAAAAAATAAGGGAATAGAAGGGGGTAGTGGGGGTAGAGAGAAGAAATTGGGACAAAGCTTTGTTCACTGAAAGCTTCATTTAACAACACTGGCTTCAAACAGAACATTTTTAACCTTGAATCCTTCACAGTGACATCATTGGAAGGGAGAGATGGCTTCTCTCGTCCCTAAATTTACAGCATTTCTCAATGCTCTCTCAAAATACTGCTGAGCACCAATCCAAATTCACAAAACATACAAAATGATTTAAGTTGAGAATAGAATCAATTACAGCATGCTGCGTAAAAAGATATTTAGAAAAAAGGGCACTAAAATTTTCTAAGTACAACATTTTGAAATTTTGAATATCGAGTCCTTAAAAATGTAAAGGGCTCAACTCATCTCCCAAAGACCAAACACCTCAATGGTCCACCAAAAATCTTGCTGACCTACAGAACAGATGGTGGGTGGAAGCAGTATTCAGCAACAAAGTAACTATTTAGATATGTATGTGATTCTTCAAAACAGTCATGACCATCTATGTTCAAAACACACAAGCTGTCAGCCTAGAAAGGAAAAGCAAAGAGCCGGTCAGCACCCTCTAGCAAAAACACTTAAAACACCTCAATAGAAACTGTCTGACATGGCTGTTCGTGACTGCTGCCATCTAAGTGCTACCCAGCTTGGCAAGAGCTTGAACTACTACATGAGAGCAGGAGATCAACAAGAACCTCGGAGCAGTCAAAATCCCTGGAAGTATTGAAACATGAGCCAGAGGTATCTGCCACAAACTAGTCACGTCCTCTTGACTTGGAGTTTGCTTGGAGATCCCAGAGCTACAGAAATGGGGCAGTTCTGAATGAGGCCATTGCAGAGGGGCCTAACACAAAAAATTGTCACAAAAAATGCCATCACATGAATCCAGTCAACTAACTCTCCCCAATGCCTGTAGAGCTCCCTCCCTGTCCAAAATGGTGATTCTCCATCCAATAAGTATTACAGATATGACTGTCAGCATGTGAGAAAATCCCAAATAAATGCAGATATCTGCAATGGTCTCAAAAGACCATTAACTCCATCAACTATTATGGAGCATCCATTTATTAATTGATAAAAAATTATTGTTTTTAATTTGTAACTCATGACCCTAGCCTACAAGTCCAGCACAGACCCAATCCTAATGCAGACTGGGGTCAAAAAGGCCACATCACCACATCAAATATTTCATTAACCTCTTTTGCTAAAACACTTCACCTCAGCTCCAACAAGTTCCCCCAATGGACTGCAGTTAATTTACTGGATGAACATTCAACTTCACCATTTTGGCAGAATGGTATGGTAACTCATAGGTTAGTGCAATTGCTTTACAGTGGCAGTGATCTCTGTTCAGGGTTTAAATCCCACCATTGCCTGTAAGGAGTTTCTATGTTCTCCCTGCGACTATGTGGGTTTTCTCTGAGATCTCTGGTTTCCTCCCAAAGACATAAGCTAGAGTAGGCATGCTATGATGGAATCGGAGGCATGGAGACACTTGTGGGCCACCCCCAGCATAATCCACAGATTATGTTGTCCATTGATGCAAAATGACACATTTCACTGTCTATTTTGATGTTTCTATGTAGTTGTGACAAATAAAGCTAATGCAGCACCATGTAAGAATTTCCTGTGTCCAGGACTGGAATTGGAACTGGAATATTATTTTCACATGTACCGAGGAACAGTGCAAAGTTTGATGTATGCTGTTCACACTGATCAAATCATTACACAGTGCATTAAGGCATGATGACACTTGTAAAATAACGGAATGTAGAAAAACAAGCACAACAGCTACAAAGAAAGTGCAGGCAGATACATAATCAGGTGCAAGATCATAACAAGGTAGCGTGCAAAGTCAAGTTAGCCTTTCCACTTATTACCTCCCAGCTTCTCACTTCCTCCTCCTTCGCCTATCTATCTGGCTTCATCCATCACCCTCCAGCTTGTACTTCCTTCCCCCCACTTCTTATTCTCACTTCATCTCCCTTCCTTCCCAGTCCTGATGAAGGGTCTCAGCCCAAAACCTCGACTGTTTATTCCTCTCTATAGTTACTACTTGACCTGCTGAGTTCCTCCAGCATTTTGTATGTGTTACTCTGGATTTCCAGCATCTACAGAAACTCTTATAATTAAGACAGAAGCTGTCTTTGAGCCTAGTGTACGTTCTTTCAGGCTTCAGCATCTTCTGCCCGATGGGAGAGGGGAGAAGAGGGGGTGGGTGGGATCTTTGATATGCTAGTTGCCTTTACTGAAGCAGTGGGAAGTATCGACAGAGTCCATGTGGCTGTGTTCAATGATGTGCTCAGCTGTGTCCAATATTCTCTGCAGTTTTTTACAGTCACAGGCAAAGCAGTTGCCTTACTAAGTTGTTTTGTATCTAGATGGGATAACCTTCTATGATGTGTCAATTAAAATTGGTAAAGATCTTTGGGGATATGCTAAGTTTCTTTAACCATGTGCACAGTATACACCTCATATTATTCAGAACAAACCCAGGGCACCCAAGTGTGAGAAGCAGCTAGAATCATTGCTGATCATACTGGCGGTAGGGGGTCTTTTTCAGTGCACTTTCCAGGAAGTAATTATCCTGCAAGTTAACCAGCTAGGTACAGAGAGGCTGGCAATGTATGAATTCTTCAAGAGGACAGTGCCATCCAACCAGTTTCCAGGACTGAGTTCTTCTCCTGGGGCTCAACTGTGCAAACTTGAAATTGTGACTGAGGTTATAGTGCAGCAATATCAGGCAATTCACAATACTTACTTAAATCATTGTGGTCCGTTTGGTTAACCCTGCTATAGGAAAGACTTTATTAAACTAGTAAATGCAGAAAAAAATATCAGAGTCTTTGTAAGAACTCAAGAAACTGAGTTATAGGAAGAAGTTGGACAGTTAAGACTTCTTTTCCTTGAAGCACAAGGAAACAACTGTTGAGCTTATGGAAGTGTACAAGCTCATACGAGGTAAAGATAGGGTGAGTCTTTTTCCCGGGTTGTTAAGTGGTTTATGGTGAAGGGAAAAGATTTAATAAGAACTTGAAAAGTAACTATTTGTGTTATTTTTACACACAGGATAGTGGGTATATGAAATGAGCTGCCAGAGAAATTGATTGAGGAAGGCACAATAACAATTTTTAAATGACAGATGGACCGGTAAATGCATAGGGAAAACTTAGAAGGTTATAGGCCAAACAAGACTACTTTAGATGGGAATATTAGTTGGCATGGATGAGTTGGTCTGAAGTGCCTTCTTCCATGTGGTATGAATCTAAGACTCTGTTAAATATTGTGGCAGACGATTAAACTGTGGTAGCCCAATGGTTGATCAGTTCCAGATTCACTCATAGAAGATGGAAAGGTGTAGTGGCCCTCATAGGCTTTGAATTTGAGCAGAAATCAATAATCTCTGAAGTGAAAAAGTTAGTGGAGTGGAGTTGGGGCAGGGACTGAGTGGGTGGTAAATGGATTAGAGTGAAAAATTAATGCAAACACTGCTTCAATTAATAATCAAAAAGGAAATCTCTGTAATAAGAATAAACACAAGATGAAGCTAGAACATGGACCTACACAAAAAAATAGTCAATTGATGAAGACAGACTTCATCAACTAAACGTGCTCACAACAATTGAGAGGCAACTGTTCTATTCAATAAAGCATTGGATGTCAAAAAAATTACTTCTTTTGGAAAGAAAATCTGAAACCAGTGGGCATTACTTTAAAATTAGAGATAGGCTTTAAAAGAATGAATGCAGTGCACATCTCCCAACCTATAGTGGAAATCTGAAACAATGCCACAGTTCTTTAAACTGCAAAACTGAAAATGCAGACATTTTGCCAGATAAAAACTGGTGCATAGATCAGTTATGATCTGATACAATGGGCAAACAGGGTTGAGGGGCTGAATGGTCTGTTCCTAGAAGTCATTCAAAACATTGATGCACAAGAAAATAATGCAATTCCCAGGAGCTTAACTAAACTAACCTGAATAATTCAACAACACACATTACCTAAAAGGTACCCCACAAATGATGTTGCTCGTGTCCCCTTACTCGTCCCCAAATTCTGACACGTCGATTCAACGACAGAGAGAAAAAGCAACAAGACATGCCAGCCCACATCCTGTCACCCTACACAACTAATGGTGTTTAAACGTCAATCAACTGGCTGATAGAGACAGGGCCCACACATCTTGCATTACAATTTAAATAGCTTTTACTAAGTAAATAACACAGGCCCTGAGGTGCCAATAGCTGGGATTAGTTTACTTAAAAAGCAGTTTTGCCATCCATTGGCTTGGATGGAACTTGCAGAATAAGACAGGGTTATTACTGTAGCTTTAATGGTCTTTCTGGCACTTTCTTTTAATTTCCGCACTGTCACTGCCACTTTCTGGCCTCAATTTGTCAAGCCAAACAATGCGGGATTTGTTTGGCCAGTAAGGTCTCAATTAGACATGGCTTTTGGTGTATTATTCGCCATTCATGCACGGTACAATGGGAGTAATTACAGGAATCTGTGCTGAGGGGCTAAGGAATTTAAAGTTTAAAAAAAACGTGTTTTTTTTTCTCTTCCCTCAGTCCCATACAACTTAACTGGCTGCCTCCTTGCTTAATCCATTGACAAAAGTGACAGGACTGCTCTTGTCAATTCAGAGAGGTCAGCTGATAAATGGATATGGGGCAAGGTGGTTGAATTCGAGCAACGACCCTGGGTCACCAGTTCTGCAATTACCTGCCTGAATCCTGACAGGTGTGTGAAAGTACGGAATGTGGCAGCAGTGTGAAAGGAAAGTCAAATGAAAGGAAAGAAAGGATCCAGTTTCAGGCCTGGCATGATCCTTCAGTTCTTTGGTGTGAAATATAATTGGTTGCACTAGAAAGTTATGGAGAAATTATAGTGCATAAAGGACACAATCCCACTTTTGCCACCGGTAAGCGATTTCTTTTCACCATTCCAATAGGCTGCTGTGCAGATTTTAAGTTAGTTTAATGCTGCAGGATGTCAGACGTACTGCTGGCTACCTATTTTCATGCTTCTTTCCGTTAGAAAACCATGGCCCAGTTTAATCAGCAAACCTCAGCCATGGCTCAGTGACAGCACAAAAGACCATAAGACATAGGGGAATTAGGCAACTTGGCTCACTGAGTCTGCTCGGCCATTCCATCATGGCTGATTTATTAACCCCCTCAACCCCATTCTGCCTTCTCCTTGTACCCTTTGACACCCTTACTTAACAAGAACCAATCAACTTTCACATTAAATATACCCAATGACTTGGCCATTACAGCCATCTGTGGCAATTAATTCCACAGATTCACCTGGCAAAAGAAATTCCTCATCTCTGTTCTAAAGTGGTATCCTTGTTTTCTAGCCCGAGATTCCCCTACTATCGGAAACATCCTCTCCACATCAACTCTGTCTAGGCCATTCAATATTTGATAGGTTTCCGCAAGATTCATCTACTTACCCCCACCCCCGTAATAATAGAATGCCATGGGTTCATGTCCCATTCTAAGGATCTGAACACAGGGCTGATATACAAAGATCAGGTTAGAAACAGTGCTAACTCCAACTTCAGAAAAAAACAATAAACCCTCACAGCTGGATACAACAGATTTTGTAGTACTATTCTGAAGGGCTAGGTACTTGCCCCAGATTTGCATCCAATGTGATGTTGATTTGTGCATTTTGGCTGGGTCATTTCCTGTGCTTGAAAAATTATCATGCTTCAGAAGTACTTTACTGGCTCCAAAAGTTTTTGGGATGCTGAGAAGACCTTTTTAAATGCTGCAAGGAAAGCAGGAAGCAATGAATAATGATGCCTGCTTCTTGTTTGGAAACAGTTTTAAAAATCTAAAGATATTCCACTTGATATCCTATAACTCAGAAATTCTGTTCAGTGTAATGAGGAAAGAGTTACTTGCAGGTACACTGAGGGCAGTCTCCCTCAGTAGGTTCTGTAGACCAAGTCCCCACTAGGTATCCTCCAAATGAATAAGAAAAAGATAGACAAACACATGTTGACATGATGGTCTCCACCTGAAACTTTGACCATCCCTTTCCTTCTATCAACCTATAGCAACTTATGTTATGCTCTGAACTTTTGCCAAAAGTCTGGATTAAGAATGCCACACTTCAGTTCACAGAAGTTATTTGCAAAGAAAAAGGGAGACTTTCCATCTGGACTAACTTTAACCTTAGTTCCAAAAGTAAAAAAAGACATTTAGCCTTTCTGGCACCATGCTCATGGTCACCATAAGTCCTAAGACTGTAAGACACAGGAGAAGAATTAGACCATTCGGCCCATTGAGTCTGCTCTGTCATTCAATCACGGCTGATTTATTTTTCCCTCTCAACCGCATTCTCCTGCCTACTCCCTGTAACCTTTGAAGCTCTTGCTAATCAGGAATCTATCACCTCCCTTTTAAATACATTCAATGACTTGCCCTCCACAGCTTTATGTGGCAATGAATTCCACACTCACCACCCTCTGGCTAAACAAATTTATCCTCATCTCTGTTTGAAAGGCATAGCTCTCTGATCCTAGCCACAAGTCAGTCAATTCTAGGTGCAGTATAAACACAAATGGAAGCTGTTTCATTACTACTTTAAAAAAATTATTCAATGAAGATGATGCTACTTTTTACTTCTTTAGAGTCTCTCAATATACAGTATGACTTGTTTTGATTCTAGCCTTATGAGGTACTGGTAAAGCCAATATGAAACCTACAGACAACTCCACAGGTTGGTTGTCTGTTAAACAGGAGAATGTAGATGCCAAGGTGCCAACCCAAATGTTCCTTTTCCATCTTGAATGGTCTTGGGCGGAGTTTGAAACAGAGTATCTCCTGTAAACAGGACTGTATCGTCAGTTCATTCCTGGCTTCCAGGAGTAAGCATTGTGAAGTGGCAGATGAGAATTTATTCATTATTAGATGACAGTGTATCCATTCTGCCTTGGGACTCAGCACCATGTCTGGGGTGGAACTAATTTGTGTGGAGGGACCAGATATACTGGGGCCAGCCAGACATGGAGAAATTAGCCTGGAAGGTGGCTCACCTACACTTCCCACCTCATGGTTTTTTCCCCCAGCTGATAGGCAGCCATTCTTACAATACCTGACGTTAAAGCTGCAGAGTTACCCTCCCTCCTGAAAAACCCTATTCAATATTCTCAGCATTGTGAAACCATTTCCACACCAAACCTAGAACTTCCAGTTCCTCCAGCAGATTAAGCTTCCTGTATATGTACTTGTTCTGATCAAGAGATGCACATACATTCAGCATGTCACTATTCATCAGACTTCTACCTCTTTCGAACTTATAATCTTTTAACATCTTTGGACTATTTTTACCGTGCCCATGGTCTGTTTTTTTTATCAAATTATGGTATTGTTTGCACTGTTGTAACTATGTGGTTTTGTGCAGGCTTTGTAGCTTTAGTTTTTGGTCTTGTTTTGTCTGGTGTATTTGGAGATCCTTTCTGGGGAACGCGCTAAGATGGTAGCGCGATGTTAATACGCAGCAGCCTCTTTGGACTCTGGATTGGGGATTGCCAAACGTTATGTGGATTTTCTGGTGTAGTCTATTTTGTCATGTGCTTTATTGATATCATTCTGGAGGAATGTTGTCTCATTTTTTAACTGCATTGCATTTGTGGTTTTTAAATGACAATAAACTGAATCTGAAATGTATTATTTTAATGTGTAGCATCTTAAAAATAAAAGTGAGTTAAAAACATGTTGATGTATTGATAGAACATCTGGAAAATTTGTTATTCTGTCACCTAAGTCCTCAACATACCAGATTAATTAGACCTTACCGCATCTACATTGGCAGAGGTCAGAACCAGCCCTCTTGCCCATTTCCCACTTAGCAGTTTTCCAGATAAAATAAGCAAAAGAAATTCTCACTTTCCTGGGAAATGATAATGTTTTAACCAGGATAAGCTCTTTTCAAGCTTTATTTACTGACAAAGGATATAAACATTCACCTGCACACCTGAAGCTCTGAGCTGTGAGCCCTTTCTCCACTGTTATCACCGTCAGAAGACTGAGAAAGCTGCTGGTCACAGAGTACCGTTTATTCCTGCACACCCGCACACCTTCAGAATTCGTCTCTTTTGGCCGCAGTTCCTTTGATGAGAAGTGGTCAGAGCAATTGGACAATAACGTGGAGTCAGTCACTGCCTTGATTGCCTCAGTCCACTCTTGAAGCTCCTGTTGTGTGTCTGCCATAAGAGTGAGCACTTCTTCTGGGAAAGCCAGCTTAAGGCGGGAAACGGAGCCTATCGTGACTTCTGGCTCAACACTAAGGCATTGATTAATCTTGTAAGACATCAAGGGCTCCTCAACTAGGTCACTGGATCGAAAACACTTTAGTTCGCTTTGGCTAAGGACAAAGGTGTAAGAGTTCCAGTGATCCTGAGAGATCAGCTTGTGAAGTAATCCGACCCGAATTATGCCGTCTGTGGGCAGGGGAAGGATTTTAGACTGAATTGATTCAACTTGGCAAGTTCCAGGACGCCAGCCAGGAAGTGGTGCCTCTCGGGTTCTATTTGGCAAACCCAAGATCTGTGGCTGGCGTAGGTCATGCGCTCGCTTCAGAAGGTTCTGCTTCCAGTCTTCAGCCTCCCAGCTAGAGCGTGCTTGCAACTGTAGCCATGCACTGTTGGAAAAAAGGATTTCTAGGACCCGATCACCTGAAATGGCTGATATGGTGATGCTTTCGCAGCAGCTCAGGTAGAACACACTGCAAAGATGGCAGTCATTCCCAGCCTCTGCACTGTACAAGCACAGCTCTTTTGGATAAAGCTCCACGTAGCACTGTTTCCAAGAGCCAGTCCGATCCTGTCTTGTCACCAGATATCCCTTCTTCAGGACTTCACGACTGGGTGGCTGAGGATCTGTGGCATTGAAAAACAGAAAAATTGGTGCTGAGCACATTCATGCCTGTAAGACCTCCAGAGTTACCCACTGCATGACTGAATTTCCCAAATTCTACTCTCTGTACTGGCTTCCTGTGCTGCTGCATTACCAATTTGCAATGTTCCATGGACTGCAACTTTCTACTCTACAATTTCATTCAGTGTGCAGACTTCGAAGATCTCTGTGCTTTTCCTTTGCTCCTGTGTAGTTCATCCAGTTTTCAACAATGGAATTAGTTCCAGTTCTCTTTCCATTTACAGCCTAGTCTATCACGGGAAAAGCCCTCCCTACCACTGAGCACATCTACAATGTGCGCTGCAACAAGAAAGCAGCATCCATCATCAAAGGCTTCCACCATCCAGGCCCTTGCTCTCTTCTCTTGCTGCCATCAGGAAGGAGGTACAGGAGCCTTTAGGTCCCATGCCCCCAAGTTTGGCAATAATTATCACTCTTGAACTATCAGGCTCCTGAACCAGGGTGAATAACTTCACTCACCTCAACACTGAAATGATTCCACAATCTATGGACTCACTTTCAAGGACACTACAATTCATTTCTTAGTATTATTCATTCAATATTATTTTGTCTTTGATGTTTTTTGTACTTGCACAGTTTGTCTTTTGCATATTGATTGTCAGTCTTCATGTATGGTTTTTCATTGATTTTGTTCTACTTTTTCATTCTATGAATGCCTGTAAGAAAATGAATTCCAGGGTGATATGTTGTGATATATATGCATTTACTTAGAAACTTTGATTTTATTTTACAATGACTAATAAAACCTACCATACTGACCAAACTCTTCATCAATTGCATCATAATAACTGCACAAAATATATCCAACAGTGCCCCTGCGAATTCCCATGAGATATTTTACTACATTCAAGGCAGCTGCGTAAATGCAAGCGGTGCTGATTTTGAAAACATATGCAAAAATGAGCACTGCTTCATTAGAAGAGCAGATTCTTATAATTTATTACATTCCTTTTTAGAAATTGATCCGTGTACATGAAGGTATTTACGTAATGCTAATGACAACAGAATTTTTTTGTTTAGTTATTGCAATTAGCATCAAACATTCTCTGCTTCACAAAAATGTCTTTCTGCAGTTGGAGACACAAGAGATTACAGAAGCCTGTATCAGGAGCAAAATACAAATTACTGGAGGAACTCAGGGTTGAGCAGCATCTGTAAGGGGAAAGGAATTGTTTAGGTTCAAAGTGAAATTTATTATCAGAGTACATACATGTCACCACATACAACCTGAGATTCTTTTCCCTGTGGCATGCTCAGCAAATCTATAGAACTGTAATTGTAACTGTATGGTGACCCTTTTACAGTTCCATTATGGCATTTCTACTCGTACTGCAACCATGGCCTTCTGCAAGCTGTTCATCTAAGAACAAATGAGTGTTACTTTTGTGCAGCAAACTAGTGATCCCAAAAGCACATCAGGAATCATATATCATGTGCCAATAAGGAAAGGTCTTACTTGGAGCAAGTCAATTCTTGCTTCTAATAACCCAAAATAAATACTTGTTGGTTGTTTTCTTTCTTTCTCACTCTCACTCTCCCTCCCCCACCACCCCAATTCTTAAGAATGTACAGCTTCCCCCTCCACTCCCCAATTTTACGTCTGTGAATCAAAATCCAGTCAAACACAAAATCCAGATCTACCAGTGCAGTAACGATGGGTTCTACACCATTGCAGGCATTGCTTTACCATGCAAAATCAAACACACCTTTCTCTCAGTTTGGTTGTGAAACAGAGAAGTGTCCCGGTCAATATTTATCCCTTAGTCAACATAACCAAATTACAGATCATCTATCTTGTTGTCATTTTAATGAAAATGGCCTGCCCTATTTCCAACATTAAAATTGTACCTACACTTCAAATATAAAAGACACATCTTCAATCATAAGGTCAGAATTAGGGATATCCAATGATGACTACACAATGTTCTGCATCATTTGCAACCTGTCAGGCAACAAAGCACTCCACAACCAAATGCAGCAAGACCTCTCTGGGTTGATAGGTGGCAAGTAATACTTGTGTCGCAAAAGTGTTGGGCAACGGTGATACCCAACAAGAGAAAATCTAGCTATCATCCATAAACAATTAATGGCATTACTATCACTGCAATCTCCACCATCAATATCTTGGGGGCTAGCAGTGATAAGAAAATGAAATGGAGAAGCTACATACACAATGTAGCTACAAGAGAATATCAGAGGTTAGAGATCCTGCAGTGAATAACTCACCTCCCAAATTCCCAATACCAATCCTCATCAATAGGACTCCACTCAGGAATGTGATGGAATACTCGCCACATGTCTGGATGTCTACAGCTTCAATAACACTCAAGAAGCTTGACACCATACGGGTCACAGAAGCCACTTGATTGACATCCCATCTACAACCATTCACATACACTGCCTCTGAAGCATAATAGCAACAGTTTGTACCATCTACCAGTTACAGGATACACTTGCAACTCACCAAGACTTGTCAGACAGCACCTTCCAAACCCATGATCTCTACCACCTAAAAAGACAAGGGCAGCAAAAACATCACCAACCTCCAAGCCACCCAACCCTTATCTTGAAAATACTGTACATTACTGTCATTAAGTAAACACCTTGGAAATCTTTCCCTTATAGCTTTATGGAAATACTAACAATTCAAAGGCTTCAAAGAATCAAGAAGGTAGCTCACCAGCATGTTTTCAGAGGCATTTTGGGATGGGCAATTAACTACTGTATCAGCAAGCAAAGCCTACATCCCTTGAATTAAAAAATGATTGCAAAGAAATTTAGGATGCTTTTCAAATAACATTGGGATTTGATGTGGAAATGTTGATTCATTACTACTGAGTGACTAAGTCTAAAACCAGAGTCCATTAACATATTTGTTATTTAGGAATGCAGGAACACCTATTACCTAAAGAGTAGTTAGAATTTGTTGCATAAACATGTAACAAACCACTGCTACATGGAATGGCTGGGAAGAACAGAATAAATGTATTTAAGAGAAAGCTGGGAAGAGATCAGAAACTGGTGACTAATCTCTCTGCTTATCATGGAGTACAAGATTCTGTCCGAGACCATTGCTAATTGAAAGACATCTCATATGGAGATGGTGATTCACCTGGATTAGATACCTGCCATAACCAGCAGGGAGGATCTCTGTCAACCTGTACAACAGGTTGGTTGGCTGTCGTAACAATGACAGGAGACAAGTGCGGAAAAGTTTTGAAGTGGAAAAGCTGTTGCACTTGGGCAGTTCCACTTACTTGAGCTGTTGATCTCATCTGTCCAGTCTGCTGGAGCTGACTTCACATGCTGGAACAAACATGTCCCTTTCTTACTGTCTACCCTCAACTGATTTAGTGCAGCCGTCGAAGCAGTGTACCGGACTGGGGCTGCTGTCACATGCAAACAGTACTTGGAGCCACAAGTGACAGCTGAGTGTCTGGTGGGACCCAAAGGTGATTGACCTGCCCCAGAATGGGCACAACAAGCCCCTTCATCAGGGGTGCTACCCCTCCCCGGACACTACATGCACTCCACAACCAGTACCATCCAAGGAGATAATCACCTAGGTGCAGGACAGGGGTTCTTTTCCTAACTCGGCATGGACCTGGAGGAGGCCCTTGACAGAATACCACATGATACAGAGGAGGATTTGGAGTGTCAAAAGTGATCGGAATCTGAAATTGGATATGACTGCTTTACACAGATGTTACTAGTGCAGTCCATGCTGAGAAATGGAAAAGCTTTCTGGTCAAATCTGGAGTTAGGCAAGGCTGACCTCTGCTTTGTGTGTAGTATTGAACATTTTGCTAGATCCATCAAGAAACACATGGACGTGCAGGGGCGACAATTCTAGGCAATTCTAGACAATTCTGTACTCATCCTGCCAGGGATGATGTCACTACCTTCAGCTTGGATTCACTGTTGAGTAATTGAGTACGCTGTGAATGGGCATCAGGCCAGAGTGATCAGCAACAAACATGAGGTCTATTTCTTGGCAGCTGGTTTATCTGATCCTTTGTCTCCCTCACTGTCAAGTCCACCTTTCTGAAGGCGTTGCAGAGCTGGCTCAGAGGACAAGAGGGTTCAGTGTGTAGTAAAACAGAAACTAGAAATGGGGGAATGGCCCATTCCCTCTTAATTGTAGGAAAGGTTTCCCACAATTATGAGGTATCTGGCCAAATACTAAAAACCTGTGCTGCTAGAACATCTGGACAGCAAAGGTGCATATATCAGGATGTTCTTTATTGACTACAGCTCAGTATTCAATACCATCATCCCTTCAAAACTAATCAATAAACTCCAAGACCTTTGCCTCAATTGTGCAATTGGATCCTCGATTTCCTCACTTCAAGACACCAGTCAGGTCAGATTGGTAACAACTTTTCCTCCACAATCTCCATCAGCACAAGTGTAATACAGGACTGTGTGTTCAGCTCATTGCTCTACTCACTTTACACTTACTACTGTATGGCCAAGCACAGCTCTCCAATACCATATTCAAGTTTGCTAGTGACACCACTGTGGTAGGTTGAATCATAAGTGGTGATGAAATCAGCATATAGGAGGGAGATTGAAAATCTGGCTGAGTGATGCCACAACAACAACCTCTCACTCAATGTCAGCAAGACCATGGAGCTGGTTATTGACTTCAGGGAACCAGAGGTTCATAAGCCAGTCCTCATCAGAGGATCAGAGGTGGAGAGGGTCAGCAAATTTAAGCTCCTTGGTGTAATTATTTTGGAGGACCTGTGCAAATATGAAGAAAGCAAGGCAGCACCACTGCTTCCTTAGGAGTTTGCGGAGAGTTGGCATGACATCTAAAACTATGACAAACTTCTATAGAAGTGCAGTGGAGAGTATATTGACTGCATCACAGCTTGGTCTGGAAACACCAATGTCCTTGAATGGAAAATCCTACAAAAAGTGGATATGGCATAGTCCATCGCAGGTAAAGCCCTCCCCACCATTGAGTATATCTACATGAACGTTGGAGCAGGAAAGCAGCATCCATCATCAGGAACCCCAACTACCCAGGACATACTAGCAGCATTCTTGCTGCTAACATCAGGAAAAAGGTACAGGAGCCTCAGGACTCACACCACCAGGTTCAGGAACAGTTATTACCCCTCAACCATCAGACTCCTGAATCAAAGGGGACAACCTCACTCAACTTTACTTGCTCCATCATTGAAATGTTCCCACGACCTGTGGACTTACTTTCAAGGACTCTTCATCTCATATTCTCAATATTTCTTATTTGTTTATTTATTATTTTTTTCTTTTTATGTTTGCAGTTTATTGTATTTCGCACACTGGTTGGTTACGCAAGTTGGTGCAATGTATCATTGACTCTACTATGATTACTATTCTATTATGGATTTATTGAGTGTGCCAGCAAGAAACTGAATTTCAGTGTTGTATATGATGACGTACAGCATATGTACTTTGATAACAAATTTACTTTGAATTTTGAAATACAATGGAATCAATGAAAAACTACACATGAAGACTAAGAAGCAACATGCAAAAGACAAACTTTGCAAATACAATAAAACAAATACAATAAATAAATAATACTGAGTACATGAGTTGTAGACTCCTCAGTATTACATACTTATTTATTAACTGTACTAGTCCATGGCTCCATGAAATCACCTGTGAGTTTGAATGATTGTTAGAACCATTAATGTTACTATTCCATCATGTTATTAGGTTTCACATTTTAAAGTTAAAAGGTAAAATAAAAAAGTTAACTCCTATCCCACTTTTTCTCTCCCTTCTACATTCTCTCCTGTGCAAACATTGGTTCCATGTCCAATATCTGTCTGTAACTTTTTAGCCTTGTGCTTAAATTGCTCCACAGACTCTCCCCTCTCTATCTCCACTACCCCCTGTTGCTATCCAACCCTGTGGAAGTTAAACAACGGGCTTGTCTGTAAGCCTGATTTCCTAAACCAAATGACAAACTGGGTTCCAAGTCAGACGTCTGTTCCTAAACTGTATCACTCTACCACTCTCTCTTTGTTTACAGATAACCCTGAAAACCTGCTCTTTCACTGCACTTTTTTGGAGTTCCAAGTTCTACGTGACCCAGAGACAGATTTTGTCTGTGAAATATTTTGTAAAGTGTCCATTTATTGCTGTTGTTACTAAAACATAATTCCCTCTCTTTCCAACAATTTAATTGAAAGGTAAAATTCTCCCAATAAACATTGAAACCATAAAATATTGCTCCTCTTCTTCTCTGGAGATAGAAACTAATCTCTGCACCTTGTAATGTGATCAATGGCTCCTACTATTCACGTAGTAGGAATGAATTATATTCAGCAGACACACTAATCTGTTATTTGCTAGTTAATAGATGCATGTTTTGTTACTGCACTCCTCCTGCTAATTCAATAATAAACTGTACAAGCTCTTATTTTTCGCTCTGGTAAATTTCACTTGGCTGCAGATGATGGTGAGCCACTTTCCTTAACTACTACTCCTCACAACCCCCCCCCCCCCCATACAGTTATCTTAGAGGCACCTCAAGAGATCTGTATTCATCCAGACCAACAATTTGGTCTCTGTACGACAAGGGTCTGTATAGAAAGAATTAAATGTGATTCCTCCTTTGTATATGCTAAAATAAAATGGGAGTTTGAAAGACAAAATGGTGCCAGCTTGGAATGTGGGAATAATCCAGAGATTTGTATGGTTGCAAGACATTGCTGGATATTAAGTGCTGGAGTTCTGATCCACTGGCACATTGCTCAATGGTGGTGGAGCTGAAGTTGTTGCACAGCTTGTTGCTGGTGGCTACAGCAACCTAAGGAGGAAGATATCAAAGGAGGTGCATGGAGGCGGAGCGTGGTCCAACGAACAGTGCAAATGATTGTCTTGGACATTTTTTTTGATCCCATTGGACTTGGTAATATACAACACCGCAAGTCCGGTTTACTGGCTCATTGGCATAACCAATTGGGGGGGGGGGGCGGTTGGAGAACTGTATGGCTTCAATTGTTGCTTGGGCCCACCCTCATACAGCAGGGTGACCTGCTGCAGCCACCCAGGGAAGGAGATGCTGGAGCCTTTAAGACAATAAGACCAGAATTAGGCTACTTGGCCCATTGAGTCTGCTCCACCATTCCACTGTGGCTGATTTATTAGTCCCCTCAACCCCATTCTCCTGCCTTCTCCCCATAACCTTTGGCACCTCGACTAACCAAGAACCTACCAACCTCTGCTTTAAATATACTCAATGACCTGGCCCGTTCAGTGACAATGAATTCCACAGATTCACCACCTTCTGGTTAAACAAGTTCCTCTCAGCTCTGTTCAAAATGGACATTTCTTTATTCTGAGGCTGTACCCTGGTCCTAGACTCACCCACTATAGGAAACATCTTCTCTACATCCATTCTGTCTAGGCCTTTCAATATTTGATAGGTTTCAATGAGATTTCCCCCCCACCCCCACCATTCATCTAAACTCTACCAAGTACAAGCCCAGAGCCATCAAATGCACAGGATACTTTAACCCTTTCATTCCTGGAATAATTCTTGTGAACCTTTTCTGGACCCTCTTCAAGGCCAGCATATCTTTTCTTAGATGTGGCCCAGAACTGCTCACAATACTCCAAGTGCAGTCTGGCCAATGCCTTATAAAGCCCCAGCATCATATCCTTGCTCTTATATTCTAGTCCTCTGAAACTGAATGCTAACATTGCAAGTTAACCTTTAGGAAAGTCTGCACCAGGATTCCCAAGTCTCCATGCACCTCTGATTTTTGAACTTTCTCCCCATTTATGCTTTTATTCCTTCTACCAACGTGCATGAGCATACACTTTCCTACACTCTATTGCATCTGCCACTTCTTCGCCCATTCTCCTAATCTGTCCAAGTCATTCTGCAGATGTCTTCTTCCTCAACACTACCTGCCCCTATCTTGGTATTGGCTGCAAACTGAGCCACAAAGCCATCAATTCCATCATCCAAATCAAGCCAGTGAGAGACAGCTGGAGGCCATGCTGGGTTGGGCACTGGCCCTTCACAGAGCTGCCCTCCAGTGTTTGCTTGGAAAATGAGTTGGATTGTGCTTGTGGCTTCACTAGCACATGATAGGGACTGTTGCACCATCAATCTACATGCCATGACACTCAGGGAGTTATGCTATATACAGTGGATTCTGGTTAATTGGACTATTGGTTAATCAGAGTAACTGCTTATTTGGGACACTACACCGCTTAATTGGGACAAGAGACCGCTGCCGAACAGTTTCTAACTAGCATCAGTGGAGTGTATTTTTATGGTTGTTGGACACTACACCATGCTTAGAGTAAGCAATTTTTAGGTAGCATCTGATGCGTGTGTGTTCAAAAAGAAGTGACTTTATTCACTGATGGTTGGCGAGAAATAAGCAGCACGACAATTCTGAACTCTTTTGCTCACTGCAGCTTCAAGCATTCAGGCTTGGAGATGCCAAAAATGGCCGAGATTGAAAATGAAGCAATTTCACTACTTCAACAAGTTAAGAACTACAAAAAATTTGAAGGTATCAACAATATCTTGAATGTTATGATGAAAATGAAGATATGGAGGATGCAATCATCAATAACATTGTATGAAGACAATCCATTATCTGTACCAGGAGTCTGGACTGATTCAAAAGAACTCGGAAGCGTACACTGGATGCCTTTCTCCATCGATTACTATTCAGAACAAATACACAGCCTTAAGGTGCTGAAATAACATTGCTAGTGTCTTAATTTGTTCTGCATTTCATTTAAATATGTAATTTATTACTCTGTTAAATAGTAGTTGGCCTTTTTATAGTATTTTAAAAACTATTTTCATGAAATTTCAGCTAATTAGGACAGCTGCTTAAATGGGTCAAAATGTACTGATCCTGATATGTTCCAATTAACCAGAATCCACTATGACTGTATGTTTTTCTGCTAATGTAACTAAATGCCCTATATGTACTGGATGCTGTGTGTGACTTGGTACCATGATTTGCACCTTAGCCCAGAGGAATGCTGTTTTATTTGGCTGTATTCATGTGTATGGCTGAATGACAATTAAACTTGAACTTGATGTACATGGACACATATCCTTATGATTAGATTATGGTGAAGAATGTTTTTACTCCTTACGGATCAGTTGTCTGTGTTTTCTAATTTATGAGTCTAGGGAGAAGGTTGGTAAGAGGTAAGAGGGTGCAGCTGGTATCACTAAGGGATGATAAAGTACCTGGGTAAGAGGTATGTTAGAGTTTTTGAAGGAATCTTGAAGGGTATAAAAAGGAGAAATTCTTTGTGCAGAGGGGAATTGCCTCTTAGACTGGGTTATGACTAGTGCTAGTGCTAAGAGTCATAGAAAGGGACAAGTACGTCAAGACAGAGACGGAGGTAAAAGGTTGTCAGATCTGTGGCACCCACTGGCATTACAAAGATTGGCTTATAAAGTGGATAATATTACACTGTTTTCTGTACTACTTCATGAATCATTTGTTTTCCTTTGTGTATTGCATGTTTTTTGCAATTCTAATAGAATGATTTCTTGTGGCCTTCAACACGTGCAGTGTCTCCTTTGCGAACACCTTTGTGAATGTCCCTTGCTGAAACAGAAAAGAACACGGAACATGTTTGTACTTTCTCAGATAAGTTAGACCTCTGTTCATATCTGTATGTTTTTCTACCTCCACAATTTTAGACATAGTTTCTGTCACTCACACTCACTTTCCTCAAATGAAAGGGAAAGCCAGAAAAGGTTGCTCACTTAAAAATTAGTCATCGTGTAGTTGCTCCATAAAATGTCGTGAAACCAACAGCAGAGTAGCAATACCAATAGCAAAGTATATTTTGAATGGATTAACACTCAAGTTACTTCATGCAAAAGTGTGGTGTGAAAAGGCAAATCAAGTGTGTTGCATAATAAAAAGTGCAACTATAAAGGAAAACTTATGATAATTTGATATCCCGCTATTTAGAATTTGCAATGGCTCATTATCCAAGATTTGCCATTCCTTCTATCAACTACTGGAGCCTCAGTTTCTGCACACTACATTCACATAGTGGGACTATAATTTTAATGCTTTCTTTACACTGGTCTGGCTTTGTTGCTTACTTTCCCGTGAAACTTACCTAGTTATGTTTTCCCAATTTCCTTTTGCACTTACCCAGGCCTTGTTTACCATGCAAACAGGTTTGCTGAGAAATGTTATTCCATGGTGTAGAATCTTCAAAAAATCAAATTTTAAAAGTGTACTGGAACATTAATAGAAACACACCCGAAAGATGAGAAAATCTTCTGAAAATGGTTCATAACCAAAGTGAACAGTATAATGGTAGCAGATTAATGGAGTTTAAAGGCAGGCTTATCTAAGAAACAATATGCTGGCATTGGAAAGAGTCCAGAGGAGGTTCACAGTCTGGGAATTAAAGGCTTAATCAATGAGGAGCGCTTAATGGCTTGGGGCCTATCCTCATTGGAATTTAGAAAAATGAGGGGGATCTCACTGAAACCTATTGAGTTATGAAAGGCCTACATAGAAGGGATGTTGAGAGGATGTTTCCAATAGTGGGGGAGTCTAGGACAAGAGGGTACAACTTCAGAATACCAGGCTGACCTTTTAGATCAGATCAGAGATGAAGAATTTCTTTAGCCAGAGGGTGGTGAATCTGTGAAATTCATTGATCGGTATATTTATAGCAGAGGCTGATGGGTTCTTTATTAGAAAGGCTGTCAAAGATTATGGGGGGAAGGCAGGAGAATGGAGTTGAGAGGGATAATAAATCAGCCCTGAAGGAATGGCATAGCAGACTTGATGGGCCGAATGGCCTAATTCTGCTCCTATGTCTATGGTCCAGTATACCTGCATTACATGCAAGGTGAAAGCATTACACCAAGGCAATTTGAGGTCCCATTTCCTCTTTTCCTTCCCAAAGCCACATCTCAGCCATTAAAACGTCTTTTAAGTGAAGTAACAAAAAGCTCTGGGAAACTTATTAACTGATGTTTATGTATTGAATAATGATAATTCAGTGATTACATCAAGGTATAGAATGATGTTTTCTATTGCAATCACTCCATGGCCAATTAATTCAAAAGCGACTCCAGATACACTACAACCTAAATTTTATACAACCCTAGCTTAAACTGCCTTGAGCTTCAATCTTTTTGAAACAAAGACCAATTTCAGCTGAAGTCAGACCTGCAGCATGTACAACTTGGTGCAATACCAGTACAGTAATATGACCTGTAGTATAGCTGGGACTTACCATCTTTTCTGCGAGTGCTCATTACAAAGTGCCTTCCCTTATCAAATGAGGTGGCAGCATTGGGGAGAGGTAAATTGAAGTTCAACAGATAACGAACTGGCGTTGTGCTAGTTTGCAACCCGTTGCATGATGGAATGATGTCGGACTGCGATCGTAAGAGCAGTGGCCTGTTGGTTGACCCATCTTCAACTGGGTTGCTCCTTCTGGTGTGAATGGCATCATAAACATTTGAGGTGAAAGAACTTTCAATGCCTAAACCATCAGCCCTTTCCTGTTTTGGTCCACTGGCTATGCTAACAGGTTTTTTGTTAAGTGCATTACTCCTCATGTTTGTCTGTTTTGTTGTCTCTAATGAGCTCAGTTTTTGAGCTGCAGCTTTGGTGCCGTCTTTCTGCTGCAGTTTCTCATTTCTCATCTTAAGAATTTCATGTCCAATTACCACTGGGACCTCCTGGATGCCATACACTTCATGCTTTGGATGATCAGCATATCCTACTCGGTCATCAATGCCATTGAAAAGAAAGAACTCCTCAGTGGCTTCCAAAGCAGGGCTGATGTCATCTGCTTCCAGTGCTTCCATTAGCCACTACAGAGCTACCAAGGGTTCGATTGGTTTAAATGGTCTGGTTAGAGAGATTACAAAATATATGAATCAAAGTTCAGCAGGTCTTTTCCTTTTAAAAGATTTCACGAACATTAAAAAAGCTGTGATTTAATATTTGAGTCTTCTGATCCATCTGTACAATGCCACTATGAGTCATTTATGGGCTGTATATTTCATTCTGTGCTTCCACACTATTCAATCCATGAAGAACGAAAATCAAGTTATGCCACTCTGACAGCTCAAACCTATGCAAACAAAGAGTTAGTGGTTCTCTTACCGTGTTCAAAAGATTACTTAGACTTAGTAGTTGAGAAGACAAATATTGTGGAGTAAAAGTGATCAAAAATACATCTAACATGCTAACAACAAAAACAAAATATTCCAATCACCATATAAAAGAGATCTCATGTCTTATCTTCTTTTAGAAGCTCCTAATGTGCAATCAAAGCACCACTTTGTTGATCTGCTAGCGTGTTAATAATGTAGTAAGTTAATAGACTTCAATTCTCAGGAACTATACACTCACAGAACAAGTTATAATACTGTGTTGAAAAAGTGAAGTACTTGCTTATAGATTACTGTTCATATGCCTAGTTAACTAACCTGCATTGCACAAGTTGCACATATGTTCCTAAAGGAAAATGATGGCTAATTTAACAGTTTACCATCAGTAAAAATATTCCCAGACTGCCTTTTGTGGTCTTGCTTCTGAAAAGTTTAACTTTGGTGTCTGCAACGAAAGCACGTTATAGCCTTTTTTCCATTATTCTTTTCATTTCAGGTATGTTTGACAGGTGAAACTGGTTCATCCCTAGAAGAAAAACAAAGATGACTTTCATTGTGTTTTCACTTGTGATAACACATTAAGCATTAATCTAAAAATGTAACTTAGCTACTTTGCAACATTTTTAAAAAAACTTACAAGTCCAATGCTGTAAAATAGTACGTTATTTGTTTCAGCAGTAAATCAGCAGAAACTACCTTACAGTCCATGATATTAATGAATAATTAACCCTTTTCTCACAAAGACAGTAATGTCCTCGTAGTAGAGTAGGCTACTCAAAGTAATAAAGTTTTGCATCTAATTGAGACATGCAGATGATTCATAATGAGAACAATAAATGGTAGGGAATGAATTATAGGCAGGAATCTAATCAAGCAATTTGGATAGCTTATATTTAGATTAATGGATACTGCTTAGTAGATTATAGGCTCTTATCTAATTGAGGGGCTCTGGCAGCTAACCAAATCATGGCAGAAAATGATCTCTGGGGTTCATAACATCTTTTAGTTTATTTTTGGGTGTGGCATTGTATATGCCTCTCTAAAGGTTTTACTTCCTCTGTCAGCTTCATTTTCTTCATGTGCCAGAACATGCTGCTCTGCCCACGTTGTGAACCAGCTCTCTAAATCTATTCCAATTTTTAAATGGCTAGGTTCTTTGCAGAATCTGTGCAGTAAAGCACTGTCAAGTTGGGGGTGAGGGGATGGCAGAGCAATCTTTGCCCCGAAAACAGCCGAAACGCTTGGACAGCTAGCTAATCCACAATCCTGAGGTTGTACAGGTCGATAGGGTGTAAAGAAGGCATATGGGATGCCTGCCTTTATTAGTTGAGACGCTGAGTTAAAGAGTCAGTAAATTATGATGCAGCTTTATAAAGTTCTTCGCAGGATGCATCTAGAGCACTACATTTATTTCTGGTTGCTCCATTATTGGAAGAAAGTTCAAGCTTGGAGAGGGTGCAGTAGATGTTTACAAAGATGTTGCCTGGTTAGAGGGCATGTGCTATTAGGAGAGGTTGGACAAACTTGGACTGTTTTCTCAGGAGTAGTGGAGGCTGAGAGGCGACCTGATGGAGGTTTAAAGTTATGAAAAACATAGATGGAGTAGACAACCACATCTTTTTCCCCAGGGTTGAAATATCTAATACTAGAAGGCTTGCATTTAAGGTGAGAGGGGGCAAGTTCAAAGGAGCTATGCAGGGCAAGTTTTATTTTTCAAATGCAGAGTGGTGGGTGCCTGGAATGCATTGCCAACTGTAGCAGTGGAGGCAAAACTTCAGTGGTGGCATTTAACAGGCTCTTTGATACATGATCATGCAGAGAATGGAAGGATATGTACTATACATTGTGTAGGCAGGAGGACTAGTTCGGTTAGGTGTTTAATTACTAGTGTAATGAGTTCAGCACAACATTCTAGGTAGAAAGGCTTGTTCCTGTCCTGTACTGTTTCATGTTCTATTACCTCTGAATAAGATGGTTGTCAAAACTTACCAAAAGTATGTCTGCTTTTAATGTTTCCAAAACTACAAACAAAAAGAAAATAAATCAAAAGGAAAGAAAGCAATAAAAAATTTAGCAACAAAAAAAATGTGAAATCATTAAAAACATGAGTAAGCTTAATTAATTCAATAATATCAGAGTGGCACCTTGGTGCAGTTGGTTGAACCACTGCCTCATAATGCCAGGAGCCCAGATTTAATCCTGACCTCCAGTGCTTTTTGTGTGGAGTTCCTACGTCTGTGCTGAACTTCTGTGCTTCTAACATGTAAATTACCTGATATTTGATCTTTGACTTGATTAAAAATCAATGGAGTCACTCCACTGGTACTAAGTTTAAACTGGCGCAACTTCAGCAGACAGATTCCACAGCTGAAGTACTTGAGAACTGCTGTATGTTTATGCAACACTCCAGAAGAGCTTGGGATGAGTCAAAAGTTAGTTGAATTAGGCCATTTGGCCCATCAAGTCTGCACTGCCATTCGATCATGGCTGATTTATTATTCCTCTCAACACCATTTCACTAACCTCTGGTTAAAGAAATTCTTCCTCATCTATGTCCTAGGCCCCTCAATACTCTTCCCAACTGTATCATGTCTAGTAAAATACAGTCAGGAAATCACTATCCACTTTGGGAAGCTTCTTCATCAAGTTGTGAATACCCAACTTGATAAAGCACTGATACACCAACCAATTCCAGCAAGTTCAGGCTTCGGTGAGCAGCAACAGGGTAGAAGCATAATGGGCATGCACAAAGAAATACAATTCAGAAATTTGTTTGTCACTTCACAGTTCTTTGAAACCTTACACCTTCCTATTATTTGTTGACAAACTTGCTCTCCTTCCCATTTATTTGATGGCCTTTAGGGGGATAACTCCTCCAGTGTCTTTCCAACAACGGACCGAATTCCACGAACTGTGGCTGGTAATTACAAAGGCAGCACAAGTCAACAGCCACTCACATTCGTGTTCCTGACTTAAACAGAGCTGCAATAGGCATGGGACAAATGCATTTGTTTCTCACTCCATCACAGAATTACATGTGGAATCCACCGGTGGAGAATGATCATATTGGAATTCCCCAGCATAACATTGGGAAATCTGTTTCTACAATTCTTCACCATATATAGGTGCCATGCATTCTATTTGCATTGTATTCTGTGTTGCACATTTATTATGTTTATTAAGGTAGGTAGTCACTTGAGTGGGGCATGGTAAAAATGAAGGATTTAGTTACATATTCATACTTGGTTCTCAGCAGTTTAGAGCTGGGGACCATCAGGTGTCATATTTTTTGTTAACTACTTAACTTTGCTTAATTACATTTGAAATCGCTTAACTCTAATTAACTTCAGTTAAGTCCATTTAATATCGCTAGTTTTAGTTTCATAAGTTTCATTGCTTCACGATTGTATGTTCTGCTTGTTGCTAATAAAGGATCAACTACACTTCTTTGACTTTTTTTTAATTGACCAGAAGGTGCACCACACAAGATAACTAACAACCCATGTGGTCGCCGTTTTGCCAACAAAAGACTTTGACAGTTATACCAAACGAACATCAGCATTTGGAGGTGTCAATGAAATTAAAGGCACCACAGCCAGGAGCAGCTTGTGGTAAGTAGTGATCTTTTATTAATTCGTGCTGCGTACTTGGAATGGTCACTGTTGACCATAAACTCTATAGTGTGATGCTTGCTTAAGAGTTCGGTGTTTGGTTCTGAAATATTTCAACTGTCAACATCTGAATTGAATGCTGTTATTTTGTCTAGTTCGTGCACTTGGAAAACAACATGATTCAAGCTGGAAGCAGTGACTAAACAGAAATTAAACTTACTGGGAAAGCTTTGATGAGTAAAATTGATAGTGTTTGAATGGAATATAATAAAACTGTTAAGAGGATTAATGTTTTAATTGCATTAATTAGAAGTTATTTTACACAAGAAAAGCAAAATGGCACACAAGTGCGGTTTCATTTGAACAATTCAAAAAAATCTTTGTGAAGATGTTGCTAAGCAACATGACATGTTATTGTCTTTAATGCCTATCTCAGAGTAAGATAAATAAACTGAAAACTTTGCAAATATTCAGACTTTTATTAATAAAATCACAGCAGAGGCTGAAACAAACATGTGATGTTGAAGGTTAAGTTACGGAATAAATGATAACATTTATCAAGCCACATGACATGCTTTGACAAGTAAAAAGCTGATTTTCAAGATGACATATGCCCTGAAGACAGTGTTCCTAACGTGCTTGAGCAAATTCTGTCATGAGCAGAGTGTCCTATGCATCTGATAAGCATTAGAATGGAGGTGGATTTAGTCAAGTTATGCACAAGGCAGCAAATATTGAGGGATAAACATACACAGGAGGCCACACCAGGAACACCGAACACAGGAGTGTCGCTTCACCTGACAGGATTGTTTGGGCCCTGAATGGTAGTGAGGGAGGAGGTGTAGGGGCAGGTGTAGCAATTCTTCTGCTTGCAAGGATAGGCAACAGGAGGGAGATCAGCAGGGAGGGATGAATGGACAAGAGAGTTGCATAGGGAGCTATCCCTGTGGAAAGCACTAAGTGGGGGGGGGGGGGAGGGAAAGATGCGTATGGTAATGGGATCCAGTTCAAGTTACAGAGAATTATGTGCTGGACACCAAACACTGCTTTGGGGTCATATACTGTGTTCAGTGCTCTCGGTGTGGCCTCCTGTATATTGGTGAGACCCAACGTAGACTGGGACACCAATTCGCCGAGCATCTACGCTCCATCCGCCAGAACAAGCAGGATCTCCCAGTTGCCACCTATTTTAATTCCATTTCCCATTCCCATTCTGAAATGTCCAGCCATGGCCTCCTCCACCGTCGTGATAAGGCCACACTTAGTTTGGAGGAACAACACCTCATATTCCATTTGGGTAGCCTCCAACCTGATGGTTTGAACATCGATTTCTCAAACATACAGTAATACCCACCTCTCCTTTTCCCTCTCTCATGTTATCTCCTTGCCTGCCCATTGCTTCCCTCTGATGCTCTTCTCTCCCTTTTTTCTTTATTTCATGGCCTTCTGTCTCTTTCACCAATCAACTTCCTAGCTCTTTGCTTCATCCCTTCCCCTCCAAGTTTCACCTATTGCCTGGTGTTTTTCTCTCCCCTCCCCCTACCTTTCAAATCTACTCCTCAGCTTTTTTTTCCCTCCAGTCCTGCAGAAGGGTTTCAGCCTGAAACGTCAACTGTGCTTTTTTCCATAGATGCTACCTGCCCTGCTATGTTCCTCCAGCATTTTGTGTGAGAAGGCTTCAAGTGCTGTGGATGCTAAAGGTACTCCAGTAGGACAGTTCAATGGTGTCAGTTCTTATGTTGACATGGCACAAAGATGTGAATGTGGATCCTCAAATGTCTATGAGCCACAAGTTTGGACCCCAAGGGATAGTTCAGGGTGTTCACTCTCAGTCTCCACTAAGGAGGCACTCTGAACCTATACCATATCCAATAACACAATGAGCTTCTGAGGATATTAATTTACAGTATGGTAACACTCGTGTTTCAGATGATAAAAGTCTAAATAGTGTGTTGGAGGCTATAAGGACGCAAAAGGACACAGCAAGTTTAGTGCTGAAATAACAATACATTGCAACTCTGCCTAAAGAGAGAATCAAATCTTCAAAGGCAATCCATTGCAGTATCATTCATTTACCAGGGTTTTCAAGAATAGCATTGCAGGCAACTCTGATGATTATGGCAACTGTTTCTTGAACAGTTCACTGGAGGTGAAAAGTTGCCAGTGGGCTGGACCGGGACCTTTACCACACAAACATTTTGGTGATTGCTGCAGTCCACATGGCAATTCTTCTTGGTCATTATCAAATCAGAAGGCGTGAAAGCTCTTCAAGATTGCAGTCCTTTTCTTAGAGGCCGTTGCAATGCCATGGAAGAAGTGCTGGACATGCCTGCTAATATGACAATTGTTGTAAAGAAATTCAAGTCAAGTCAAGTCACTTTTATTGTCATTTCGACCATAATTGCTGGTACAGTACATAGTAAAAATGAAAGAACATTTTTCAGGACCATGGTGTTACATGACACAGTACAAAAACTAGACTGAACTACGTAAAAAAACAACACAGAGAAAGCTACACTAGACTACAGGCCTACACAGGACTGTGTAAAGTGCACAAAACAGTGCAGGCATTACAATAAATAATAAACAGGACAATAGGGCAAGGTGTCAGACCAGGCTCTGGGTATTGAGGAGTCTGACAGCTTGGGGGAAGAAACTGTTACATAGTCTGGTCGTGAGAGCCCGAATGCTTCGGTACCTTTTCCCAAATGGCAGGAGGGAAAAGAGTTTGTATGAGGGGTGCGTGGGGTCCTTCATAATGCTGTTTGCTTTGTGGATGCAGCGTGTAGTGTAAATGTCTGTGATGGCGGGAAGAGAGACCCCAATGATCTTCTCAGCTGACCTTACTATCCACTGCAGGGTCTTGTGATCCAAGATGGTGCAATTTCCGAACCAGGCAGTGATGCAGCTGCTCAGGATGCTCTCAATACAACCCCTGCAGAATGTGATGAGGATGGGGGGGGGGGGGGGGCGGTGGGAGATGGGCTTTCCTCAGCCTTCGCAGAAAGTAGAGACGCTGCTGGGCTTTCTTTGCTATGGAGCTGGTGTTGAGGGACCAGGTGACATTATCCACCAGGTGAACATCAAGAAATTTGGTGCTCTTAACAATCTCTACCGAGGAGCCATCGACGTTCAGAGGAGAGTGGTCGCTCCGTGCCCTCCTGAAGTCAACAACCATCTCTTTTGTTTTGTTCACATTCAGAGACAGTTTGTTGGCTCTGCACCAGTCCGTTAGCCGCTACACCTCCTCTCTATAAGCTGACTCGTTGCTCTTGCTGATGAGACCCACCACGGTCGTGTCATCGGCGAACTTGATGATGTGGTTCAAGCTGTGTGTTGCAGCACAGTCGTGGGACAGCAGAGTGTACAGCAGTGGACTGAGCACACAACCCTGGGGGGCCCCCATGCTGTGTGTGATGGTGTTGGAGATGCCCCATAAATGGTGATTGGTGGTCTGCAAGCTTCAAGAACGGCACAACCATAAGATTACTTTCACCAACATTGTTGATTTTATTGAAAGACAAGTCAAGATTGCTACACACAGAGTGTTTAGGAATATACAGGATGTTCCATCACTGGCAATAAGGTGCAAATAAAACTAAATCACCAATTTGTTCTGAAGCTAAAGGAAGCAACTGTGGCTACTGTGAAAAGTAAAGCTAAAGGAAGCAACTGTGGCTACTGTGAAAAGTAAAGCTAAAACTGAGCCCAAAACTAATGAAAGGGAAATGGTCTCGTCAGCCTAAAGGGGTTGTCTGTTCTGCCGGGTGAACGTACTTTGGAATGGTGCTCTCAGCTGGAAAAAAAGGTTCCTAATGAGAAGATGACCTTCCTAAAAGAAAATGGTGTCTGCTTTGGTTGTTTGTATATCAGACACGTCAGCGAGGATTGCAGGTACTGCCTTTCATGCAAGGTATGCAGTGGCAAACATCCAGACTTCATATTCACTCAGAAGAAAAGTGTGAAGATTCGAAACAAGCTGTGAAAGAAGCAAACTCAGCTGTGAGTAACACCCTGGTATCTAATTGCCTTACAGGGACTGGTGATCATGATTGCAAACCCCCTATAATTCCGGTTCAGGTGAAGTCTATGAAAGTTAACAAGACAGTGGTTACTTACGCTTTTCTAGATCAAGGAAGTACAGCACTGTCGTAAAGTGAGCTTCATGAACAAGCTTAATCTGCAAGAAAAAGCAACATGCATTTTCTCACTCCATCGATCAAGAGAAGGCCGTGAGGAGCTACAATGTTTTAGGATTGGAAGTGTCTGGCTTAGAGAGTGTGAACTACTTGACATCTATATGCAGCAAAGTATGCCTGTTCACAAAGGGAACATTTCTTGTTAGAAAGATACAGGTGTCCCCCGCTTTATGAATGTTCACTTTTACAAAAGACCTACATTAGTAACCTGTTTTTGCATTACAAAGAGGATTTACACTTTTACAAAAATTTTTCCCATATAAATTAATGGTTCTTCACTTTATGCCATTTTGGCTTAACAAAGGTTTCATAGAAACATTCTACCGTTGTAAGGGGGGGGGGGGGGAAGAACACCTGTATTCAGAAATGGCCTCACCTGAAGCATATTCATTTGCCAGACATTGATTCAGAAATTGAGCTGCTGAAAGGGATGAATGTCCCTAAAGCATAGGAGCCATTGCAAGTGATAAACACTGTTAATAATGGGCCTATGCAATTAGAACAATGCTGAGTTGGACTGTTAGTGGACCACTGATAGGAGACAATGGCAGTGGGAAAAAGAGACTACACTCAGTCAGAGCTGACAGTTAACAGGATTTGTTTTGCATTTGGATGAAACAGCAATTCCAGGTATTCAGGAGGAACAACCTGGTTTTTCCAAGAGAGATTGACTGCTTACCAGAAACAGGACATTAGTGTGAATATTTAGATTTTATGTCTCTTGTGTCTTGGCAGCATGTAGTTGTATTTATTATAGTATAATAATTAGGGGCTAGAATGTCGGAGCTATGCATCTGTTTTTATCTGCACTGTATTGTGTTGCATGTTTATGATGGTAATTAGTCATATGGGTGGGGACATGGTAAAAACCAAGAATTTAGTTACATATTTATGCTTTGTTTTTGGCAGTTTAGAGCTGGTGACCATCATGTATCATATCTTTTGTTGACCATTCAACTTTGCTTAATCGCTTTACTTAACCTCGCTACCATCCAGGGACCCAAACAGTCCTTTCAGGAGGGGCAACACTTCACCTGTGAGTCTGTTGGGGTCATCTATGGTATCTGGTGCACCTGGTGTGGCCTTTTGTATATTGGTGAGACCCAATGTAGTCTGGGAGACTGCTTCGCCAAGCACCTAATCTCCATCCACTAGAAAAAGTGGGATCTCCCAGTGGCCACCCATTTTAATATCGTTTCCCATTCTCATTTTGACGTGTCCATCCATGGCCTCCTCTACTGTCGTGACGAGGCCACTGTCAGGTTGCAGTAACACCTTATATTCTGTCTGGGTAGCCTCCAACCTGATGGCATGAACATCGATTTCTCAAACTTCTGGTAATGCCCCCCTTCTCTATTCCCCATCCCCTTTTTCCTCTCTCACCTTATCTCCTTCCCTGCCCATTGCCCCCTTCTGGAGCTCCTCCCCCTTCTTCTTTCTTCCATGGCCTTCTGTCCTCTCCTATCAGATTCCCCCTTCTCCCGTCCCGTATCCCTTTCACCAATCAACTGCCTAGTTCTTTACTTCAGCCTTCCACCTCTCAGTTTCAGCTATTATTTTGTTTCAGCCTCTCCCCCCCCCCCCCCTCACCTTCTACCTCTGACTCCTCATCTTTTTTTCTTCAGTCCTGCTACTGTACTCTTTTCCATAGATGCTGCCTGGCCTGCTGAGTTTCTCCAGCATTTTCTGTGTGTTGCTTGGATTTCCAGCATCTGCAGATTTTCTCTTGTTTATGATTGGATTAATTCCGCTTAAGTCAGTTTAATACCACTAGTTTTAGTTTCACAAGTTTCATCACTTTAAGATTGTATGCTTTAGTTGCTACGAAAAGATCGACTATATTTCTTTGACATTTTTTGAACATTATTATTGGATTGATTGGAGGGCAGGTCATACAAAATAACTATCTATAGGGTCACCAGCAGCGGCACTGGTTTGTTTGAGTTGCCCTTACACCAACCATAGCTGTTTTTGGATTAGATTTCTGTCCATTTAAAATGCAGTTTCCTGAGTTGAAGATGAGGAGAAGGAAAATATGTTAAGTTACTTAACTTAATTCACTTTTTAAAATTTATATATATTTTAATCTGGTTCTTTTTAAATTTATTTAAAAATATTTACAGCTATTCTAATGGCCTTTTAAGTGCCTATGGTGAGAGATCGGGTAAGCATGGTAAGCATGGGATGTACTTGGTCTGCTCAAACTCATTGCTCTCTAGTACAACTAGATGTTCATCAAAGAATGCTGCCAACCAAAATATTCCAACCATTTTAATTCCTACCCCAATTCCCGTTCATTTATGTTGGTTGCCATGATGAGGCCACTCTCAAACTGGAGGAGCAACGCCTCATATTCAACCTGATGGCAAAAACATCAATTTCGCCTTCTGGCAATTTTTTCTCTTTCCCTTCCTCTTCCTTTCCCCACTCTAGCCTCTTTCCTTTCTCACCTGCCTATCACCTCCCCCTTGTATCCTTCCCTTTTCTCTTTCTCCCATGGTCCACTCTCCTCTCCTATCACATCCCTTTATATTTCCCACCCACCCACCTGGCTTCACCATCACCTTTTAGCTTGTCCTCTTTCCCTTCCCCCTCTGGTGTATTTCCCTTCCTTTCCAATCCTGATCAAGGGTCTTGGCCTGAAATGTTGGCTGTTTATTCATTTTCACAGCCTGACCTGCTGAGTTCTTTCAGCATTTTGTATGTGTTGAGATGGAAATTTAACTCATCGGGTTATTCCACATGTACATGATTAATGCACTCTCCAAAATGGGGTTTGGAGAGTAAATCAGGAACTGAGTGTGAAACAAATACTTTCCCCATCAGTTCTGGAATCCAGCAAGTCTGCTTAGTCTCCCATCTTGTTTGTGTGTTGCATAGAAAACCTTGCCGCACACATCAGGAAAGATGCAGGCTTCAGTGAGATGACAATATCTAGGCAGTTGGGGCAGTCAGATCAAAACCTCATTGTAATAATGACCAGCAGACTGATCAATGTTTTCAACCAGTCTGAGCTAGTTTGGGGTCTCCCAAGCCAATCACAGGAAGAACATAGAATAGTACAGCACAGTACAGGCCCTTTGGCTCACAATGTTGTGCTGACCCTTAAACCCTGCTTCCCATATAACCCCCCCGCCCCCCACCAGCTTAAATTCCTCCATATACCTGTCTAGTAGTCTCTTAAATTTCACTAGTGTATCTGCCTCCACCACTGACTCAGGCAGTATAGCCACAAGGCAACGGGAGTCTGAGTTTGGAGTTTTCCCTCTCCTAGATGAGCCGCCAGTCATGGCTGATGAGCCCCATCTGACCGAAGTGACTGGTTCCAAGGTGCCAGTAACCCGCCCTTACCCCTTCTCCTGTCAGTACAAACTGGTTCCGCCAGGCTTAGTAGCTAAGCCACATGTGAAGGCCAGGAGCTGGACTTGTTTGTCAGAGGCTGTTTGAGGCACACATCATAGGGAGCATTTGGGAGCTTATCGCCACTACCACCCCTGGCTATAACAGCCTTAAGCCACATATATGTTGCCAAACACAACCTGGAGATTCATTTTCTTAAAGGCATACGCAATAGAATAGTAACCATAACAGAATCAATGAAAGAACACCCAACCAGGGCATTCAATAAGACAACAAACTGCGCAAACACAAAAAAAAGGGAATAATATATAAGCAAGCAATAAATATGGAAAACATGAGATGAAGAGCCCTCCTTGAGAGTGAGGAGTGATGAGGAGAGCAAAGCTGAGAAAGTGAGGTTGTACCCTTTGGTTCGATTTGTAACCATAGTCGCCCTTCCTTTTCCGAAATGCTTATTTCAAGATAATTTATGACAAACTGCATGATTCCCATCAGGCCAGTAGAAATCTGTACAGTCCAGACGACGGATTTTGACCCAAAATGCCGACAGTCTCCGCAAATCAACAGATGCTGCCCAATCTGCTGTGTTTTTTCTTCAGTTTATGGATCAAAGTAAGTTCTATTTTTTAACTGCACACCGTAACAATACAGATTGCAGTTTGGCTACATTACGTGTCGTCAAATGATTGCCCTTTTCACGGTAGCATAGTGGTTAGCGCAATACCATTACAGCTCGGGGCGTCAGAGTTCAATTCCGGCTTCATCTGCACAGAGTTTCTGTCTCTGTGGAATGCCTGGGTTTTCCCCAGGGGTCCGGTTTCCTCCTACACTCCAAAGTAGTACCAGGTAGGTCGATGTAAATTGTCAGTGATTAGGTTAGTCTTAAATCAGGGTGGTCAGGAGATGCTGGGGCTACATGGCTTGAAGAGCACAAACAGCCAATTCTACACTGTCCCTCTAAATTAGAAACATAGAAAACTTACAGCACAATACAGGCCCTTCAGCCCACATTGCTGTGTTGAACACGTACTACTTTAGAAATTACCTAGGGTTACCCATTGCCCTCTATTTTTCTAAGCTCCATGTACCTATCCAAAAGGCTCTTAAAAGACCTTATCATTTCCACCTCCACCACTGTTGCCAGCAGCCCATTCCACACACTCACCACTCTCTGAGTAATAAACTCACCCCTGACATCTCCTCTGTACCTACTTCCAAGTACCTTAAAACTGTGCCCTCTCGTTCTAGCCATTACAGCCCTGGGAAAAAGCTTCTGACCAGGCACACAGTCAATGCCTCTCATCATCTTATCCACCTCTATCAGGTCACCTCTCATCCTCAATCACTCCAAGGAGAAAAGGCCAAGTTCACTCAACCTATTCTCATAAGGCATGCTCCCCAATCCAGGAAACATCATTGTAAATCTCCTCTGCACCCTTTCTATGGTTTCCATATCCTTCCTGTAGTGAGGCAACCAGAACTGAGCACAGTACTTCATGTGGGGTCTGACCAGGGTCCTATATAGCTGTAACATTACCTCTCGGTTCTTAAACTCAATCCCACGATTGATAAAGGCCAATGCACTATATGCCTTCTTAACCACAGAGTCAATCTGCGCAGCAGCTCTGAGTCTCCTATGGACTCAAGACCCCAAAATCCCTATGATCCTCCACACTGCCAAGAGTCTTACCATTAATACTATATTCTGCCATCATAATTGACCTATCAAAATGAACACCTCACACTTATCTTGGTTGAACACCATCTGCCACTTCTCATTAATGTCCCACCACACTATCCACAACATCACCCACCCTTATGTCATCAGCAAATTTACTAACCCACCCCTCCACTTCCTCATCTAGGTCATTTATAAAAATCACGAAGAGTAGGGGTCCCAGAACAGATCCTTGAGGCATACCACTGGTGACCGACCTCCATGCAGAATATGACTTGTCTACAACTACTCTTTGCCTTCTGTGGGCAAGCCAATTCTGGATCCACAAAGCAATGTCCCCTTGGATCCCATGCCTCCTTTCTTTCTCAATAAGCCTAGCATGGGGTACTTTATCAAATGCCTTGCTGAAATCCATTTATACGACATCAACTGATCTACCTTCATCAATATGTTTAGTCACATCCTCAGAGAAAGGATTTGTACACTGATAATATATTTGATAGTTTTGATAACCTGTGCAGTAACTATGGCCTTCCGCATAATCATTTTTTAAAATACCTGCAGATTCGCCACTTTGTCAAGGAAAATTTTCCTTCTTTTCCTGATCTATCAGCTGCTATATTGTAGGAAAAATTCACTCTTAGCTTCAATGATAAAGGGCCGATCTCTGTACTATACTCTCAGCAGATGTCTTTGGGAGTTCAAGATCTAAATAAAACTAAGACTAGGTGGGAGGATGACCTTGGTATGGATCTGGCTGAGGAGCATTGGGCAAAAGCATTGAATAGGGTTCATTCCTCGTCATCATGTGCTAGACTAGGGTTCATACAATTTAAAGTATTACACAGAGTATACTTAAGTAAAGCCAGGCTTGCTGACATATATCCTGGGACAGACGCTGGCTGTGACAGGTGTTCCTTCTCTCCGACTGGTTTAGTGCATGCATTTTGGTCTTGCCCTTGGCTTGATGGCTATTGGGAACTGGTTTTTAAAATTATCAGTGAGGTTTTGGGGGTGACACTGAGACCTTGCTCGCTTATAGCTGTATTTGGTGTGGCAGATGATGCTTTGGGTTTAAGTGCAAGCCAGTTGGATATCATTGCATTTACATTGCTTTTGCCCTGTAGGAGAATCTTGCTGGTCTGGAAATCTGCCACTCCCCCATCTGCTGCTGCTTGGTTAGACGACCTAGTGTTTTTTCTGAAATTAGAAAAATTTAAATTCACTCTGAGGAGGTCTGTGAAGAAGTTCTATTCGATATGGGGACCTTTCTTGTCATATTTTGGGAGTCTTAAGGAATTACCTACTAGCTGACGGCATTTGATTGTACTTGGGAAGTTGCCTTCCTTTTAACATGCATATGGTTTACCTCACAGGGTGGTTGATGAATTGTAATATGGGTGTATTCTGGATCATTTGACATGTTGTGGATGTGTGTGGGCCTTTGTCTTAAAGGAGTGTGGGGGTATGGCTGTGAATGTCTGTACTTGTATTTGTGAAGTGTTGTATTGTATATACATTAGCTGCTATGGTATGTTCAGGGATGGCGGGTGAGGGGAGCTTTGTTTAGGGGTAAGATATAAAAGCAAAATGGAGGAAAATGTAATGCATTACGCATTCTGTATTGCATCATTCCTTCAATAAAAATTAAACTTTAAAAAATTCAATCAGGCTCGTAAGGCATGACCTGCCTTTCACAAAGCCATGCTGACTATTCATAATCATATTATGCCTCTCCAAATGTTCATAAATCCTGTCTCTCAGGATCTTCTCCATCAACTTAACAACCACTGAAGTAAGACTCACTGGTCTATAAATTCCTGGGCTACCTCTACTACCTTTCTTGAATAAGGGATCAACATCTGCAACCCTCCAATCCTCTGGAACCTCTCACATCCCCATTAATGATGGAAAGATCATTGCCAGAGGCTCAGCAATCCCCTCCCTTACCTCCCACTGTAGTCTGGGGTACATCGCATCCAGTCCCAAAGACTTATCCAAATTGATGCTTTCCAAAGCTCCACCACATCCTCTTTCTTAATGTCTATATACTCAAGCCTTTCAATCTGCTGTAAGTCATCCCTACAATCGCCAAGAGTCTTTTTTGTAGTGAATACTGAATCAAAGTATTCATTAGGTACCTTTGCTGTCTCCTCTGGTTCCATACACACTTTTCCACTGTCACACTTGATTGGTCCTATTCTCTCACATCTTATCTTGGTCTTCACATACTTGTAGAATGCCTTGGGGTTTTCTTTAATCCCACTCGCCAAGGCCTTCTCATGGCCACTTCTGGCTCTCCTAATTTCATTCTTAAGCTCCTTCCTGCTAGCCTTATAATCTTCTACATCTCTATCATTACCTAGAATTTTGAACCTTTCATAAGCTTTTCTTTTTGACTAGATTTTCAAGAACCTTTGTACACCGAAGTTCCTGTATCCTACCATCCTTTCCGTCTCATTGGAACATACCTATGCAGATATCCCCTGAAAATTTGCCACATTTCAGCCATACATTTTCCTGAGAACATCTCTTCCCAACTTATGCTTCCAAGTTCTTGCCTGATTGCTTCATATTTCCCCCTACTCCAATTAAAAGCTTTCCTAACTTGTCCGTTCCTATCCCTCTGCAATGATATGGTAAAGGAGATAGAATTGTGATCACTGTTGCCCAAAATTAATTAACAACAATTTCTGAGATTTGTAGAGAATAAAACTTGTAGTAGGAGCAACCCTGAGATCAAAGGCTCTGTACTAACTTGCGCCAAACCCCAAACCTATCAGCCAGTACATCGTAATCCTCAGCAGTCCAGTTGACAGCTCAGAGTGACAGCGTGGGAATAGGCCCTGTGGCCCTTTGGCCCACACCAACCTCAGCATGCTCTCTATTATTCCCAGTTGCCACTTTTGGTCCAGAACTCACCACAACCCACCCCTGCCCCCATATACCCTTCAAAATGCCTCTTAAATTTTGCAACCACCGACCCAAACTACTTCCTCTGGCAGCTAATTCCAGCTGTTCACTCTCTTTTTACAGAAATTACCTCTCAAGACTCTTTTGAATCTTTCCCCTCTTATATCTGTCCCTTCTTGTTTTGGACATCCCAACCCTGGGCAAAAGACTATGACCTTAACCATACTCCTCAGAATCTTATAACTTCTAAACTGTTATCCCTTATTTTCTGTGCTCCAAAGAATAAAGATTCAGCATGGCCAACCTCTCCGTATGAGTCAGCCCCCAGTCCAGGCAGCATCCTCATAAATCTGTTCAGCACCCTATCTAGCTTGACAATATCTTTCCTATGACAGGGTGACCAAGATTCTACACAAACCTCAGTGCAGCCTATCAAAGTCTTATATAACTGCCAGGCCATACCTCAATAAAGACCTTATGAAGGTGCATGTGAACAGCATCCACTGCCCCACCTTCATATAGTCCCTTAATTCATCATCATCATGTGCTGTGTTACATGACGATAATTGTTCTTGGTAATTTTTTCTGCAAGACTGGCCTTCTTCTGGGCAGTGTCTTTACAAGACGGGTGACCCTGGCTATTATCAATACTCATCAGAGGTTGTCTGCCTGGTGTCAGTGGTCACATAACCAGGACTTGTGATAAGCACCACCTGCTCCCATAGCTTCACATTACCCTGATCTGGGGTGGGGGTGGGTGCCAAGCAGGTGCTACACTTTGCCCAAAGGTGACCTGCAGGCTACGGAGGGAAGGAATACCTTCACCTCCTTTGATAGGGACATATCTCCACTCTACCACTCACCCCTTAGTTACATCTGAAAAACTCCAAACGACAGGGCAGATGTGACCTCCCACACACAAAACCATGCTGACATTTCCTGATCAGGCCTTGACTGACCAAGTGAATCAGGTCATGATCCTTAGCAACTCATCTAACTGATCTACTGTTGCCTTCACCATCAAGTCTGTCTATCTGAAGGTGTTGGCGATCTGTTCAAATTCAAGTATATTGTAATTTCGACCATTTATACACACACTAACAAACAAAACAACATTCCTCTAGACCAAGGTGCACCACACAGTACATATAATTCAGAAACAACACAAAGCAATATTACCACAAATAAAATAATAAGGTGCATGTACATACAAGTTAAAAAGTAAACTGTGTAATGCTACCGGTGCTTCATATGTGGTGAAACCTGGATTGTGCAGGCAGCTCAGTAGCCTCATAGCCTGGGGGAAGAAACTGTTTCTCATCCTAATCATCCTTGTCCTAATGTTTTGATACTTCCGGCCTGATGGTAGGGATCAAAGAAATTGTTGGCTGGTCAGGAGAGATCCTTGACAATGCTAAGGGTCCTGGTATGCAGTGCTCTGAGTAAGTACCTCAGATGGGTAGAAGAGAAAACCTGATGATCCTCTCAGCAGTATTTACAATCCTTTATAGAGTCTTGCAATCAGAGGCCTTGCAATTTCTATACCAGACGGTGATGCAGCTGGTCAGGATGTTCTCAATGGTGCTCCTGTACAAATTGGTTAGAATGGGGGGGAGGGGGAGGGGATCCTTACTCGCCTCAATCTTCTCAAGAAACAGAGATGCTGACTAAAGATGTGAAGTTGAGGGGCCAGATAAGATTGTCCGTTATGTGCACTCCCAGACACTTGCTGCTCCTAACTCTCTTCACGGTGAAGCTGTTCATCTATAGTGAGGACTGGTCAGCTTGCACCTTCCTACCATCTGGTTCAGAAGGACCAAGACATGAGACAAGAATGGCTGGAGTGATCCACAAGGTCCAAAAGAATTTGGAAATGTGGGAGTAGTCCTCCTTTTCGATGGTGGGCAGGATCCTGGTCAACAGGTGTGAGGTGTTCTGAGTGTTGCTCTATGTGACATAGGTGGCCCTTACCCCTGATCTGTGCCACTCAGTCATCGGAGCATTTTCTAATTCATCCGAGGATACCAGATGAAGTAGACCTGATGGGTCATGATGCACAAGTCTCCAGAGAACTGTGGAGAAGAGCATATCCAACAGTGCCCTCATGTTGATGGTGTGTAATTGCATCAAGCAGTATGTAAAATTAAAGTACACAAACACAAAGTGTCAGGACATGTCAAGGTTCTACCTGTCCTAGGTGTTGTTAAAGATGTGCCTGGTTTCATTTTACACAATGTCTCAATCAATTGGACATTGCTGCACTACCCATCCTTTGTGGGAAAGTTTCTATAGATAAACACCTCTAACTTCAAGTCCACTAGGCCATGGTCAGCACTAAATATCTTGCAGGCCCTTAAGAGGCCTTGAATCATTGATTCAAGGATTGATTCTGTGGGATAGTTTCCAACACAATCACACAATGATTCTGCGGGTTAGTTTCCTGAGCAGATTGTCAAAACTATTTGACACAATACCTCATCACCAAGGCTGACCAGCAAGCACCAAGACTTCATTTAGATGGCAGTGGTTGCGGGGTTCTCTCATTCAGATCCTTCCTGTGAGCTGGAATCTCACCCTTAATGCATGCTGCCCTCCTGACTGCTGCAATAAGGATGAGCCAATTGCCCACCTCCTTGTTGACTGTGCATTATAAAGAGGCTCTGGAAAAGGACGTAAGCAACCTTGAGAAAGTTTGTTCCAAGTGGCTGCATAACAGAGAATTTTCTGAACCAAACCAAAACAAGCATCAAGTATTACTGTAAGATCATTCTCAGTGAAAAATGTATTTTGATCTAAATGAAACCTATCGGTCTTCTGGCACAACCAGCTATGCATAAGTGAATGCTGCTACCTGGCATATCCCAGCTGCATGAGTACATGCTGGAGGGATGCACTAAAACTCAGTGCTGTCAACACAAAGGGATTGTGAGGAAGAGCAGCAACCCAAGATTCTGTGTAACAACCCACGAGCATTTCAAGGGTATATATGGGTATAGATGGGTTAAGTTTTTATACTTGTCTATAAATTGGAAAATACAGAAAATTTACTCAATATGGTAGCCATATCTCCATGTGATTTTAACACACAGCATCAGAAGCACACAAAATTTTAAAAAGTACAATTACTAAAATTGGAGATAACGAAATTAGCTCTTCCATTCATATGAATGAATGCATGTACATCATACTTCTTAATTTAATATTATGTGAGATCATTTTTACACTGTAACATCCATAAATCAGGTGTTCATAAACTGGGGAATGTCTGTATATTGTTCAAACAGGCAATGTGAGTGGCACTGGCTCTAACTTGACACTGTGAATATATTAAATATATATTGTATGTGTTACTATGAACATACTGATTTAACAATAAATGTATAGATTTGATGACACTATGAATGTAAAGAAAACCATTTTGTTTCTTGTATATATCTTTAATGAAAAACTTCTGAAATTAAAAACATCATTTTAACTCGACTTAGCCTATACATTGTACCTTCTCCGCCCTTCACCTCCCTCCACTGAAGGATGATACATTATGGCAAACACAGATTGATACAAATGACCCTGAACAAGCTTCCTGCCTTGCATTCCTATAGGACACCCCAACACAATGTCATGTTGGAAATACAACAACCTATGCACTCCGGAAAGGAAAAGCAATGAAGTAATGACTAGATAATCGTTTGCTATTAGCTCAGGGATGAACCGTAAGATATAGGAGCAGAATGAGGCTATTTAGCTTATTAAGTCTGCTCTGCCATACTATCATGGTTGACTAATTATCCCTCTCAACCCCATTCTTCTGCCTTCTCCCCGTAACTTTGAAGCCCTTACTAATCAAGAAGGTATCAAACTCTGCCTTAAATATACCCAATGACTTGCCCTCCACAGCCGTCTGTGACATTAAATTCCACAGATTTACCACGCTCTGGCTAAAGAAGTTCCTCCTCATCTGTTCTAAAGGGATGCTCCTTTATTTTGAGGCTGTGTCCTCTGGTCCTGGACTACCAGGTTTCCCCCACTATCCGAAGGTTGAGCGTTCCTATGAAACCGTTCCTAAGCCGAAATGTCATAAAGCTAAGGAGCAATTACCATTAATTTATATGGGAGAAACTTTTGAGCGTTCCCAGACCCAAAAAATAACCTACCAAATCTTACCAAACAGCACATAAAACCTAAAATAACACGAACATATAGTAAAAGGAGGAATGATATGATAAATGCACAGCTATATAAAGTAGAAATAATGTATGTACAGCGTAGTTGCACTTACCAGAATCGGGAAGATTGAGCCAAAATGCACACACCAGACCGCGCAAGGCTTCACGGTCATGGTAGTCTTTCTCAGGGTAAACACGTTTAAAATGGGCATCTTTTTTCGTTAAAGCGAAAATCCTCTTTTGGTTAGCAAAAACAAGTACTAATGTAGGTATTTCGTAAAAGCAAAGTTGCGTAAAGCGAACATTCGGAAATCAGGGGACACCTGGTATCGGAAACACCCTCTATCTAGGTATTTCAATATTTGATAGGTTTCAATGAAATCAATATACCACAGTAGTTAATCCTACACATTCAATATAATGTGTCCTTATGAAAAAGGATGCTCAAACTTAATGTCATCCAAAAGATGCCACCTTTAACAGTGCAGCATTCTCTCAGTATTGCACAGGATGAGTCAGACTGGATTACGTCATTCACGCCTTTGGGCTGTGACAAACTCAATCTCCTGAATTAGTTAATAAATATAGCTAAAAGTTTATAGATAATATAGTGACTGTCAGGCACACAATTAAGACAATCTCACCTCCTGTTGATGAACACCCTCTGCAATTCAGTTTGTCCTAATGTTGTTTGCCTTCTGAACCCCACCCCGGTTGTGGGATTACTAATCTCAGATGATATGCATCTCATGCCCAGCAATTCTTTATTTTCTTTAGTCTTGCAAACTCAGCATTGTCACCACATATTCCCTGAGCTCTGCATTCATTGTTCACAGGTACCTTTCTGTTGAGACAGGCAGCTGCTCCCCAAGTTCTAGGAATTCTCTTCCAACATCCCAGCCCAGTTGTGTTCAGTTCTGCTGCACAGATCCAGTAGCAAATCTTGTATGGCTGAGTGGAAAGAAATAAAAATAACCATCCTTTGGACCCGAGAGAGATGACCTCATTGATTTCAGAATGCAGCAGTGATCAAGCTCTATCAACATTACAGAAGCACGTTGCAGAGAAAAGGCTTGCCCTTGTAAATCCTGAGGCATCAATATTTAACAGACATTACGTAATCAAAAGCCAATCAGGTACTGCGACTATGCATATATGACAGTAGCAGAGAGAAGAAGGGAAGTTGGCGTAGGTTTAGAAATAAAATAATATCCAAACCTCTTACAGACTGTTGGCAATAGATTATCAGCACTTACAAGTCCTGTTAAGGAGGAAGAACAAAGCTTTGTTGTAAAGAAAAGGCATAGCAAGCAATTACATTGTAAATCATAAACATAAAAGATTCTGCAGAACTGGAATCCAGAGCGATATACACAAAATGCTGGAGGAACTCAGCAGTTCAGGCAGCATCTGTGGAGAGGAATAAACAGTCGACTTTTCAGGCTGAGACCCTTCATCAGGACTTTGTAAAGCCCCAGTTCTGATGCAAGGTCTTGGCCTGAAATATTGACTACTCTGTCCCTCCAACCAGATGTTCCTTGATGTACTTAGTTCCTCCAGTAGATTGTTTCTTGTCCCAGCTAGTGAGAAGAGTATTGGAAACGGGAAGAAACATTAAAAATGACAGTCCCAAACAACTTTTTCAAGCAAGGCTGTATTTTAGGACTTTGAGTGTCTCATGCCTTTGATATCTTCAAAGCTATCAATGAGATTGAAAGAGTGCAGAGAAAATTTACAAGGATGTTGCCAGGACTTGAAGAGCTAAGTTATAGGTAAGTTTGAATAGGTTAGGACTTAGTGGTCACCAACCAGTCGATCGCAATCCACCGGTCAATCTTTGAAACCTTCCCAGTAGATTCCAAAAAAAAAAAGAAAAATAAATACACTAATACTGCTGTAATGTGAGCATTATAAAAATAAGTAATACTGATTAGGATAATGGTAATATAGCAATACTCCCACTACAGAAAGCTGTTTGTAAAGAGAGGTTGTTTCCAGGGTTGTGTGGTTTTACTTCCATTCTTTCTGCCCGATGCACATGTGTGTATAGCCCCTCCGTTCAGTGGTTGACTTGCTGCCTGAGATAAAGACTTTTCTGTCAACAAGAAATGAGGAGCACGAGGAACTGTCAGATGATGTGTGGCTACTGGATTTAGGGTTTCTGACAGACCCAACGGCTAAATTAAACATACTTAACAATGAGCTCATGGGAAAAGACCGACACCTGCCCCACGTGATAAGTGCAGTAATTGCATTTAAGGCCAAGCTTGGTGTTTGGATTTCAAATTTAAAGAATGGGAGGGTGACACACTTTCCCAATTTGGAGAAAATGTTATAGGCCATCAAGGAAAAAAATGCTTTTTGCCCTGAGCAGTACTGTGCTTATCTAGAAAACCTGGTAATAGAGTTCGATTGGCATTTTGGGGAGTTAAACATCATGAAAGATATTGCTGCATTTATTTCAAACCCGTTTCTGCCAATGGGTATAGAACTGATAGCAGCCAAATTCCAGCAAATATTTCGTGTGTCAAGTGATATTGAAATGGAAATAATTGATTTGCAAAATGACATCGAGCTTAAAGCAAGATGAAGGGACGGTGACTTTTGGGGGCTTGTCAGCAGTTTCCTCATCTCACCCATGTGCACTAAAAGCCAGTGCCTACTTCAGGTCAAGTTATCTGAATGAAATTGCATTTTCACAGATGAAAATTATTAAATCTACATACAGGAGCTGTCTTACTGACAGATACCTCACAGACTGTCTCAGACTGGCTGTCTGTAGATATGAGTCAAATTTCAGGGAACTAGCAGGAAGTATTCAGCCCCAATCATCACATTGAGTGCAACAGTCAATTTTTATTCGTTTATTTTTCGTGTTGAAATAAAATTAAATAATGAAACTTAGAATTAAAGGTATGAAGTATTGTAATATTCTTAAAGAAAGACAGCTATGGCCTGTTTGACCTGATTGGCCTGTTTTCTTGGTTGAATTAATTTGAAAGTTTGACAAAAGCATTTTATGTAATTCAAATCCAATTAGCCCAGATAAAAGTCCTCAAGTTGGAAGTACAATCTGAGCTGTTTTTTCTCTAAACAATTTAGTAGGTAGATCTTGCCTTTCACTGAGGCCGAGGTAGGGGATCTTGGGCTTAAAAAGTTTGGCCACCACTACCCTAGAGCATAGGAGAATAAGGGGAGATTTAATAAATGTATACAACATTATGAGGGGTATAGATGGAGTAAAGGTAAGCAGGCTTTTTCCACTGAGGTTGGATGATACTCTAGAATTAGAGGTCATAGGTTAAGGATGAATAGTGAAATGTTTAATGGGAACACAAGGTGGAACTTCTTCACTCAGAGCATGGTAAGAATGTCAAATGAGCTGCCACCTGAAGTGATGGATGCATATCAATTCCAGCATGTTTCACATACTGGCAATAAAGTGATTCTGAACTGAAATCCAACAGTATAGGCAGGAGCTAGATTTCAATTTTTTTGGCATTGTGCAGATTGGGAATCCAACTGGTCCAAATGATATGGTCGCAATGAGTTAACGAATGGAAGTGCTTCTTAGAGTGTTGCATGTCAGCCAAGCTGCTGCCTGTAGTAGCAACCTTAGGTTAACCCTCAGTTGATCCCCACCAGGGTCCACATCATCTCCACAGCATTTGGCATGAAGTAAATGGCTAGCTCAGAGAATGGAGTGGGAAAATGGTTTTTAGCAGGCTGACACAATATGGTTTGTGTAAATCAAGTGACCTGTTTCAATTCACTATGACACTAGTTCTGTTCCATTAGGAAAGGCTGGGACAAGTGCCGTATCAAACTGAAAAACTAGGGATGTAGTGAGATATTTCCCCTGGCTAGGCTGTTCACATTCCTCAAAAATTCAGTCAGTCATTTAGGACAAAAACATGAAAATGATGATTCATTAACCAAGAAGGATGGAGAGCTTCAGTCACTGACATTAATTCCTTAATCAGCCATAATCTTAGTGAATCATGATGCAGTGAAGAGAAGCCAAATGACCTCTATCTGTAACAAGGTTCTCAGGACTTCCACATGACCTGGCATCCCTCAGCATCTACTCCAGCTCTCCACAAGGTGCAACCACTTCCCCATATAATTATGGGAGATAATACAGCAACTACTTCCTCTTTTAATTATGGGAGATCCCATACTAATATATAGGACTGTTGGAAACTCTGAACACCATCTTCCTCCTGCAGATAGCAGTATATGCAGTTAAATGTAAGTCTTTCAAAGACAAATAAGTTTTGCCCTATGTAGCCAATCAATGTTTAACTGCTGGATGCTGTAGTGGTTGCAGTGTTGTCATGGCAGGGCTCACTTCCAGTGAGAATTCATCTCTGCAGGTTTCTGAAGTACCAGTGGGGTGATTACTCCAAAAGGAACAAATGTGAAATTGTTTTTGCATTCAGTGGAGACTCAGAGGTGCACTGCGTTGACAATGGGCCACTGGGTCTTTTCAGGCCCATACTCAACTTTTGTGTTAGAGAAAGAATCTCATTTGGTACAGACAGTTCCCCTTATACAGAAGGGAAATGCTGTTCAACATGAGACAATCGGCAACCCAAGATTCACATGCTAACCTTCCTTCTGAGTTACTGTCTCCAAAGAGAACAATTCTGACCCTAAATTATCACAAAATTGCCTACCTCCAGTCCCGTGTAACTGAGCAGATTTCATCCTTTGTTTAGTCAGTTCAGTACTTCAATGACTGCACCAGTGGCCAAAAGTGTATAGCTTTTGGTGTACGTTATGCCACTTTCTGTTTACCATTCACCTCTCCTCACTGACCAACAATGAATTAGTCCTGGTATACCGAAGCTTTTAAGATTGGTATCCAAGTGCTTAAGGCTTCTCCATAGCATTAGTCTGGTTCGTAACCACCCATATACAGCAACACCCTCTCTGTACAATCTATGTCACTCTTTCCATTTCCACTCCATCACCACGACAAACCATACCTTCAAATGGCCAGCATGGTGACCCAGCTAGAGCCGCTGCTTCACTGCTCTGACAACCTCGTTCAATCCTGGCTCAGGTGTTATCACTGTACAGAGTTTGTACAGTCTTCCTAGTGCCAGCTGGGTTTCACCTGAGTACTCCAGTTTCCTCCCATATCCCAAGATCCGTGCAGTTTGTTGAGTTTATTGGTTGCTGTAAATTATCCCCTTTGTGTGGGCAAGTAGCAAATTCTGATGGGAATGCTTAGAGAATAAATGGAGTTTGTTGTGACCGTCGGCATGGACTCACCTGTTGCCTCTGAACTCTATCATCAATAACTCCTTAATAGGTTGGCCCCCGCAAAGTCATTCTTTTTCCAAAATTGTTTCTGTTTTTCTCTCCTCCACCAAAAATCCTCCTTTAGTACATTTCCTTACATTTATTTTTGGTTTCTGTCCATCATCCTAACTCTTAAATAGTCCTGTCTCCAGGCAGAGGGGTCTCCAGGTTCCGAATGTTCTTCTGAACAAAATGAAGAAAGAGTGGCTGATTTGGATGTCATCCTTTGTGCCACCTCAGGTGGCAATGAACAATTGAAGGCAAATAGATAATTTTTCCCCCAGTTTCTTGCTTAGCCTTTATCTCTGTACCAGCACCTCTGGTTATAGCCATCTGCTCACTACCACATCTGCTTCATGCATTCCAAATGACTACACTTCAATAAGAGTGCCAGTGGCTATAATGCATTTTGGGTCATCCCAAGGCAAATGCAGTGGCATATAAATGTCTTTCTCTCAGTAAAAAAATCAGTTTGGGGCTGTTTGCAGTTGAAATGGAACAAACACACACCAACAATAAATTTCTGAGATCCCAGAACAACCCTCCAGCTCTTATAAAGACTTAATAATTAAAAAAAAGTTTAATTAACATCTCCTGTGCAAACTTATCACAGGCATCCCTAACACATGAAAATCAATGAAGTTCCACCTCAGACCTTGAAAACATAATTAGGAGATCTTGAACTCTAAACGCAGGTCAGTAAGGATGCATTGCTCATTACAGACAGGAAACAACAACAGTGAAAGGTACTTCTTCATTGATGCGCATAGGGTAGTAAGAATACAAATTATCCTGATAATTAAAACTACCCTTTCTCTTGCATCTCTCTCCAGCCTCAAATTATTCAATATATCAGCCATGATATCAGGAATTGGGAAGGCTATTTTGAGCACAAATCTGCTCCAGTTTGGATGACATTTGAAGTGCTCAGCTATGCTTTCCATACAAACTCCTTCATGAGTTGGCAGAGGCAATCAGAAGAGACTGTTGATTTGGCTCCTTCTGTCCAAAAGAGATGGTTTTGTATCTATCATCGTATTTCTCAATCCTTTCTATCTTGACAAAACTAACTCAGATTTTGACCTGTTTCAAACTAATAGTTTGTAAATTACAGTATATCATGGTACAATGCATCATGAACAAAGGTACACTCATAACACAAACTTAATACAGTGGATTCCGGTTAATTGGGACACATCGGGACCAGCACATTTTGGCCCACTTAATTGTTAACCTAATTATCTGAATTTTCATGGAAATAGTTTAAGTATAAAAAAGAAAAACAACTGTTTAACTGTGTAATAAATTAAGTATTTAAATGAAATAGAGAACAAATTAGAACACTACAGCTCGCAATGGTTACTGATGGAGGAATTCATTGAGTATGTTGGCATATTACTTGATTGGTAAATTACCCATTCTTAGCTGCTTAAATCATCAAGGTTTTAACTTTTCCTAATAATCAACAATTTTATTTCATTAGTTCCTGACATACTTGAATACAAAAGTTATGTGATCATTGCTTTCTTTGAACCTGATAGTGTTGCAGTGTATAGGAAAGGTAGCTGTCCGTCAAGGCATGAAAAGAAAGGCCTGTTTCATCACCATTGTAGATATTATCTGTTCAAAATTTTTGAAGCAAGTTGGGAAGATTTGTAAATTTCCATGCTTCTGCACTTATAGCGCTGGCACTACCCATCTTGCCATGTGCTTTCTTGAACTTAACGTGGTGCCTACATTTCCTTCCAAATAAACAACTATCTGTGCTTTAATATCTTCGTCACCCAGCTTCTTAACTAGGTCCTCTGACTTGTTTTTAACATTGACACAAACACCTCTTCCAGCATCAGGTTCTCCATTATTTGTTTGCTATATTATTTCTTGATCAGATCTCATTGCTTGCATGTAAGTTTACAGCTGCTATCGATTACTTATCATTGTGTTGTTAAGCAATTAACCTTTGACATCAGGTCAGCCATTTTTTTATATCGTTTGTACATTTCATTCAGTTGCTATTAATTAAAAGCAATTTGTTAGGAGTCTGAGGAATTTTAATCAACATTTGAATCTATCTTTTGTGAGAACGCCTAGATGTAGCGCCCTTTTATTCAGCTCCTTGCATACTGTTCACACATTGGTGAATAATAAAACAGCCTTCAAACTACAACCACACTGGGACTGGAGTTTATCTACCTGCCTAGCTTAAGAAAACGGGGAAAACTGTTGAGTGAGGACAGAATATCCAGTTACAATGGAAAATCATTGAGGGCCTCTTCAAAATCCAGATCTCTACCTTCACACTTCTGATTTTGATACGTTCCCTGTAGTCCCTTGTTTAATACCCATTTTCCTTGCAGCTTACCTTGCTAATTTATCAAGCTTGCAATTGTCGATCTCAGCACTCCAGCTGACAATGAATAGTGTTAGGCGGATGACTTTTACTTTGGTCCAGTAGTGTAATTTTTTTTGCTACTGTCCAATCTTTTTGTGATAAGGGTCTCAAAAAAATTTTTGAAGTCAAAATTTGAGAAACAAAATTATCAAAAATCCCTGCTTTTTGAATTAATGCCTGTCAGGCCAATTGGATAACATAAACCAAGCACACACAACTGATGCAATTGTTCATTCTAAGCAAGGTGTTGTGTCTAACAACCACCAAGAGCATGTGACAGGCTGTATGCTGCCTCATTTAAGCAGCAGAGTCCTAAATAAATAAAGTGAATCCTGTCTATTTTCTTGATTTGTTTTTAAGAATTGTCCCAAAAAAGCACCTGCCCCAATTAACTGATGGCCCAATTAACCAGAATCCAGGGTACTTCAATTCTAAACTTTTTAAGCTCTGCTATGTATCCATCCCCACTCCATCTAAACATTCTACCTTTAACGGTATCAATGTTATCTGTGTCAGACACTGCACAAATGATAGCCTTGTTATCTAACAAACCCAAGACTGTGTGTGTTGATTGCAAGTTCAATTTTTGCTCCCTAAACAGAAACATACAACTAAGCAGGGCATATCTGCACAGTACGAAGGAAGCACCATGTTGCCAGAGGTACCCTGTGGGTGACATTAAACCAGGCCTTTTGATAGGTGACTGTAGAAGCCCCGCCCCCATTGTTATTTTTAATTGGCAGTTGTTTTGCTCAATTTGCAAACATCTTAGAGACCTGAAGTTATAAAGTGATGCATGAAAAACAAATCCTTTGGCCCACCTAATCCTTGCTGACCATCAAGTCTCTATTCACAATAATCCTGTTACAGTCCATTTTATTCTTCCTGTATACCATCAAATGGCCCATCTACCATTGATACTTACAAACTAGAGACAATACACTATGGCCAATTAACCTACAAGCCTGCACATCTGTAGGATGCGGGAGGAAACCAGTGCACCTAGGAGTCCACATGGCAACAGAGAGAATGTGCAAGCTCCACATAGTCAGCAACAGAGGTCAGGATTGAACCCACGATGCTGGAGCCAAGAGGTAGCAGCTTTACCAGCTGCATCACTTTCTTCAGATGTACTATGAAGTACATAAAAGACTTCCCTCTCCTGTTTCCAAACACTTAAGAAATATAGTGGATTCCAGTTAATTGGGCCAATAGTTAATTAGGGTAGCCACTTATTTGGGACAACTCAAATTTTTTTAAGAAGAGCCCATTGTGTCCACTTAGAGTGCTACTTGCATGTGTTTAAAAAGCAGAGAACTTTGTCTCTGATAGTTGGCGAGAAACAAGCTGCAACACAATACCAAACTGTTTTTCTTATTATGATTTCAAGCATTAAGGGTAGGATATGCCAGAAGTGGCTAGGAGTGAAAAAGAAACTATTTCACTACTTCAAAAAAATAAGGCACCTCGAAAAAATTTGAAAGGCACCAACAATCACCTGGAATGTTATAATGAAAATGAAGATTTGGAGGATGCAATCGTCGAAAGCATTGAATGAAGGCAGTTCATTATCTACACTGATTTTGTTCAGTTACAATCAAAAGAACATGGCAGTATACACGGGGTGAATTCCTCTGTCAACAACTAATAAGTTATATAGTAGTAATAGTGTTCTACTTTGTTGTATATTTCACTTTAATACACAATTTGTTACTCAGTAAACATTAGTTTGTCTTTTATACATTTTCAACCATTTTAATTTCAGCTAATTGGGGCAGCTGCTTAATTGAGCCAAAATGTACTGGTCCCAATATGCCCCAGTAGACCGCAATCCACTGTAATTAGAAAGATCCAGGGTTTAGTACCAATGGTTACCTGTGGGGGGGGGGGGGAGATTATTGCAGCTTATATGCTAATAACTGCATATTTCAGATAACAATGCAATAGAATATATTCAGCTCTAACAGAACCTAGCAAATTCATAAATGAAAATAGAGGATTCTCTGACACTTGTGTTGCTATAATCATAACTGCACTTTATTTCTAAAGTCAACAGAAGGTTAAAGAACTCAAAGTAGAATGACTAAGATGTCATAATCAACATGAATGGAGGGGGGGGTTTGTCAAACTCTTCCTTTTGAAAGCACAGTCTTGTAAGAGTGTGGGTTGACTGAGCCCTGTAGCTAGCTGTAATAAACCTACTTAAGATTCATATGTGATAAGGGAACTTAGAAAGGCAGACTGAATGTAACATGAAGCATGTATGACACTTGGCCTCCACTTCAGTCCAATTACAATAACCTTTCCCCTTACCCCTTTCTGAAAGTAAACAGCAGGTAGAAATGGGTGGGATTGATTGAAAATAGGTTCCCAGGTTAGCAAAGTTGTAAGATGAGAGGAGATGGAAGGAGGAATTGGAAAAGAAGATAGATTAAGTTTGTACAGTTGTGGCATGGAGAGCATTCTAACTGGCTGCATCACTGTCTGGTATGGAGGGGGCCTACTACACAGAAGTAAGCTGCAGAGAGTTGCAAGCTCCGACATTGGCACTATCTTCAAGGAGCAATGCCTCAAAATGGCAGTGTCCATCTTTAAGGAGCCCAATCACCCAGGTCATGCCTTGTTCTGATTGCTACCATCAAGAAAGGAGGTACAGAAGCCTGAAGACATGCACTCAGTGATTCAGGAACAGCTTCCCCTCTGGAGACTGAACCCATAACACTACCTCAAATGTTTTATTTCCATTTTGCACTACTTATTTAATTATTTAAGATATAAATACTTACAGTATGTGGTGAACTGCCTGTCTGGACACACCCCTTGCTGACTGCTCCTGTGGCTCCTCCCACAGGCCCCTGTATAAAGGCGATCTGAGGCCTGACGCTGGGCCTCAGTCTCCAGGACATAGTATGATGGACACTCACTCCTGGTTCCTTCTTCCAGTCAATAAAAGCCGATATCTCGCCTTACGTCTCAGTGTGAGTTATTGATGGTGCATCACAGTAATTAATGCTTTCCCCTCTATTATTAAGTATGGCATTGTACTGCTGCCGCAAACTCAACAAATTTCACGACAAATGACCGTGATATTAAACCTGACTCTGATCTTCTGAGGCATCACAGGCAATGAATTAATGCAGTGGGAATAGGAGGGAGGGTGAATAATCCACGAGCATATGGGAAACTGGGTTATAATAAGATTATTGTAACTAGATTGTTGATGGTTGGATAAAAGGCTATTTCACATCGGGGAAGGAGGGGGAACTAACTGTGGATGCTCATGGGGATGGAGGGAAGAGATGAAAGGTTGGCAAGACTCAGGGTTGACGAGGGTGGGGCAATCTGGATGGTCGGCTGGAGTTTTTACGAGGAGACGGGTTGTGAATGTTCTGGGATGAGCGGTAAACAAAGGGACGGGCTGAGGGACAAATGACGGAAGGGGACGAGGAGCTGAGGAGGGAGTAGACGAAGGGAAGGAGGTAGGGGAATTGGGATTCGAGGAGGGGCTACGGGCTGTGGGATAAGGAACAGACACGGGAAAAGGGATAGACAAGAAGGGCGCATCGATTAAGGATGTTGTTAGAAGCAGATGAGAGGAGGGGATCTGAGGAGTGAATAGACTAGCACTAGGGGGACAGATGAAGGGAGGGGAAATCTGAGGAGGGGGAGTGGTTGAGTGAGACTGGCTGTCTGTGTTCGGAGATGGGGGGAGGGTGGTTTGAAAGCGGCCGTGAGTGTGGAAAAGGGGAGGAGAGATAAACTCTAAACAAACCGGCATTAAAGCCCCGCCGCTCCTTCCCCGCACTGTTGCAGGCTCAGTACTTACCCTGCCGGCTCTGACTCAACAGCCACCTCCACCACTGCCCAAAACACGGTTACACACTCCCCACGGCTCGAGTGCCACACCGCAAATCCTCCTCCCCGCTCGAGCTGGATTAATAGAGCGCCAGACAAAAGGTCCGCTTGAGCAAGAGGCGTCGTCCGGATTCACTTACCGAAAGGACTTTCCTTGTACAACGTGCTCATTTTACTATTGTAATTACGAAAATTCTGCTCATTTCCTTTTTTCTAGATTAAAATTTACATGGCAAAAGCTAACTCCGCTTGAAAATTAGGTATTTGAAGGAATCTTTCATGTTTTCAAAACTCCTGGTGCAGGTGTTAACCCTAAACATCAATTGTCGTCACATATAGTGCCAGACCCGCAAGTTCCTCCAGCAGTTTTTTGCTTTCGTACCTCCACCCCTAAAGTTTTTTGCTACCTCAACTAAAATGGTTAGTTTTGAAAGTGACACCAGATGGTCTGGATCGCCTGACTGTTCAACTTCGGAAGAATCTCTTATTTAGTATTAACCAGCAATCTGCGCAAATAGTTGTATTCATTGACAGGTCGTCTATGAGTCAAGTCATTGCTCAGGATTATGCTGGTCACGATGGATATTTGTTTTGGATCATTGCGTTATCAAGATGACACAGTTGACTGAGCCCAGTCACAAGATAAGTGCGAAAAATTAACCCCTGACTTTGGCAGAAGTGTCCAGGATATTACACAGACTGAAGGAGATGTTGAAGAGAATGAATATACCTTTTTTCAACAATATACATTGACTTGAAGGTTGAAGCAAGCGAAGGAAAGAATAGAACAATGACTGATAATGTGATATGGTCAGTGAAGTGGCAGACGGAGTTTAATATGGGTAAGTGTGAAGTGTTGCATTTGGGGAGTCAAATGAGGAGAAAATAGAAAACATTGAGGTACAGAAGGATCTTGGAGTTCAGATTCATAGTTTACTGAAAGTGGACATCCAAGTGGGTAAAGAAGGCATATGGAATGATCGCTGCATTGGCAGGGGCATTGAGCACAAGGGTAAGAAAGGCATGCTCCAGCTATATAAACTAAAGTCAGACCATATGGAGTACAAGCAACACACACAAAATGCTGGTGGAACACAGCAAGCCAGGCAGCATCTATAGGGAGAAGCACTGTCGATGTTTCGGGCCGAAATGAAGGGCCAGGGCGAAGGGTCTCGGCCCAAAACATCGACAGTGCTTCTTCCTATAGATGCTGCCTGGCCTGCTGTGTTCCACCAACATTTTGTGGGTGTTGCTTGAATTTCCAGCATCTGCAGATTTCCTCGTGTTTGCCATATGGAGTACTCTGCATTTCTGGTGTGGAGATTATGAAGGTAAGTTTAGCAGGATGCTGCCTCAATTAGAGGATATGAACTATTAGGAAAGGTTGGACAGACTTCCGTTGTGCAGCTCAGAGGATCGGAGGCTAAAGGGTGACCTGATAGAGGTTTTTTAAATTATAAAAGGCATTGATAGAGTGGACAGTCAGAATATGCTTCCCAAGGTAAAATGTCAAATACCAGAGCACGTGTTTTTAAGGTTAGTGAGGTGAAATTTAAAGGCAATGCGAGGAACAAATCTCTTACACACAGATTGGCAGGTGCCTGGAATGGATTACCAGGGGTCATATTGGAATCAGGTGGTGTGCCAGAGTTTGAGGCTTTTATACAGATACATGAATATGGAGGATCTGGATCACAAACAGGAGGAGTGTTGTGTAATATAATGGGTGGAAACATATGTACAATTCACAACTACCGACATTGAGTTGGGATTCACTTCAAGAGGTTCTGTCTGACGTGATGACATAATGACATTTCTACTGAGCTTTATGTTCTCCAAAATGAGCTGCTATCATTTCCCTTAAACTTAAAATGCCTCTGATGATTTACTTACAAAAACCTACACTGGTGACCACAATGACCCAGGATGATTCCAGAGTTAGTTAACCCGACGGCCAACGCAGTTGCTTTGTAACTGCCAGAGTCTGAGTTCACCAAGAAGTTGTTCCCCTTGCCCAGCCTGTGGGATGCTTGGCCTTCAGAGCTAATGGACCTCACGCTGTCTCCCCTGGGAAATCACCATCCTCATTTTATTTTTAAAGAACTCTTTATGCAGCAAATGCCTGATCAAGTTTGCCTAGCCCTCATTGCCAGTGAATGACTAAAGGGAGCTTGCTGAAATGGCTGTTAGTCTACACTCCACCAGGCAGAGGTGCATAATTCTTCCACCTTTCCCTGCCCCAATTACCCCAGTCATCAGGGCCTCCAACACACGTACACCTGCAGCTGCCAAACAGACAACACCGGGCCTGTGCTTCTACCGTGCTCACTGTGATACGAACACCAGGAAGTGCTGACTGCCTTGCAGCCTTGACAATGCCAGCACATCAGGTCTTTAGAGGTCTGTGAACACCTAGGTTCCGTTTACCAGGGTCATCTACTGTTCATTACAGACACCCTTCAGAGCGACACTTCTTGTGTGACAAGGGTGCTCAAGTCAGTGTGCTGTCAGCATCGCCTATTGATCGGAAGGCAAAGAGTGACGAAACTTCGCTGGAGGCTGCCAACAGCAGCAGGATCCAGAATTACGGGACACTACGGGTGACCCCCTGCTTTAGTGGGCGATTTTACACGTGGGACTTCATCCTGAGTAAAGTGGCTAGACCTTGGCTCAGTGCAGATTTCCTGTGTGCCCAAGGACTGCAAGTTGACCAGAAATACCACCGGCTTGTGAATGTCAAGGACCTTAGGTCATTGAAATATTGGCTCCTCCAGTAAGTTCCCCACAGCGACTCTGTAGAAGCACGTGTACCACCGCACGTGAGTTTACTCAACTGCTGGGCGAATTCCCAAACTTCACCAAGCCCACATTCTCCAATGCAGTCACAAAACATGGGGTTGAGCATTGCATTTCCAAACTGCCCTGCCAGTCTACGCCCATACGTGTAGACTGGACACAGAAAAGCTGGCCACTGCAATGGCTGAGATTGCCAATGTGGAAAGGCTTGGCATTGTACACAAATCGAATGGCCCCTGGGATTTGCCCCTCCACATGGTCCCTTTAGTTAATATTTTTCTGAAGTTGACTTAGTTAGGGGCTACTTCCAGATGCCTGTGTGCTTGGAGGACATTCCCAATGGCTGTGATAATCCTGTTTGGCCTCATTAGTCTTTGTGCATAGCATTTGAGCTGAAAAGTGCAGCACAGACTTTACAATGGCTGATGGAATCTGCACTAGGAGACTTAGATTTTCTTTTTGTTTGCCTGGATGACATACCTGTCGCCAGTAACTCTAAATCTGAATACGTATCACATCTCTGCACACTTTTTGAGTGCTTAAGCCAACATAGGTTGAGTATTAATCCTGCTAAATGCCAGTTTGGATTGTCAACCATTGACTTTCTTGGCCATCTTACTTCCACTGAAGGTGCGAAAACCCTCCCATCAAAAGTTGACACTATTATGGATTTCCTACCACCTGGACTACTCAAAAACTACAAGAGCTTTTAGGTATGGTGAACTTCTAACACTGCTTCATTTTGTGAGCTACTAAACTAATGCTCCCCTTGTGTAGTGCCCTTAAAGGCAATGCTCTAATCTTGCATTTGACTGGTTAATGGACATGACCAGTTATTTGATGACACCAAAAGAACTCTTTCAAACCCGACCTTACTGGTGCACCTGCTCCCAATGCATCTGTTGCCATTACTACTGATGTTTCAGACGATGCTGTGGGTGCTGTGCATGAACAACTGGTTGGAGGTATGTGGCAGCTGCTCACTTTCTTCAGCCAACAGCTCTGTCCCTTCAAAAGCTTCTCTGTCTCTATCTGGCTGTCCGGCATTTTCATTTTTATTCAAGGGTCACCATTTCATGGCATTCATTGACCACAAACTCCTCATGCACATGACGGCCAAAATATCAGACCTTGGTCTGCACAGCGCAACGCCTCCTGATCTACATTTCAGAGTTCATGAGTGACATACAACACATCAAATGGAAAAATAATGCATGGCTGATGGCCTCTCACGGTCAGCCATTGAGGTCATGCACATCAGGGTTGACTATGCCAGCAGGACAGCTGACCAAGCTACTAACCTAGAGGTATGGGTTTACCAAACAGCAGTCACCAACCTGTAGTTGGCTGACATAAAGTTTGGGGAAGCTGGGGTTTCTCTTCTGTGCGATGTCTCAACGGGTCGCCTTGCCCCATAGTGCCCACAAGCTGGAGGCGAACTGCATTTAATTCCATTCACAGCCTCTAGCATCTGGGCTGAAGGCTTCACAGAAACCAGTTACTCTGAAGTTTGTGTGGCATGGCCTTAGAAAGGATACATGATTGGAGTGCAGCCTGTTTTGAGTGCCTGCAAGTGAAAATTAACCATCAAGTTTGGACACCATTGGCACTTCCTGAGGCCTCTGGGCGATGGTGTGACCACGTCAATGTGCACCTGTTTGATCCTCTCCCCCCCGCCCCCCCACCTGCTGCCCTGATGCAGTTTCACACACCTCCTTGCTGTTGTGGATCATCCTACCAGGCTGCCAGAGGCCATACACGTGACCCCGGTGTTCATCAGCACCTGGGTTGCGCAGTTTGGCATCCTATCTGATATTTCCTCTCAGCTTGGTCCCCAATTCCTATCATACCTCTGGGCTGTGATGGCCTAGGACTTCAGCATTGGGCTACATCACACCATGGCGTGTCACCTGAAGTCGCATAGCCTGTGCAAGTGGTTTCACCACTCCTTAAAGGCTGTTTTGAAGGCTTCCCTGATGGATGAGTTTTCATATGATTGCAAGGGCTCCAAATGAGGACCTGCAGTCATACACGGTTGAGTTGGTATACGGGCAGCCATTACAAGTGCCAGGTGATTTTATTCCTGATGCCGCGACCTCCTGGTTATTCTCTCAGCAGCATTCTAACCTGCTCAGTAAACTCAGTTCCCTTTCACCTATTCCTACTTCCATCATGGCGTGCAGCTCTCTTGGGCTCCTGTTGATCTACATTCCACCTCATTTATTTTCATCCTCCATGATGCACACCACCATCCCCTTAGTACCCCTTACGATGGGCTGTTCCATGTTTTGGAATGGAAAGAAAAGACTTTTAGTATAGATAGGAGAGGGTAAACCTGAATATATTTCAGAGGATCGCCTTAATCCTCCAAGATTTGATGGATTCTGCTACCATGCCTCTGACGTCACCACATGACCATGAATGCATCAACACACCTCTGGACGAGTCAGAAGCACCTGCTGTTACTCCACCCATGGAACATAGGACCTGAGCCAGGCAGCTCGTCCAAGCTTTGGACAGGCTCACAATGCCAGATTTAGTGAATATTTGGGGGGGGGGGCTGCTGTGAAGGTTAGTGTACTGGGTGGAAACATAGATAATTCACGACCACTGACATTGAGCTGGGGTTCACTTTATAGAACCATAGAATATTACAGTACAGAAACAGGCCTTTTGGCCCTTCTTGGCTGTGCCAAACCATTTTCTGCCTATTCCCACGTGTGAAGGTTTTTTACCATGCTTTCTGTTCTGTGTTTGGGTGACAATAAAGTGAGTTGCTGTGGTTTCCCATAAACTTAAAATACCTCTGCCATTTTATTTATGAAATGAATGCTGACATTATATTTGTCTTCTTCGCCTCACTTCTAGGGGTATAGAATATACGAGCAGGGATGTGATATTGAGGCTCTATAAGACCCTCATGAGATCACACTTGGAGTATTGTGCGCAGTTGTGGGCTCCTCATTTTAGAAAGGGTATACTGACATTGGAGAGGATTCAGAGAAGGTTCATGAGAATGATTCCAGGAATGAAAGGGTTACCTTATGAGGAACATCTGGCAGCTCTTGGGCTGTATTCCCTGGAGTTCAGGAGAATGAGGGGATATCTCATAGAAATATTCCGAACGTTAAAAGGCAGCAGATTAGATATGGCAAAGTTATTTCCCATGGTAGGGGAATCTAGGACAAGAGGGCATGGCTTCAGGATTGAAGGACGTCCATTTAGAACAGAGATGTGGAGGAATGACTTCAGTCAGAGGATGGTAAATCTGTGGTATTTGTTGCCACAAGCAGCTGTGAAGGTCAAGTCATTGGGTATATTTAAGGCAGAGATAGAAAGGTTCTTGATTAGCCAGGTGTTCAAAGGGTATGGGGAGAAGGCAGGGGAGTGGGGATGTCTGGAAGAATTGGATCAGCCCATCATTGAATGGCAGAGCAGACTCGGTGGGCCAAACAGCTCTACTTCTACTCCTATATCTTATGGTCATGTGGTGTTTTAGAAACAACATAGCTTGCCAACTCTAGCCGAACAAGTGGAAAAAGAAGAAAATAGTCCAAGGCTCTCCCCTACTGGTTTTATGCAAATTCATACTTTATTTTCATAGCCCTTCCCTGCTTAGCCATTGGTGGCCAGCAGATAATTCCACAGTGTCTCTTGGCAGGAAGTTTGTGTTCAGTGCAAATGTGGCTGGCTTCTGAGCTGTAAATCCTACATAAAAGTTATTACAAGTAAAGAACACAAAACAAAGAATATTAATCTGAATGAATCTGAGCAACTCCCAAGAGCATGCTCTTCATTGAGAAAAACGTGGATTACCTACAACGAACACAAGAAAGTAAGAGTAGGAATAGGTCATTTGGCCCTTCAAATCTGCTCTACTGTTCAGTGTGATCTTGGTTGATCTCTGCCAGCCTCAACTCGTCTTCTGTGTCAACTCACCATAACCCTCAATTCCTCAGTCTTTCAAATATTTATCTATCAGGATATTTTTAATTTGATAACATAGGTAAAGGATGAATAAACTCTCACAGGCTTTTAGCTGGGTGCAGCTATTGATTTTAACTGACATTTTAATGATGAACTCTGCCATCTTCATCAGGGATTATGCCTGGTGGGATAAGCATAGACCTGACTGGATGAGGACTAACCAATCAGGAGGGACGGATGACAGCAGTATAAATACCACTAGACTAGACATGCCCAGGCATCATCCTTGATAAAGAGAAGAGATTATTCATCATATACGCCGGGGTAGCATTAATTCCTTTTTCATAAGTAAAGGAGCCCTCTTTCTATAGCAAACAAGTTGCCTTTAAAGCTTGTAAGTTTCTGAAGCATTGCCAACAATTAACATTTTATGGAAAATATGCTGAATCACAGAAAGGTATCATTATTACAACATGGAAGGAGGCCATCCATGCTGGCTTCTGGCAGATTAATTGAGTTAACTTTGAACACTTTCAAATCCAAGTCAGAAGTTTATGATGTCCAGTTTTCAACGACTTGAGCACAAAGTCTAGTCTGACATGAGCTGATATACTTGGGCGGGGGGGGGGGGGTGTTGGTAGTGGGTGGGTGGTGGTTGGTGTTGCTGCCCCTGCTGCAAATGACTGCCTTCCAGTCAGTTGTTAGACAAAGGTTGTACTTGCCCTTTCAGGTGGATGTAAATGACCCATAGTATTATCAGAAGAAAAGCAATTGGGGTTTTCTTGTATATCAGGCCACATTAACCAAGATGCTAAAAACAGATTATTTAACCATTAACATTTTGGCAATAGTAGACTCTTCTTATACTATATGAGCAAGCATTTGGTTGGCTGGGAAATGCTTAAGTGAATTCCAATGTCAATAACATGAAGTGCAAATTAGGCTTTTCTCCTGTTAGAATCAGAATCAGGTTTATTATCAGTGACATATCTTGAAGTTATCTGCCTATGTCTGGTATTAGTGCACAGTCTGAGCTTACTTCAATTGTAGGATAGCTGTAGAAGCATTGTGACTGATCTTAGAACCTCTGTTTCATAGAAATAGGGCCAATAATAACCAGAGTTCACACACCTCAGTGGAGGCAATGCATTAAAAGGACAATGACAGCAGGCGTGTGGAAACGCCAATGTCTACAGGTATTCCCTCCTCTTCCCCAAGTTGCATAATTCCTGACTACAAAGGTTCAAAGTAAATTTATTATCTAGGTACATAGCTGTCACCATGTCACATGAGATTCATTTTCTCGCAAGTATTCATAGTAGAACAGAGAACTACAATAGAATCAATAAAAAAATACACAAAAACTGACAAGAAACCAATGTGCAAAAGACAAACTGTGCAATACAAATAAAAGATAAATAAATAAATAATATGGAGAATGTCAGTTGTAGAGTCTTTTATAGTGAGTCCATAGGTTGTGTTCAGTGATCAGTTCAATGTTGAGGTGAGTGAAGTTACCCACACAGTTTCAGGAACTTGATGATTGAAGAGTAATAACTGCTCCAGTACCTGAATATACATTACGAATCTCTCTGTAACTTGGTCTAAATCCTGGAACTCTCTACCCAAACAGCACTGTGGAAGCATCCTCATTAGACTACAGCAGTTCAAGAAGGCTCACTACCACCTTCTCAAGGCATTTAGGAATCAGCAATAAATCCTGACCTTGGCAAGAAATGGCAAAACTGTGAAGAGAGGGCAAGGTCTCGGTTTAAGAGTCAATGTAATAGAAACACTTCCACCAGCATCTGTGTATCCATGGACAATCAATTTTGTGCTTTTGGTGTGGAATTAAAATCTACACCTTCTTCATGCAGAGGTAAGAGTCATTTCACTGAACCATAAGAAAACATTGTAATCTGTCCAGAGCAATGTGGTAGCAGATCACCCACACAAAGGGTTAAAAATTGTGCTTCATTTCTATGCAGCCCCCTCCTCCCAGCCTTGCACAATTGCCTCTCTTCCACTGTGCATATTAAATGCACTAACAACCTATTGACAATGTACTCTGTCATTTTTGCAAATGCTCTCAAGGTACTCTGGTCTGAGTTTACATCAATAGAGCGATTGTAATTGAAGTGGACGTTTACCCAAGCATACCGCTTATAGGAAGCAGGGCTGGGTGGTGCTCAAGCCCAAGTTCCCACTGAAGTCAAAGCACAGGCATTCTCCACTAATGGGATTGGCACCAACAATGCTGGGTCCACACAGCATTGTCCGTGTCCTGCAGAAAAAGAAACATTATTCAAACATTATTCATACCTTACAGAGGAGGCATAGCAATTATCACAGCCCTGTTGACAAGTACATCTCTCTGTATTGTCTGCCTTTGTTTCAATGAGGGTTGTTAGTGGGGGCTTAACTAATGGGTCTAAATAAGCAATGTGATTTTCATAGTTGGGTCTTGGGATTTAGTATGGTATGACTAGTGAGCTCTCAGTCTTGCTTTTTAGGGCTGCAACTAAAACATGCTAATCGACCCCTAACCCTTTCCTGGAAACACAAGTTGAATCTTGAATCCTGTATGCTTGTTTGCATCTGAAAACCTGGTTAAAACCTCTCTGGAGTATTGCGCTCACTCTGAGCACAAGAGGGATAAACTGAAGGACAGACAGTCTGCCAGAGAAACTCAGAAGGTCGGGGATGGGGGAAAGGAACTGTCAATATTTTGAAGGGTTTATATTTTTTTTACATATTTTCTTTTTCTTTCTGTAATTATTTGAAAACTCAGTAAAAAAAGTTTAAAAAAAAATATTTTGGGTTCTAATGGAAATAAGCCTGCTGGAGGCTGAAGACCTCCTGTCCTGGAGTTAGAAGACTATGTGTGTTTGTGGGTGGAAAGGGGCTTGTTCTCCTGTCGTTGCTTTGTCGCTTGTTACATTCTGTTTTGTTGTGTTCTACATCATTCTGCTGATCAATGTGGGCATGCTGTGCTGGTGCCGGAATGTGTAGCGACCCTTGTGGGCGGCCCCCAGGCTCCCAGCACCTCCTTGAGTGTGTTAGTTGTTCAGGCAAATAATGCTTTTTACTGTATGTTTCAATGTAATGTGATAAATACATTACATTGAATCTTGAAAACCCTGCACTAGGATTGGTCCTAATGCTGAGTTTCAACCTGAAACATTGACAATTTCTTTCCCCCACAGATCCTTCATAACCTGCTGAGATCCTACAGCATATTGTTGTCCCAGATTCCAGCAGTCTCTAGGGTCTCCAGGGAGAAACTGACCTTGGAGGGGCCATAGCTAGACTGCTAAATTATACAGCAGACTGTACAGAACAGGATGTAAATAGTGGAACAGTGTAACCAACAATGTTGTATGAGCACCTTCACTAGTTCAGAAAGATGACTCACCACTACCTTATCGGGACAATTAGCAATGGGCAGTAAATGGTGACTTTGCCAATGAAGCACAGATCCTGAGAGACAAATTACAGTAGATGGGCAAAAAGCTTGGCATGGACATGGTGGGCCAGAGGGTTTGTTTCTGTGCACTGTGACAACAAATATGTAAAGGAAATGTATTCAGCTGAATATTGAAGATGAAATGATAATTGAACTGAGAAGATTAAAGGATTTCATAGGATAGAGAAGGGGAATCTTTATTTATTCATGACTGCTTTGTCAATATTTATAGCATATCCCTAATGAAATTAAGAATCATTCACATGGGGGTTATGTGCCAGTCAGGGCTGGTAAGGGCAGCAAATTTGTTTTCTATGCAGCAATCCGATAAGGTTTTACTGTAATCCTGTAGTTTCATGATCACTATTACTGGTTCCAGCTTTCTATTCCCAATTTGTTTAATTACTTGCATTATGTTCACCGACAATCTCGGAGGGATCAGAACTCGTGACTTCAGAACAGTTGTCTGGATCTCTCTATCATGTCTTCAGTAACTTTATTAATCTGCTGCTGGTGCTCTACGAAAACTACTACATCGAGAGGGGAAAAAGTGGTTGTGAAATTACACAGGCTGTTCACACATGTCACGCTAGTAAAAATATGGGAACACTCTTCCCAGCAAGGTGTTGAGCCATAGAGAGAATCACAGATTTTGGAAGTAAAAGTTACAGATATCTGTTTGGTATTAAAGAAATCGGAACCCGGTTGGGGGGGGGGGGGGTGTGGTGAACAGAATTGGTTTATAATCTGATGGATTGATAGTTAGTACATAGAAGTCCCAACCAGTGCATGTGTGATTCTTGATCTGTGTTTAGGGAATGAGATAGGGAAGGTGACCGAAGTTTGAGCAGCGGAACACTTTACATCTAGTGATCACAATGCCGTTAGTTTCAGAGTAAATACAGTATACAAAAAGATAGGTCTGGTCTGAAGAAAGGCCAATTATGATGGCATCAGAAAGGATCTGGCGACTGTGGATTGGGACAGATTGCTTTCTGGAAAAGTGTACTTGGTAACTGGGAGGCCTTCAAAAGTGAAGTTTTTGAGAGTACAAAGCCTTCATGTGCCTGACAGAGAAAAAGGTAAAGATTACAGATTTACAGAACCTTGGTTTTCAAGAGGTATTGAGATCTTGGTTAAGAAAAAAAGGAGGAGCATATCAGGTATTGGCAGGTAGGAACAAATGGGATGCTTACGGAGTATAAGAAATGCAAAAGAACATTTAAGAAATAAGTCAGGAGGGTTAAAAGAAGGGATGAAGTTGCGCTAGCAGCCAAAGTGAAGAAGAATCCTGAGGGATTCTATTGATATATTCAGAACAAAAGGATTGCAAAGGGACAAAATTGCTCCTGTGGAAGATCAGAGTAGTAATCCATGTGTGAAGCCAAAAGGGATTGTGGAGATTGTAGATTTTTTTTTGCATTTGTATTTACTCAGGAAATACACAGAGTCTATAGATGTAACTCTAGTCTGTAGATGTAACTCTATTTACACAGAGTCTATAGATGTAAGGCAAAATGGCATCAACTTCATGTTTCTTATAGAGTTTACAGAGGAGAAGCTGTTTGCTGTTCCTGAGACAAATTAGGGTAGATATATCCCCAGGGCCTGACAAACTGTCCCCTCGGACCCTACGGGAAGAAAGTGCAGAAATTGCCAAGCCCTAGCAGAGATATTTAAATCATCCATGGTGGAAGATAGCCAATGTTGTTCCGCTGTTTAAAAAAGGCTCTAAAAATAAACCAGGAAATTATAGGCCACTGAGTCTGACATAAGTAGTGGGAAAGTTAGAAACATAGAAACATGCAGCACAATACTGGACCTTTGGCCCACAAAGCTGTGCCAAACATGTCCCTACCTTAGAACTACCTAGGCTTTATCCATAGCCCTCTATTTTTCTAAGCTCCATGTAGCCATCCAGCGGTCTCTTAAAAGACCCTATTGTTTCCACCTTCGCCTCCACCACCACCGACGGCAGCCCATTCCACGCACTCACCACTCTCTGCATAAAAAACTTACCCCTGACATCTCCTCTGCACCTACCTCCAAGCACCTTAAAACTATGCCCACTCATGCTAGCCATTTCAGCCCTGGGAAAAAGCCTCTGATTATCTACATGATCAATGCCTCTCATTATCTCGTACACCTCTATCAGGTCACCTCTCATCCTCCGTCGCTCCAAAGAGAAAAGGCCGAGTTCACTCAACCTATTCTCATAAGATATGCCCCCCCAATCCAGGCAACATTCTTGTAAATCTCCTCTGCACCCTTTCTATGGTTTCCACATCTTTCCTGTAGTGAGGCGACCGGAATTGACCACAGTACTCCAAGTGGGGTCTGACCAGGGTCCTATATAGCTGCAACATTACCTCTCAACTCTTAAACTCAATCCCATGATTGATGAAGGCCCATGCACCGTATGCCTTCTTAACTACAGAGTCAATCTACGTAGCAGCTTTGAGTGTCCTATGGACTCGAACCCCAAGATCCCTCTGATCCTCCACACTGCCAAGAGTCTTACCGTTAATGCTATATTCTGCCAGCACATCTGACCTACCAAAATAAACCACCTCACACTTATCTGGGTTGAACGCCATCTGCCACTTCTCAGCCCAATTTTGCATCCTATCAATGTCCTGTTGTAACCTCTGACAGCCCTCTACACTATCCATAACACCCCAACCTTTGTGTCATCAGCAAATTTACTAACCCACCCCTCTACTTCCTCATCCAGGTCATTTATAAAAATCACTAAGAGTAGGGGTCCCAGAACAGATCCCTGAGGCACACCACTGGTCACAGGCCTCCGTGCAGAATATGACCCATCTATAACCACTCTTTGGCATCAGTGCTGAACTCCGGAGCGAATGGTCCCAATTTCAAATCCAGCTAGCTGCCTTGCACGCTTTCCATCCATGCTGGGTTGGGCATCAAGCTAGCAGCTCGACCTCGTAAAAAGAACTGGAGAATGCTACAGAAACACCACATGATAAGCAATCACCAAAAAAAGATCAGTGCAAAAAGCTTGTCACGACAGTGCCCCGATGACTCCACCAGGAGTTAAGGTCATTCTTCTTCTTCTTCTTCATAGCCACTCTTTGCCTTCTGTGGGCAAGCCAGTTCTGGATCCACAAAGCAATGTCCCCTTGGATCCCATGCCTCCTTACTTTCTCAATAAGCCTTGATTGGGGTACCTTATCAAATGCCTTGCTGAAATCCATTTACACTACATCTATAGCTCTACCTTCATCAATGTGCTTAGTCAAAAAATTTAATCAGGCTCGTAAAGCACGACCTGCCATGACAAAGCCATGCTGACTATTCCTAATCATATTATGCCTCTCCAAATGTTCATAAATTCTGCCTCTCAGGATCTTCTCCATCAACTTACCAACCACTGAAGTAAGATCACTGGCCTATAATTTCCTGGGCTATCCCTACTCCCTTTCTTAAATAAGGGCGCAACATCTGCAACCCTCCAATCCTCCAGAACCTCTCCTGTCCTCATTGATGATGCAAAGATCATTGCCAGAGGCTCAGCAATCTCCTCCCTCGCTTCCCACAGTACCCTGGGGTACATCCCATCCAGTTCCAGTGACTTATCCAGCTTAATGCTTTCCAAAAGCTCCAGCACATCCTCTTTCTTAATATCTACATGCTCAAGCTTTTCAGTCCGCTGTAAGCCATCCCTACAATCACCAAGATCCTTTTCCATAGTGAATACTGAAGCAAAGTATTCATTAAGTACCTCCGCTATTTCCTCTGGTTCCATACACACTATTCCATTGTCACACTTGATTGGTCCTTTTCTCTCACATCTTATCCTCGTGCTCTTCACATACTTGTAGAATGCCTTGGGGTTTTCCTTAATCCTATCTGCCAAGGCCTTCTCATGGCCCCTTTTGGCTCTCCTAATTCCATTCTTAAGTGCCTTCCTGCTAGCCTTATAATCTTCTAGATTCATATCATTACCTAGTTTTTTGAACCTTTCATAAGCTCTTCTTTTCTTCTTGACTAGATTTACAACAGCCTTTGTGCACCACGGATCTTGTACCTTACCATCCTTTCCATGTTTCATTGGAATGTACCTACTCAGAACCCCACGCAAATATCACCTGAACACTTGCCACATTTCTTCCATACGTTTCCCTGAGAACATCTGTTTCCAATTTATGCCTCCAAGTTCCTGCCTGATAGCCTCATAGTTCCCCTTATTCCAATTAAACATTTCCCTAACTTGTTTGTTCCTATCCCTCTCCAATGCTGTGGTAAAGGAGATAGAATTGTGATCACTGTCTCCAAAATGCTCTCCCACTGAGAGACTTGACACCTGACCAGGTTCATTTCCCAATATCAGAACAAGTACAGCCTCTTCTCTAGTAGGCTTATCTACATATTGTGTCAAGAAACCTTCCTGAACACACCTATCAAACTCCATCCCATCTAAACCCCTCACCCTAGGGAGATGCCAATCAATATTTGGGAAATTAAGATCTCCCACCACAATAACCCTGTTATTATTACTCCTTTTCAGAATCTGTCTCCCTATCTGCTCCTCGATATCCCTGTTACTATTGGTTGGTCTATAAAAAACACCCAATAGAGTTATTGACCCCTTCTTGTTTCTAACTTCCACCCACAGAAAGTCTGTAGGCAACCCCTCCATGACTTCTTCCTTTTCTGCAGCCGTGACACTATCTCTGATCAACAGTGCCATACCCCCACCTCTTTTGCCTCCCTCCCTGTCCTTCCTGAAACATCTAAAACCTGGCACTTAAAATAGCCATTCCTGCCCCTGCACCATCCAAGTCTCTGTAATGGCCTCAACAGTATAGCTCCATGTGCTGATCCATGCTCTAAGCTCATCCTCTTATTGCTCAAGTTATTAAAAGGTATTCTGAGAGACCAGATATATAAGTATTTGGATAGTCATGGACTGATTAAGGATAGTCAATATGGCTTCGTGCATGGTCGGTCACGACTAACCAATCTTCGGCATTCAAGATGAGATAGTAAATTGGCTTAGACATTGGGTTTGTTACAGAAGCCGGAGAGTGGTCGTAGATAGTTGCCTTTCTGACTGGAGGCCTGAGACAAGTGGAGTGCCGCAGAGATCAGTGCTGGGTTCATTGTTGTTTATTATCTACATCAGTGATCTGGATGATAATGTGGTGGACTGAATCAGCAAATTTGCAGATGACACTAAGACTGAGGGTGTAGTGGACAGCGAGGAAGGCTATCATAGCTTGCAGTGGAATCTTCACCAGCTGGAAAAATGGGCAGGCAAGTGCGAGGTATTGGACTTCGATAGGACCAACCAGGTCTTATACAGTGAACAAAAGGGCACTGAGGAGAGTGGTAGAACAAAGGGATCTGGGAATAGAGTTCCATAATTCCTTGAAAGTGGAGTCACAGGTAGATAAGACATAAAGAAAGCTTTTGGTACATTGGCCTTCATAAATCAAAGTACTGAGAACAGGAGATGGGATGCTATGTTAAAGTTCTTTAAGACATTGGTGAGGCCTTATTTGGAGTACGGTGTGCAGTTTTGGTCACCTACCTACAGGAAGGATGTAAACAAAGTTACAGAGAAAACTTACAAGGACGTTGCCTAGTCTGGAGGATTTGCTTTATAAGGAAAGATTGAATAGGTTAGGATTTTATTGCTCGGAAAACAGAAGATTGAGAGGAGATTTGATAGAAAGATACAAAAGGGTAAATGCAGGCAGGCTTTTTCCACTGAGTTTGGGTGGGACTACCCACAATTCATGTGTTAAGAGTGAAAGGTGAAAAGTTTAAGGGGAACATGAAGTGAACTTCCTTACTCAGAGGATAATGAGACTGTGGAATGAGCTGCCAGCACAACTGGTGAATGCAAGCTCCATTTCAACGTGTAAGAGAAGTTTGGATAGGTACAGTACATGGATGGTAGGGGCATGGAGTGCTATGGTCCCAGTGTAAGTAGATGGGAGTAGTTTAAATGGTTCAGCATGGACTATATGGGCCAAAGAGTCTGTTTCTGTGCTGTACTTTTCTACGACTCTCTGACTCCTCTGTTCCAGTGTTTAATTCTCGTTCATAAGGGATACTACGCATCGTTCTCGCATTCAAATGATGCAAAGTCCTTCAGTCTCTTTAGCTGTGTGGTATCATAAAAAATTCTATTTCATTCAGTCATGTATGTTAGTAAGAGCTTCTTAATCCAACCGTCTAGCACTTGGTTCATAGGGAATCCTGCAGGTCATGTCTCTTCAAGTACACATCAGAATACTGTGTAAATATGATGGAATTTCTGCCTCTACCATCACTTTAAGTGGCGAGTTCCTGGTTCCAGCTAGTCTCTGTGTGATAAAATCTTCCATTATCCTCCATCTACTGAACCTGCTGCTTTTCTGGACCTATGAACATATACTCCAAGGCTACTTCGAAACCCCATATCTCTCAATATCTTTGATTATCATCTATTTTTGACAGCTTTTGGTATTAGTTGCAATGAAGACAAAATATTCAATGTAATTGAGTGGTTGATGGTCAATCTAGCAGGATGGGCCAAAGGGTCTGTTTCTGTATTTTATGCCTCTTTGACTAATTCAACAAGTCTTTATTTCCGGTTGTTATTCTGGATTCTTCTACTAAGGCCAACTAGTAACTCTGTTACTTCTTTTCACTTGTAGAAGTTGATAATATTTTGCTTTAATACCTTTTGCTGGTTTACTCTGACATTCTGTTTGCTTTCTTATTCAAAATTCAGTTGTATTCTGTCATTTTCTACAGTTATCCCATTTCCCACAATTTTATTGGCTCTTTCCTACAGTATATTTCCATTCCTAACTTTTGAATGTGTCGCAAAGCCACTTCCCTGTGAAGTTAATTCTCACTTGTGCCTCTGCTTTTTGAGAATTATGAAATGCAGTACTGTGCAAAAGTCTTAGGCAAATGCATATAGCTAGATCGCCTATGACTTTTGTGCAGTACTGTATTTGTCAATGTGGAGCGAAGAGTGAGTTTGTGAATCTGGTAGGAGCAAAGGATTGCCGAGGGTGGAGTGCTACGGGAGGGGTGTGGGACAGGTGGCAGAGAAGGAGTGCCAGAATGGGGTGTGTGGCACAGGTGCAGATACACCCAGCCCTGAAACACCATGTAAGTTAATTTTTATTCCAAACAGTTGTTTTATCCAGAAAAGATCCAGTGTTTTCTCAGTGTATATGGTGTTATGAATGTACCACAGCTCTGAGGGGCCGAAGGGTGCGGGGTAGCCCCCTCCTTTGTGAGAATCACAAGATCACTATTGATTTGGGTCAGGAGACCCAGGAAATGAGAGAGAGACGTGCGGAATGTCTTGACCCCCCCCCCGGCGATATAAAGCTACGGGAAACGGCCATTGTCTCTTGGAGATGGACGTGTATTACAATATTGTGCTACGTGGAAGCCCTCAGGCAAAGTGGGATGGTTGAGGGAGGGATTGCATCACCCCCAACCTGATTGACATCTGAGACCCAGTGAGGCAGGATTAAAGAGGGTCTGTGGGAATAGCCCCTTCTGACGCACCAGAAGAAATGCTAGCGATCCCGTAATAACGGAAGCCGATGGGAGGAGGCCACGTGCATTCGGTTCCATTTGCCCCGGAACCGGTGGCTTTTACCATGGACGAAGGGCTTTTAGCTGACAACGGGGAAACCAACTCCCAATGACTCTCGAAGGATTGACATCATAAAAGGACTGGGCAAGTTTTAACCCGTCTTTCTCTCAAACCAAAATGCTGCAGCTTGAACGAACTAACAGTGACTTTTATATTTCCATTGGACAATACATTATCCCCTAGACAAAGATAGAGCTATTTCTTATTGATTATTATTATACCCACGCTTTTAGATTTAGTATTGATGACGTATATTATCTGTATGTTTGCATTGATATTATTTTGTGTATTTTTAATTAATAAATACTGTTAAAATAGTACCATCAGACTTCAACGGACCTCTCTATCTTTGCTGGTAAGTGACCCAGTTACGGGGTTCATAACAATGGCAAATAAACTTTCTGGGCCTTCCAACTGGGTACAGGTATCGATTTTAACCGATGTTTCAATGACAAATTCTGCCATCTTCATCAGGGATGATGCCTGGGCATATCTAGTCTGGTGGTATTTATATCCCAACAACCACTCCTCTTGACTGGTTAGTCCTCATCCAATCAGATTTCTGCTGTCCCACCTTGCTTACAATCGAATTCCAATTCTCACTTAGAATGAGACTTTTGTCTTTGTGAAAATTGGTTTATTGCTCATTACAGAATGTGTCTCTGGTGCTTCCTGCTGCCTCCTCTCTTCCTCCCCCTTTTACTAACCATGATTCCACTCTCAGTCCACAATAGAGACCAATACCAGAATCAGGTTTATCATCACTCATATACCGGTATGTCATGAAATATGTTTTTTTTGCCGCAGAAGTACAGTGCAATACATAAAATTACTACCGTAATTTATGAAAGTCTTAGGTATCTATATGTGCTTAGGATTTTTGCACAGAACTGTACTTCTTTAAAATCTGCTGCCATCGTACTTTGATTTTTATTTAATCTTGGCCAGTACACTCTGAAACTTGTCCATCTGTGCTATTTAAGTTAAAAGGTGTCATTCTGAATGGGAGATTCCATTTTATCATTTAGAATCTTCTACAGGTTAAGTACCCACTATTCTGAAATGCTTGGGACCAGAAGTATTTCAGATTTTGGAATAATAATAAGATAGCTTGTGATCACCATCATTTCCAACTCTGAATTTATGTGCTATTGGTAAGAAGTCTTTGTCTTATACTTGCTCATCAAACATACGAACTTCACAGTAAAAGATATTACACACCACTAATATAATGAAAATATAATGAGTGCAGGGTAACAAAAGCAGCAGAGCAGCATCAGGAGACACACCTGAATCACTGATGAACAACAACAAACAATGGCAGGCTTTCTGTCTCCACCTACGATGCCGTGTTTTGATTAAAAGGTTACAGTACACTGTATATATTTGTATTTTACTTTTTTTCAGGTTTTACGTGAGGTATAAAAACAATCAACATTGCAGACTTGTTCTGGTGTTAGATTTTCATCAGCGAGGATCTTGGCAAATTCATCAATAAATTTCTTTGCTGCTCTGCAGACATTTCATCTTAAAAATTTTAAATTTCTGCAACCAGCTTGCTGAATAACCTTCAATTTTCAGTTCACTGTGATAGATTTTTGTTTGCTTCATAATCAGCAAACAGTTAAGTAGCATATATTCATTCCCATGCTGACCAATCCACTCTTTCAATACACATTTGAGATCTTCATTTTTTGCTGTATGGAGTGTTTTTCTATTTTCGTTGACTTCTATTCATTACATATGTGAGGTCACTTCTTGGAACTATCTGTGGTGCACGGAGACCTGTGCATCACCCGGGACCCTTCCCAACGCCTTGTGGAATTTCCATCTGTGCCATCATGTCAGTGCTTAAAAAAATTCTGTATTTCAGAGGTTTTTGGATTTTGGATTTTAGGGTAAGGAGTTCTCAACCTGTAGTTAGATATAGTTCATAGAGCTCACGGCGCAGAACTAGGCCCTTCATCCCAATGAGTCTGTGGGATCAAGCACTCAAAGACGACACTAATCCCATTTTTATCCCACATCCCCATCATCTCCCCCCTTCATTCTACACACCAGGCGCTATTTACAGTGGCCAATTAACCTACCTACCTGTACATCTTTGGAAATTGGGAGGAAACTGCAGCATCCAGAGGAAGCTCACATGGTCACATGGGAAAACATGACACAAGACAGGACCAGAGGGAGCAGCTCTATGAGTGTGACACAGTGCATTGTAATTCTTAGGGATAGAGGGATCACAAGAAAAGGAAAGAAAGAATGAATGATGTACTGAATTTGAATGATCAGCCATGATCATACTGAATGGTGAAGCAGGCACAAAGGGCCGAATGGGTTAAATTATTAAATTGGCAAATTGGTTTATTATTGTCACATGTACCAAAGTACAGTCGAAAACTTTGTCCTATGTGCCATCCATCCATATGAACATTACATCACGTCAGTGCAAAAGGTTGTACATGGGAAAACAATAACAAAATGCAGAATAAAGTGTTATAGTGTGAGTCCTGGGGTTGAGGCTCGCAGGTCAAACCCATGATCAGCAAGTCCTGGGGTCAATACCCAGAGGTCAGTGAAGAGTGGAAGGCAAAGCCAAAGGTTGAAGTCCAGAGCTCAGTGAGTCTGGAGTCGAAAGCGTGGAAGCTCGAAAACTGAAGTTGGCAATTGTCTGGACGTTGGAGGCATGATGTCTGAGAGTCCAAGAGTCCAGGGCTAAGGACTGGAGGCAGGCATTGGCCTGTCCTGAGATCGGAGGTGTGTGTGTGTGTGTGTGTGTGAGAGAGAGAGAGAGAGAGAGAGAGAGAGAGAGGGAGAGGGCAGCTGGGAAAGGGGCTTATTTTGGGGTTGTTGTCTTGTTTTATTTTGTTGTTCTGGCTGCTTATGTTCTGTTGAACATTGTGGGCATGCTGTATTGGCGTCGGAATGTGTGGTGACACTTGTGGGCTGTCCCCGCACACCCTTGGGTGGTTGTTTGTTGTTAATGTAAACAATGCATTTCACTCTATGTCTCAATGTCCAATGCCTTGTAAAAGTATTCAGCCCTCCACCTTTGTTCACATAAATGAGTATTACAGCCAGGGATTTTGATCAACTTAACTGAGAATTTTTATTTGTGAATCACATGCTCTTTTTATCACAGTGGAATTTGAGAACATTCAACACTTTCAAAATATATCTATAATGGGTAAATTGATGAACCAAGCATTTTATAAATATGGTGATTAGTGTTTGATGCACTATCAATAACTCTCGGAGACATGAGGCGAGATATAGGCTTTTATTGGCTGGCAGAAAGAACAAGCAGCAAATGACCACCACACTACATCCTGGAGACTGAGGCCGGGGCTGTGTCTCCAATCACCTTTATACCGGGGTCCGTGGGAGGAGCCACAGGAGCAGTCAGCGGGGGGGGGGGGGGGGCGTGTCCAGACAGGTATATGTAGGACCCACTTTTGTGAACTGGAGTGTAACACATTATAAAGAAGCCAGAAAGGAATTCAAGAAGGGTATTGGGAGAACCAGGAGGGGCATGATAAGCCTTTCACAAGTAAGATTAAAGAGATTCCCTAAACAATCCATACATACAGTACGTCAAGAGCCAGAGGATAATGATGTAGAGTAGCGCTTCCTAACCTGGGGCCCACAGACCCCTTGCTTAGTGGTATTGGTTCATGGCATGAGAAAAGGATTTGAACCCCTGATGTAAAGCCACTCAAGGATAAAGGTGAAAACATGCTTAGAGGCGGAAGATATGGGCAAGGTCCTAAATGAGTACTTTGCATCGGTATTCACCAAGGAGGATGTGGAGAATAGTGAGATCGGTGTGCAGCATGATATGCGAAGGCATATGAGATAAAGTGGGAGGGCAGATAGTACAGCGGAATCTGAGCAATTGGAAAAGCATGGTTTAATTAGGAACCGTTTACATGAGGTTGTGTAGAGGGAGTCACGTGTTACTAACTTGATTCAGTTGTTTGAGGAGGTGGCCAAGATGGCCAGTGAGGGTAGAGCAGTGGATGTCATGAATGTGGATTTTAGTAAGACATTTGACGAGGCTCCTCATGGTAGGCTTAGCCAGAAGATTAAGAAGCATGGGATCCACAGAGACTTGGCTGTTTGAATTCAGAATTGATTTGCCCATACAAGACAGAGAGTAGAGGTTGATGGCACTTGTTCCGCCTGGTGTTCTGCAAGAACCTGTACTGCGACCTCTGCTAATTGTGCTATATTGAGAATTGTCAGAGTTTAATAGAGGCCAGTGTGAGATGTTCAAACTTCAAAGGAAATTTTATTATGATGTGGTGGCCACTACAGAGATTTGGATGGCTCAGGGACAGGAATGGTTACTTCAAGTGCTGGGTTTTAGATGTTTCAGAAAGGACAGGGAGGGAGGCAAAAGAGGTGGGGGTGTAGCACTGTTGATCACAGATAGTGTCACAGCTACAGAAAAGGAGGAAGACATGGAGGGCTTGTCTACAGAGTCTCTGTGGGTGGAAGTTAGGAACAGGAAGGGGTCAATAACTTTACTGGGTGTTTTTTATAGGCTGCCCAATAGTAACAGGGATATCAAGGAGCAGATAGGGAAGCAGATCCTGGAAAGGTAATAATAAGAGTTGTTGTGATGGGAGATTTTAATTTCCCAAATAGTGATTGGCATCTTCCTAGAGCAAAGGGTTTAGATGGGGTGGAGTTTGTTAGGTGTGTGCAGGGAGGTTTCTTGACACAATATGTAGATAAGCCTACCAGAGAAGAGGTTATAATTGATTTGGTATTGGGAAATGAACCTGGTCAGGTGTCAGATCTCTCAGTGGGAGAGCACTTTGGAGATAGTGATCATAATTCCATCTCCTTTACAACAGCATTAGAGAGAGATAGGAACAGACAAGTTATGAAAGTGTTTAATTGGAGTAAGGGAATTATGAGGCTATCAGGGAGGAAACTGGAAGCTTAAATTGGAAACAGATGTTCTCAGGGAGAAGTACCGAAAATGTGGCAAATGTTCAGGAGATATTTGTGTGGGGTTCTGCATAGGTACGTTCCAATGAGACAGGGAAGTTATGGTAGGGTACAGGAACCGTGGTAGACAAAGGCTGTAATAAATCTAGTCAAGAAGAAAAGAAAAGCTTACAAAAGGTTCAGAGAGCTCGGTAATGTTAGAGATCTAGAAGATTATAAGACTAATACGAAGGAGCTTAAGAAGGAAATTAGGAGAGCCAGAAGGGGCCATGAGAAGGCCTTGGCGGGCAGGATTAAGGAAAACCCCAGGGTATTCTACAAGTATGTGAAGATCAAGAGGATAAGATGTGAAAGAATAGGACCTATCAAGTGTGACAGTGGGAAAGTGTGTATGGAACCAGAGGAAATAGCAGAGGTACTTAATGAATACTTTACTTCAGTATTCACTATGGAAAAGGATCTTGGTGATTGTAGTGATGACTTGCAGCAGACTGAAAAGCTTGAGCATGTAGATATTAGGGAAGAGGATGTGTTGGAGATTTTGGAAAGCATCAAGTTGGATAATTCACCAGGACTGGATGAGATGCACCCCAGGCTACTGTGGGAGGCGAGGGAGAAGATTGCTGAGCCTCTGGCAATGATCTTTGCATCATCAATGGGGACGGGCGAGGATCCTGAGGATTAGAGGGTTGCGGATGTTGTTCCTTTATTCAAGATAGGGAGTTGGGATAGCCCAGGAAATTATAGACCAGAGAGTCTTACCTCAGTGGTTGGTAAGTTGATGGAGAAGATCCTGAGAGGCAGGATTTATGAACATTTGGAGAGGCATAATATGATTAGGAATAGTCAGTATGGCTTTGTCAAGGGCAGGTCATGCCTTATGAGCCTGATTGAATTTTTTGAGGATGTGACTAAACACATGGATGAAGGAAGAGCAATAGATGTAGTGATTATGGATTTTAGCAAGGCATTTGATAAGGCACCCCATGCAAAGCTTATTGAGAAAGTAAGCAGGCATTGGATCCAAGGGGATCTTATGGATCCAGAACTGGCTTGCCCACAGAAGGCAAAAAGTGGTTGTAGACAGGTCATATTCTACATGGAGGTTGGTCACCAGTGGAGTGCCATCAGGGATCTGTTCTGGGACTCTTATTTTTCGTGATTTTTTTAAATGACCTGGATGAGGAAGTGGAGGGTTGGGTTAGTAAGTTTGCTGATGACACAAAGGTTGGAGGTGTTGTGGATAGTGTGGAGGGCTGTCAGAGATTACAGCAGGACATAGATAGGATGCAAAACTGGGCTGAAAAGTGGCAGATGGAGTTCAACCCAGATAAGTGTGAAGTGGTTCATTTAGGTAGGTCAAATATGATGGCAGAATATAGTATTGATGGTAAGCCTCTTGGCAGTGCAGAGGATCAGAGGGATCTTGGGGTCTGAGTCCATAGGGCTCTCAAAGCAGTTGCACAGGTTGACTCTGTGGTTAAGAAGGTGTAGAGTATATTGGCCTTAATCAATCGTGGAATTGAATTTAGGAGCTGAGAGGTAATGTTGCAGTTATATAGGACCCTGGTCAGACCCCACTTGGCGTACTGTGCTCAGTTCTGGTCGCCTCACTACAGGAAGGATGTGGAAACCATAGAAAGAGTACAGAGGAGATTTACAAGGATGTTGCCTGGATTGGAGAGCATGACTTCTGAGAATAGGTTGAGTGAACTCGGCCTTTTCCCCTTGGAGTGACTGAGAATGAGAGGTGATCTGATAGAGGTGTATGAGATGATGAGAAGCATTGATTGTGTGGATAGTCAGAGGCTTTTTCCCAGGGCTGAAATGTTTGCCACAAGAAGACACAGGTTTAAGGTGCTGGGGAGTAGGTACAGAGGAGATGTCAGGGGTAAGTTTTTTATGCAGAAAATGGTGAGTACGTGGAATGGGCTGCCAGCAACCTTGGTGGAGACGGATACGTAGGGACTTTTAAGAGACTTTTAGATAGGTACATGGAGCTTAGACAAATAGAGAGCTATAGGTAAGCCTAGTAATTTCTAAGGTAGGGACATGTACGGCGCAACTTTATGGGCCGGCCTGTATTGTGCTGTAAGTTTTCTATGTTTCTATCAAAGTACATATATGTCACCATATGCAAAATGAGATTTATTTTCCTTTGGGCGTATTTAGCAAAGTATAGAGTCATACTTTGGGAGATCAAATGCAAAGGGAAAGTACACAGTTAATGGTAGAACCTTTCAGAGTGTCTATGTACAGATGAATCTTGGGGTCCATGTCCATAGTTCCCTGAAAGTGGCTGCATTAGTTGATTGGATGGTAAAGAAGGCATATGGCACATGTGCACAACCAAACCCTCAGTGTGGCATCACAGGCAACTGCAACCCAAATGGTAGCACTAACCAGAGATTGGCCCAGCTGCTTAATGCTAATGAGAGTGTATTTGAGAAAGGGATTGGTAAACTCAAAGGCATGAAGAAAAATGATTGCAGACCTTTCAAGTCAGCTTCTCAACACCCAGCAACAAATAAGTTAGCTGAAAGGTTTATCCAAACCTTCAAGAAATCCATTAAAGCAATGGACAAAGAGGACATTTCTCTACAGCGCAAGGTAGTCAACTTCCTTTTTGTGTATTAGAACTCTGTGCATGTGATGACAAACAAGTATTTGCTATGCTGTTCATGAACAGGAATCTGAGATCTCGCATAGATCTCCTGAAACAGATCTACAGAGGGAAGTGCAGAATAAACAGTTCTGCCAGTTGCCAAGTGAAGCAGCAAGGAGCTTTGAGATTGGACGGGAATTCCTAGTGCATGATTACAGAGAAGACAAGTAGACACCCAGTAGGGTAGCTACAAGAATTGGACCACTGACGTACGCAGTGGATATTGGAGATCAGACATGAAGATGTCATGTGGACCAGATATTGGATGCTCAACTGAAGAACACACCTGAATCAACTTCATCCAACAAGGCGGAAGTAACCGTTACAATCACCAGACTTACCTGTCAGTGATGATCACGTCACTGACAGCAACATGATACTGGAAACTGAGAACATTGTCTTAGACAAGACACTTGGCCAAACCTGATGCCACTCCACGGGTCCAGAGACACAATGCAAACATTATCATTGACAAGACACTTGGCCAATCCTGATGCCACTCCACAGGTCCAGAGACACAATGCAAACATTATCATTGACAAGACACTTGGCCAATCCTGATGCCACTCCACAGGTCCAGAGACACAATGCAAACATTATCATTGACAAGACACTTGGCCAAACCTGATGCCACTCCACAGGTCCAGAGACACTATCCTGAAAGAAACAGAGCACCACCCAAAAGACTGAACCTTTAGAACTGTGAAGTTAGATATTGATTGTTATTCTGAAAGCATATTTATTTGGAATATTGGTTTATGAAAAGGAAATTGAATGTTTTGTACACATACAGTTTTATATTGCATTAATTTAAAGAGGGAGGAAGTGTAACATATGGATCTATTTCCTTTAGAGCAATGACCCCCCACCCTTAGCACTACATATTGATCTGTTGTCTGTGCATGTGCTCTTGCCTACACATGCACATCGTTCTCTCTCTCTCCCTTGCTGCAATGTGAATACATCAGTTAAAGCCATCTCCCATGTCCGTGCTTTTAATTAATTGCTATGTAGTTGTGCACTAGGCATGGCACTGCACCTAGTGGCTGTTCTAGAAACACTGTTTGCTACGCAATCCTCCAGCCTTCGGACCACATCTGGCGAAACTGAATCATTCTGCAATGGGAAAGGAGTCTGCCAAGGCTGCATCCTTTCTCCACACCTTTTTAACATCTACACTGAGATGATCAGAGACTAGTAATTCCAGACAACACTGGCATTAAAATAGGAGGAAGAGCCATCAATAACTTGAGATAGGCACAGGCATACATTCAGCCAGAGACTCATTCCACCGAGATGCAACACTGAGCGTCATAGGAGGTCATTCCTGTCTGTGGCCATCAAACTTTACAGCTCCTCCCTTGGAATGTCAGACACCCTGAGCCAATAGGCTGGTCCTGGACTTATTTCCACTTGGAATAATTTACTTATTATTATTTATTTATTTATGGTTTTATATTCCTACACTATTCTTGGTTGATGCGACTGTAACGAAACCCAATTTCCCTCAGGATCAATAAAGTATGTCTGTCTGTCTGACACAGCCCTGCTAGCCACATCAGAAGAAGACCTACAAGCACTACTCAATAATGTTGCAAAAGTCTCTGCTGAATTTGGATTGCTGATAAATGGCAAATAGACCAAAGTTATGGTGATAAGCAAACTACAATTCAAGCTGACATCCACATCGGAAACGACAAGATCGAACAAGTGTCCTCCTTTATATACTTTGGTGCAGAACTAAATGAATATGCAGAGAATGGAGTGTTATGGACTATGTGCAGGCAAGAGGGATTAGGTGCCTCTATCTTAATTAATTGGGTACAGCACGGTGGGCTGAATGGCTCGTTCCTGTACTGTACTATGTTCCAAGTGGCTCTCCACTCCCTTTAATAGAGAGCAGTCTTTATTTAACAGCTGCGTCTTGTGATTTCAAAGTGGATCACTGCTTGAACGTTACGATGGAAACTACTATCATAAACATGAGAAATTCTGCAGAAGCTGGTACAATAAAGGCATATTAAAGATGCTGCTTAAGGACAACATTAGGCATATTTATAGAATCATAACGAGATACAACACGGAAACAGGCTCTTCAGAGCATCGAGTCCATAGCAAGCATCAATCCTACATGAATCCCTTTTCCCTACATTCTATCAACCCTTGCCCCCCCACCCACATTCTACCACTCATCCACAGAAGAAGATCAATTTATAGAGGCCAATTATAGTGGCCAATTAGCCTGCACATCCTTCAAATGTTGGAGAGAACCGGAGCAACCGGAGGAGACCCACACAATCACTAGAGAATGTGCATTTGCACGTAAAGAATACCACCACAGTAGCATAGCGGTTAGTTCTAGTTCAATCCCGGGTGTCCTCTGTAAGGAATTTGCACGTCCTCTCCGTTGAATGCATAGGTTTTCTCCGGGTGCTCCAGTTTTCTCCCACAGTCCAAAGACGCACCGGGTAAGTTAAATGGTCATTGTAAATTGTCCTGTGATTGGGCTAGGGTTAAATCGCAGTTGTTGGAGGTTGCTGGGTGGTGTGACTCGAATGGCCGGAAGGGCCCATTCTGTGCTACATCTCTAAATAAATAAAAATAAAAATGGCCAAGATCAGGAGTGAGCCCAGGTCTTTGGCACCGGCCGGCAGTGACTGTACTAGCTGGGGGTGTGAGTACAAAAGAGAAGGCCTTAGTGGTAGCCATGCTTTTTGTTATCTGCAGGAAGCTTGTGGTCCATTCCTCACCGACAGTGAGAACTTATGTATTTTCTTCCTGTAATTCAAAATTCCAGCACCCATTTTTTAACAATGAAATCAAAACAATTGATCATTGTTAAGAGCCAATGGACTTTAAAAAGGAAAGACATGCATTTATTTTATGCCTTGCGTGACTTGTGATAGGTCATTTTATTGCCAATAAAATTTTCTGAAGTGCAGTCAATACCTGTACAACTGGCACCCAAAAGCAGGATTGTGTGAAGGGTTAGGTTTGCCATTGCCTTAATCGGAATAAGGAGTCACAGAATTGTGCAGGTGATTTAAAGAAGCATGACCTTCAGCCCACCACTATTGCACCAGTCACCAAGCAGGCAATTACACGTCATGGTTTTCCCTTTTTCCTGCATTCCCACACAAACAGTTGACATTGGCCTATTACCCTGCACCATCTGCCGGGGAGAATTCCTGAGCTGTTCTTTAAAATTGTGCTGCCCAACCCTTCATATAGAACATAGATACTACAGCCCTTCAGCCAACGATCTGTTTAACCCACTCCAAGATCAGTTTAACCCTTCCCTCCTACATAGCCCTCCATTTTTCTGTCACCCATGTAGAGAATCTCTTAAATGCCCCTCATGTACCTGCCTCTACTACCAGCCCGGGTAGGGTGTTATCATGCACTCTCCACTCTCTATTAAAAAAATGCCTTCCTCTATACTTTACTCAATTTTCTTAAAACTATAATCCCCTCATATTAGCCTTTTCCACCCTCTGGCCATCCACTGGCTCTATGCCTCTTATCATCTTGTACATCTCTATCAAGTCACCTTTCATCCTTCTTCACTCCAAAGAGAAAAGCCTTAGTTTCCTTGACCTATCCTGAAGAGGACAGGCAAGGGCTCGCTTTAACCTCTCGCCTGAAAGGAGGCTGCTCATTACTGTACTGGAGCGCCAGCCTGGTCTCTAAGGCAGGGTTTGAGCCATCAGCACTCTGACTTGGAGACTGGTGCACTTGTACTGGGACTCTGCTGGCAATTCCCGTCACTGACTTGCTATGCCAATCCTCTAGCAGATTCACTGACACCGAAGAAATAAGACGGTCTGGCCATCCCTTTGATGCCCCTTGTATTCAATCAACTGTAACAAACACAGCAATTTTCCAATAAATGACACAGGAAATAAGCAGCAGTGAGTACAATGACAGCCGGCGCTCTCTCTCTTGTAAAAAGCCCACAGTACTAGGGGACATGATTGGAAAAATAAAAATGAGGGAAGATTGCTTGGAAGGCTCTTGGCATTATGTTGTCCTGAAGCAACACCTGGTCTCATCGTCCTTGTCCTTCCCCCCACTTTGTTGACGCTTTGATTGTACACCTATCTCACTGATTGCTAAGTGTGGCAGTAATGCAATGTGCTCCATCCTTTCATCTGCCCTTGTTTGCTTCATCACAAAGAGAACCTGAACCTCTTCAGGCTTCTTTTGATGTCAGACCTGTGCGTTTCTCTAAGTGCTCCCTTCTACCTCGCAAAATTCTGCCTCTTAAGTACTCATGTGCATTATGTCTGAAAGGGAGGATGTGTGCACGCTGTCACAGGGGAAACAAGAAGGTCGGATGAGAGGAAAATGATAGCTACAGATGCATCACACAATGGATGTAGTCCTGGCTCATTTAATACTTTTAGAAACAGAAGCAAGCAAGTACATTTACTTGCTGTTTATTTGTAACACTGCAGACGGCATGAGAATTTATTTACATTTCAAACTTACTGACACAGTGGGGTAGCTGGTAGGGGGCTGCCCCTCGTAGCTGCAGTAACCTGTGTTCAAATCTGACACCCAGTGCGGGCTGTGCAAATTTTTGCATGTTCTCCTTGTGATGTCCTGGGTTTCCTTTCGAGTGCTCTGGTTTTCTTCTGCATCTGAAAAAAGTGTGCAGGTTGCTAGGTTAATTGGCCACTATAAATTGGAGTGTGAGTGAAGAATTTGGGGAGAGTTGATGAGGATATGGGAAGAAGGAAATGCAATTAATGAGAATAGGCGTATGATGGTCTGGGAATGAAGGGGTTAACATATGAGAGTTTGGCAGCTGGAATTTAGAAGAATGAGGGAGTGGGGGGGATCTCTTGAAACCTATTGAATGTTGAAAGGACTAGATAAGGTGGATGTAGAGAGGATGTTTCCTATGGTGGGGGAGTCTAGAACTAGAGGGCACAGCCTCAAAATTGAGGGCATCCCTTTAGAACAAAAGAATTTTTTTTTATAGCCAGAGAGAGGTGAACCTGTGGAATGCTCTGCCACAGACTGCGGTGGATGACAAAACTGTGGGTATATTTAAAGCGAAAATTGATACTTTCCTGATTGGGCATAGCATCAAAAGTTATGGCAAGAAGGTAGATGTATGGGGTTGAGTGGGATCCAGGATCAGCCATGATGGAATGGTGGAACAGATTCAATGGGCTGAATGGTATAATTCTGCTTCTATGTCTTATAGTCAGCACAGACTCAACAGGCTGAATGGTCTGTTTTGCTGCTACATGATTCTATGACTCTTAATTCCATCAGTAGCACAGTTACCTTGCTCACTCATAACCAGAATAGCTTGCAGACCTGTGCATCGTACCAAGTCCTGGTAGTCTAGAGCACTCACATCCCTATTAACGCAGTCCCACTTGCATTGGCACAGCTTAGTGACATTCTTTTTCCTCTCAGTCCAAAAGTTTCAATTCAAGTTTGCTCCAGATACTTGAACACACAATCTTGGATGATCTGGGATCTGTGATAAAATTGAAGTTGCATGGCAGTGTAGTACATAGCTTAATGCTAATACAGCACCAGTGACCTGGGTTAAATTCCTGCTGCCATCTGTAAGGAACTTTTACATTCTTCCCATGACGTGCGGATTTCCTCCTGGTGCTCCAATTTCTTCTCACATTCTGAGGATGTACAGATTAATTGGTCACATGGGTGTAATTGGGTGGTTGGGCTTGTGGGCTGTAAGGTTTTGTTACTGTGCTGTATCCTAACTGAAAAAACATTTTTGTGCCTCTCTGAATGTGCCCTGTTCTGTCAGAGATGTGGCCTTTCAGAGCAGATATTACACAAAGATCCCAACTGTCTTCTGAGGTGGTTCTAAAAGATTCTTTGGCATTATTTCATATGTAGGAAGTATGATCCCTCTAGTGTCCTGGTTAATTCATAGAATTCATAAGAGGCAATTATCTGATCAGTGTCGCTTGTATAATTTTCCCATCTACAACCGGCACTGGGACTTAGCGCATAATAGCAATTATTATATTATAAAAGTATACACTGACTCAATATACATTGACTGATCTCTGTAGTCACTCCCAGGCCCATAGCACTCTGAGATCTTCTCGCTTCCTTCTTCCAATTAATTCACAGAATACAGACATCAGCATTAAAGCCCGAAGCTAAATTATTTATTTAGGAGATACTGCATGGCAATAGGGCCTTCCAGCTTGACAAGCCTGTGCTGTCCAGTAACATCCATGTGACCAATTAACTGAGCAACCCTTTGGAATTTTGGTCTTTGGAATGTGGAAGGAAACCCACACAGTCACAGGGAGAACGTACAAACTCTTTACAGACAGTGGTGGTTTTGAACACTGCCTTTATAATGGCGTTACACTAGGAATGCATCTGAAAGACTTCCATGGAGCTACAGCAAAGGGAGTTCCAGGAACTTGATCCCATGAAGATGAGGAATCAGTGATATATTTTGAAGTCAAGATGATGTGTAACTTGGAAGGGAAGCTGCAGCTGTGAATTCCCTTTGCACCTACAGCTCTTCTTTTAGGAAAGGGGTTAATATCATTTTTTTTTTGTTGGACCTTCACACTCATCCTGGTAAGAGTGTTATGGTAAACTCTAGACTTTTGACTTTCAAACTGGTGGAAAGGCTTTGCAGAGTCAGGAGGTGAGTCTCAAAGGATACTCATCCATTAACATGATCTAATAGCCCTAGTGGTTGGTCAACTTATATTGCTCATCAGTCGAGACTTCAGAGATGTTGATGGTGGCAGCCATGGCAATGCCTTTTAAACTTGATGGTATTTTCTCTTGATTGGAACTATTGAAGCTTGCCAATTGTGTGGAACAAGAGTTACTTGACATTCATCTCTCACAACACCTACTGGTCCTCTCATACTGTTTAAGAAGCATCAGGATGAGCATTAGAATCACAAAGGCTATAGATCAGGTGCTGGTAAACGGGATTAGTGTAAATGGGTAATTGATGGTCACCGTGGGCATGGTGAACCAAAGGGCTTGTTTCTGTTTCTTATCAGCACCAGCCTATTATCCACGTCTTGATGCATGACTGCTTATTTGAGAATAAAAAGAGAAAATGCTGGAAATACTCAGCAATGAGAAATTTACTATCTTTTATAGATTTAAGATGATGCATAAATGCATGTTGTTATTAAGTGATTACTGAAACTGGGGGGGGGGGTGAATAGAAGAGGGGGGAAAGTGGGAAGAAAGAACTGCATCATAATCAATTATTATGCAGTGAGCACAAGTTAATGGTTTGACTGTAGAATAGCAACAACAGTGACATCAGCCTACATTAGGACAGCTTGTTCCCAGCTGGCATGAGATGTGTTTGAAGCCATAATTTTATCTATTTCAATAGCCCAGTCACTCCTAGGGAAATAAGAGGTCCGATTGTCCTGTTACTCTGCAGAACACAAGCACTCATTAGTTTACACAGAAACGTGCAGCACCCGAGGTCACTTCACTCCATCAGATGAATGACTCCTTTCAGAGAGGTTGCAAAATACAGTATGGATATCAATGATAACCAAATTACTTTTTTTTTATAAAAAATTGTTTGAAAGCGTGGTATGTGCTGATATATCAGGCTCAAATTCCATTGCCTCGACCAGGATGGTAACCTGCAAGTGGCTAATGCACCCCTTGCTTACAACCCGGAAAGGATAAGAAGGGAGGAGTTATTAGATGTTTTAATGTGCATAAAGGTGGGGTTTGTCTGTCCATGCTGGAATGAGAAGCAAGGGAGGAGACTGCTGAGACTCTGAACTAAATCTTTTCTGGTGTTAGGTGATGGAAGATCTGCAGGGAAAAGCCAGATAATTAAAGGTGAGTGAGTCTAACATCGGTGGTTGAAAACGATTCTAAGGTCCAAGATTATTCTATAATTAGAAGGACAGGGGATATTCAAAAATTAGTAGTGAGGCTTTGTTAGAGCGAGATCCTAACTAACAATTTTGATTGATTTTTTTTGAAGAGGTAACCAAGTGTATGGATAAGTGCAGTGTACATGATGTACTCTGCATTGACATCAGTAAATCATTTCATGAGGTCCTACATGGAAGACTGGTCCAAAAGGATAGAGCCTATGGGATCTAGGGCAATCCAGTGAAGTTTTTGCTTGATGGGAGGAGGTAGAGGGAAATTATTGCTTTTATCATTGAAGATATGAACTCCTGTGTACCATAGGGATTGTTGCTAGGATCTCTACTGTTTGTTATATACATTAATGAATTAGATTTGAATGTAGAAGGTGTGATTAGTAGATTTACGAATGACATGGAAAATGGTGGTTTACTTGACAGTGCGATAGGTAGATTTAGGCTACAGGGCAATCTTGAGTTGTTAAGTATTGACAGAGCAATTTTGAGCTGTTAAATGCATTTAGGAGGACTAATAGGCTAGAACATACACAATGAATGTTAGGGATCTACAGAGTATTGTACAGGTCCAAGTACCCATGAAGGGGACAGCCCAGTGGATTTGTGCCAAGTCTGAGGGCTCAATCTTCAAATACTACTTTTTCCCACAATTGAACAAAAGCTTGTGGTCTTGTGTGGACTATGCACAGGAAACCAAACAGTGTAGCTATTTCAAGGGATCAGAAATTGTTTTCAAATCTTCTGGGAGTCAGTTGGAACAAACCCATTGAATTGGATGGGGCTGATTCTGCAATTAGAAGAATTGAATTTTTCAGATGAACTTGAAAATTAAAGTTTTTGTTTTTTTGCTAGAAACAAAATCAAAAACAGAAATCCCCTCCCCTTTGCTCTTCTCTTGGTCACATTGGAGGTCCTGCTGTAATATTGGAGGTCCTTCTGAATGATAAAATTCTCACTGGACCTCTAACACAACAAGGAACAGTATGAGCAAGATGAAAGCTAAGGCTTACTCTGCACAAAGATATTTTTGGGTTAGGCGAGCCCATTCTGAGGCTGCTGGGTGTCACTTTCTTACCACCAACTGGGTGAGGAACAACATATCGAAAGTTTTTCTCAGTCATTTCACCTGTTGCCCCCAGTAGACAGATCTCCAGCCACTCATCCATGTTTCAGCCGCTCCGCCTGTACAAGTGAAAGGCATCCTTAACTCTTAAACTTGTTAGGGAGGAAGCTCTACCAAACTCTGTCCTTGCAATATTGGAAGAAGTTTTATGTTCACCTAGTGCTACCAATTTTAATTGGATATAATCCTGAGCACTTCATCATTTTATTAGTCCCTGATTCTTTGGGAAGCCTACAAATATGACAAGACAGCAAGAGATGCATTCTTAGACCGTAAGATATAGGAGCAGAATTCAGCCATTTGGCTCATCAAGTCTGCTCCGCCATTCCATCATGGCTGATTTGTTAACCCTCTTGACCCCCAATCTCTTGCCTTCTCCCTGTAATCTTTGAGATCTGATTAATCAAGAACCTATCAACCTCCTCCTTAAATACACCCAGTGACTTGGCCAGCAAAGCCATCTATGGCAGTGAGTTCCAAAGATTCACCACCCTCCAGCTAAAGAAATTTTTCCTCATCTCTGTTCTAAATGAATGTTCCTCTATTCTGAGGCTGTACCCTCTGGTCCTAGACTCCCTCACGAAAGGAACCTTCCTCTCCATACCCACTCTATCTAGACCTTTAATTATTCTATAGGTTTCAATGAGATTCCTCCTCATTCTTCTAATCTCCAGCAAGTAGAGTCCCAGAGCCATTAAACGCTCTTCATATCATAACCCTTTCATTCCTGAGATCACTCTTGTGACCTCCTTTGAATCTCCTCCAATGCCAGCACATCTTTTCTTAGATAGGGGCCCAAAACTGCTCACAATGCTCCAAATGTGATCTGACCAATGCCTTATAAAGGCTCAGCATTACATCCTTGCTTTTGTGTTCTAGTCCTCTCAAAATGAATGCTGACATTGCACTTGCCTCGCTTAACACCTACTCAACCTATAAGTTAACCTTTTGGGAATCCTGCACAAAGACTCCCAAATCCCTTTGCATCTCTGATTTTTGTATTTTCTCCCAATTTAGAAAATAGTGCATGCTTTTATTTCTTCTATCAAAGCATATGGCCGTACACTTTCTTACACTGTATTCCATCTGCCACTGCTTTGGCTATTCTCCAAGTCTATCTACGTCTTTCTGCAAACACTCTGCTTCCTCAACACTACCTGCCACTCTACCAGGCTTCGCCACGAACTTGGCCACAATGCTGTCAATTCTTCTCCTTGTAATCATAAAATCAGTTTGCAGGTTCTGGAAATGCAGAGCAACACACAAAAAATGCTGGAGGAACTCAACAGGTCAGGAAGCATCTAGAGAGGAGAATAAGCAGTCGATGTTTTGGCTTGAGACCCTTTATCAGGACTGAAAAAGAAGAGGGAAGAGTCAGTCATATAGCCCAGAAAAGATCCAATGGTCTACCACAACCATGCCAACCTTTGGACCCATCTGTGCTAATCCCCTTTATCCGCAATAGATCAATAACTTTCTGTGCCTTTGCAATTCTGTTGCTTGTCCAGATGCTTCTTAATTAGTGTAGGGAAGACTATATCCCTTGCTGTTAGGGTACATTTATAGATTTCCCTGAGATTTAAAGGCCTAAGGTCATATCACACTGACAAAAGCAAGCCAACAGTCAACCATACTTTTAGACTGACCCTATACCATTTCTCCTAATCGTGCACAACACATCAATTCCACCATTCACTTGTGCACTAGAGAGAATTTACAGCATCCAAATAAATTACAAACTTAATTTCTTCAGGATGAGGGAGGAAATAGGAGAATCTGGAGGAACCTCACCCAGTCACAGCAAGAATGTGCAAACTCCACATAGACAGCACCAGAAGTCGGGATTAAACCCTTGTTGCCAGAGTTCCAAGGCAGTAGATCTACTAGTTGTGCCACTGTGCCTATTCATGAATGAATAAAATGATAAAACCTTCAGGATTACGCTGATGCACCATCAATAACTCACTCTGAGATGTAAAGGCGAGATATCGGCTTTTATTGACTGGAAGAAGGAGTGAGTGTCCATCATACTATGTCCTGGAGACTGAGAGGCCGGGCTCAGGCCTCGATCGCCTTTATACCGGGGTCTGTGGGAGGAGCCACAGGAGCAGTCAGCAGGGGGCGAGTCCAGACAGGCACACGTAGTTCACCACATTCACCCCCCCTTTGTTTTAAAAGAGTCCCCATGTGGCGAAGTTTCTTACAGGTTAAGTCTATCAGATGGTCGAATCTGTCACTGCGATCTACGTAGCACCGGCTGTGATTGCACAGATGCTGGCGGTGACTGTGATTGCACAGGAGACGGAGGTTGTGCTGGTTCCAGCCCACTAGGCGCCAGTGGTCCCTCACGCATGTGCGAGGCACCTGGTATATATGCGTACGAAATGCCCGGTATATGAGTGTCGTGAGGAGTCTGTGTAGGGCCTGGTGAGCGCGGTGTCACCTTGGGTACAGGGTTCATGGTTACCGGAGAGTGTTCAGGGTAGTGGTCTGCTGTACCTGCGGGCGCCAGGTCGTGGACGGAGACCGTGTCCTCCCGCCCGTCAGGTAAGACCACGTAGGCATACTGGGGATTCGCATGCAGAAGGTGAACCCTCTCGACCAGCGGGGAGTATTTATTACTCCTCACGTGTTTCTGGAGTAGCACTGACCCCGGGGATGTCAGCCAAACTGGCAGAGTGGTCCCAGTGACAGACTTCCTGGGAAAAGAGAACAGGCATTTGTGAGGGGTGGCATTGGTGGACGTACACAACAGAGAGTGGATAGAGTGGAGTGCCTCAGGGAGGACCTCCTGCCATCGAGAGACCGGCAACCCTTTTGACAAGGGCTAAAAGTGTGACCTTCCACACTGTGGCATTCTCCCTCTCCACCTGTCCATTTCCCCGGGGATTATAACTCGTGGTCCAACTAGTAGCAATGCCCCTAGCTAGCAGGTACTGGCGCAGCTCGTCACTCATAAAGGAGGACCCTCTATCACTGTGGATATAGCAGGGATATCCGAACAGAGTGAAGAGCTGGCGCACGGCTTTTATGATGGACATGGCAGTGGTGTCGGGGCAGGGAATGGCAAAGGGGAACCGTGAGTACTCGTTGATAACATTGAGAAAATAGACATTGCGGTTGGTGGAGGGAAGGGGGCCCTTAAAGTCAACACTCAGTCGCTCAAAAGGGCGGGTGGCCTTGACAAGTTGCGCCGTGTCAGGATGGTAGAAGTGCGGTTTGCACTCAGCGCAAATTTGGCAGTCCCTGGTCATCGTCCTGATGTCCCCCAGGGAGTATGGCAGGTTTCGGGCTTTCACGAAATGGTAAAAACAGGTGACCCCTGGATGGCAAAGTTGTGCACGAAGGGCATATTGCTGGTCGAGATGTGCGCTAGCACACGTACCCCGGCATAGGGCATCAGGGGGCTCATTGAGTCTGCCAGGCCGGTACAGAATATCATAGTTGTAGGTGGAGAATTCTATTCTCCACCGCAAAATCTTATCATTTTTGATTTTGCCCCGCTGCTGGTTGCTGAACATGAACGCAACCGAGCGCTGGTCGGTCAGCAAGGTGAACCTTTTGCCAGCGAGATAGTGCCTCCAGTGCCTAACAGCCTCCACTATGGCCTGGGCTTCTTTCTCCACCGCGGAGTGCTGAATTTCAGAGCCTTGGAGGGTACGAGAAAAGAATGCTACTGGTCTGCCTTCTGATTGAGGGTAGCAGCCAGAGTGAAATTGGAGGCATCACACTCCACTTGGAAGGGAATGGTCTCGTCCACCGCATGCATCGTAGCTTTGGCAATGTCCCCTTTAATGCAGCTGAAGGCCGCGCAGGCCTCAGCAGAGAGGGGAAAAGTGGTAGACTTGACCAGGGGGCAGGCCTTGTCTGCGTAATGGGGGACCCATTGGGCGTAATAGGAAAAAAAACCCAGGCACCGTCTGAGGGCTTTGAGAGTGGTGGGAAGAGGGAGTTCTAACAGGGGGCGTGTACGGTCTGGATCAGGGCCAATGACCCCGTTTTCCACGACATACCCAAGGATAGCGAGGCAGGTGGTTCCAAACACACACTTGTCCCTGTTATAAGTAAGGTTCAGGGCTTTGGCCACTTGGAGAAATCATTGGAGGTTGGCGTCGTGATCCGGCCAGTCACGACCACAGATGGTGATGTTATCCAAATAGGGAAATGTGGCCGTCAGTTGGTACTGGTCCACTATCCGGTCCATTTCCCTCTGGAAGACAGAGACACCATTCGTGACACCGAAGGGGACGCGCAGGAAGTGATAGAGCCTGCCGCCCGCCTCGAAGGCGGTGTAGGGGCGGTCCTCTGGGCGGATGGAGAGCTGGTGATAAGCGGATTTCAGATCTATTGTCGAGTACACCTTGTACTGAGCAATCTGGTTGACCATATCCGCGATGCGGGGTAGGGGGTACGCGTCAAGCTGCGTGAACCTATTGATGGTTTGACTATAGTCCACGATCATCCTATTTTTCTGCCCAGTCCGAACAACAACCACCTGGGCCCTCCAAGGGCTTGTGCTTGGCTCAATGATCCCCTCCCTGAGCAGCCGCTGTACCTCTGACTGAATGAAGGCCCTGTCCCCTGCACTGTACCTCCTGCTTTTAGTTGCCACAGGTTTACAGTCGGGGGTCAGGTTGGCGAACAGCGGTGGGGGAGGGATCTTGAGGGTGGAGAGGCTGCAAGTGGTGTCGGTAGCGCAGCTGTCGGCATGGTGCTGGGTGGGATGTGTGTGCCCGTGTGTGTGTGTGGTCAGTAGTGACGAAGTCCCACAGAACTGAGGATTCCGGACAGTGAGTGGTGGGAGGGGCCCGTCATATACCGTAGTCACACTTTCGAGATGGCTCTGGAAGTCCAGCCCCAATAGCACAGGTGCGCACAGATTAGGCATGACCAGGAGCTCAAAGTTCCGATATCCTGTGCCTTGCACCAACAATGTCGCTACACAACCCGCCCGGATGTCTGTGGAATGCGACCCAGAAGCCAAGTTGATCCTCCGACTTACCGGCTGTGTTGCGAGTCCGCAGCATTGCACTGTGTCCGGGTGAATAAAACTCTCAGTGCTGCCCGTATCAAACAGGCATCTAGTCCTGTGCCCCTCCACCAGGATGTCCATCATGGACCTTGCGAGCGGGTGTGGGGCGCTTTGGTCGAGGGTTACAGTGGCCAGAGTTGAGCCGTCGGGGTACCCGGTAAGCATCGGAGGGTCGGGGGTGGGGCATGTTGACGCCAACAAAGATGGCCGCCCACATCCGGGGTACCTGGAAAGCATCGGAGGGTCGGGGGCGGGGCATGCTGACGCAGTCAAAGATGGCCGCCCACATCCGGGCATGCAAGATGGCGGCCCCCATGTCTCACCCGCAGCGCTGCACTCCGCTCGTAGTTTAGACTTACAGACCATGGCAAAATGGCCCCACTTTCCGCAGCTGGAGCCGGTCGCTTCTCACGCCCGGCAGCGTTTTCGGGGATGTTTACCGACTCCACAGAAATAACACAGCATGGGCTTTTGACGGGCCGCAGTCGTGGTTGGGTTCGGGGAGCTCGTGGAATTGCGACTGGCAGCGGCATTGGCGGATTCGCTCGCGGGAACCAGTGGCGGCGGGGTCTGAGGCGTCCACGGAAATGGCGGGGAATCGCGCGGCTGGACAGCGTCAGCGTTGTGCAGCGCAGCTTCCAGCATGTTGGCCATCTCGATCGCTGAGCGTAAGGTAAAATCGGCTTTTTCCAGCAGCCGATACATTGACCTCAGTCCCGTCACAAAGGCGTCTCGTACTAGCAGCTCCGCATGCTGTTCTGCCGTGAGCGTCTTGCAGTCCCAAGCTCGGACGAGTGTCTGTAGTGCTCGGAGAAACTCGGCGCTCGATTCTCCAGGCCGCTGTCGCCGGGTAGCTAAGCGATGTCTTGCGTAGACGGTGTTCACCGGCCGCAGGTACTGTCTTTTGAGGGCATCCAGTGCCCCAGCATAGGTCGGCAGTTCTCTGATAATTGAATAAACTTTTGGGGTGACCCTCGAGAGGAGAATTCTGTGCATAACAGCAGGGTCAGTCGCACAAACCTCCTCCAAGTATGATTGGAAACATGCAAGCCAGAGTTCAAAAGCAAGAGTTGCTTCAGGGTCTTGGGGGTCCAAATCCAATCTGTCCGGATGTAAAACGGTTTCCACGTTTTAAAACTTCCAGTCAATAAAAATGATGCACCATCAATAACTCACTCTGAGACGTAAAGGCGAGATAGCGGCTTTTATTGACTGGAAGAAGGAACCAGCAGTGAGTGACCATCATATTACATCCTGGAGACTGAGAGGCCGGGCTCAGGCCTCGATCACCTTTATACCGGGGTCTGTGGGAGGGGCCACAGGAGCAGTCAGCAGGGGGCATGTCCAGACAGGCACACGTAGTTCACCACATATGCACAACTGAAGCTGGCAACCCTAGATTGAACCTAAAACTATATTCTAGATTGCAGAAGAACTAGGGTTCAATATACTACTGACATTACCTAGAGGCCCTATGATAGCAATCCTTATCTAACTCTCACAGACAGAGAAGCAAGGTTTAAATCTTAACACAAGAAATTCTGCAGATGGTGGAAATCCAAAGCAGAACACAGAAAGTGCTGGAGTAACTCAGCTGGTCAGGCAGTATCCATGGAAATGAAGTCAATGTTGAAATCTAAAATAATGGCAAAATATCCTGGAAACAATCTGCTGGTCAGACAGTATTTGTGGAGAGCGAAACAAGCAGGGTTACAGTTTCTGACGACAGATGGAAAGCTTGTGATTTGAAAATCCATTTCAAACAAAGGGCACACTTTCTGTTTGAAGTCAGAGAGCATTCTCTCACATGGTAAGTAACTCTTTGATTTTTTTTCTTGCCTTTTTTTGATTTATTCCATCACGAATTTATGAATATGTTGATGTAACATTAAACTGATATTAAAGCAAAGAGCTACGTTGGATGAGGCCTCGGAATGGGTCACGTATCTACTAACTACTTAGCGGCCTTATGTAGCAAATGTGGCCATGGTTTCAGTATCATTCAACCAAACATTAGCTTGCTGTTGTTTGATTGTTTCTCAGATTTAGATTTATTTATCTTCACATGTACATGGAAGCATACAGTGAAAGGCATCGTTTGCATTAACAACCAACATAACCTAATGATGTGCTGGGGCAGCCCGCAAGCGTCGCCTCATGTTCTGGTGCAAACATAATGTGCCCACCATGTTTGCAGAACGACACAAGCAACAGCAACAACATCAACAACTGAACAACAGCAACAAAGCTACAACAGCAGAGTAAATCCCGTTCTTCCCTCCCACCCACAATGCACACATTCAGCTGTCCTCCAACCCTAGGACAGGCCTTCTTTGGGCTTCAGCCTCCAGACTCTTAAACACTGGGCATTGGTCTAAACAAGATATAAATGGGAACTTTCTGGATCTTACAATAGTAAGAAGTATGTTTTTGTGCTGAAGCATAAGATAAACTGGTGGGGCTTAAAATTCTGTGGCCCAACATCTGGGAGAGAAGTCTCATCCTTGGCCTGCAGTGTGTGGGTGAAGACTGATTCCCCCCCGGCTTGCTCATGGAAACAGTGCAGAATTCAGTTCAAAATGAAGGATTGAGACTCCCAACCCGCTACACCCCCTCACCCAAAGTCCATTGTGCTTTGAAAGGCCCGACTTTTCTCTTCGGTAACTGATTGCTCCGACAGATAGTACAACTGTCAAACTATAGTACCAAAGTGAACCCATTGGAAAGCTGGGTTCGCAGGAGTTTCGCAGGAAACAGAACCTATCGATTGATAGAAAAAGGATAGAACTTTTGCATTAATGCAAAGCTTTTCACCACTGTCCACACAATGAAGTACTTTAGAAGTGCAGCTTATGATGTTATGTAAAGAACTAAAACTAAAACTACGCAAAGAATGCTCCTGTTGGGGTCACAAACAAGAGAAAATCTGCAGATGCTGGAAGTCCAAGCAACACAAACAAAATGCTGGAGGAACTCAGCAGGCCAGGCAGCATCTATAGGGAGAAGGGTATGGTCGATGTTTCAGGCCGAGACCCTTCAGCAGGACAGGAGAAAAAAAGGTGAGGAGTAGAATTAAAAGGTGGCGGGGGTGGGGGGGGGGGAAGGAGGGAGAAACACAAGGTGATAGGTGAAATCGGGAGGGGGCAGGGGTGAAATAAAGAGCTGGGAAGTTGATCGGTGAAAGAGGTACAGGGCTGGAGAAGGAAGAATCTAGTTGGAGAGGGCAGAAAGCCATGGAAGAAAGAAAAGTGGGGGAAGCACCAGAAGGAGACAAGGAGAAACGGTGAGAGAGGGAAAAGAGAGGGGTCGGGGGGGGGCATTACCAGAAGTTCGAGAAATTGATGTCATGCCATCAGGTTGGAGGCTACCCAGATGGAATTTAAGGTGTTGTTCCTCCAACCTGTGTATGGCCTCATCATGACAGTAGAGGAGGCCATAAATATTGGAATGGGAATGGGAAGTGGAATTAAAACTGGGAGATCCCACTTTTTCTGGAGGACAGAGCGTAGGTGCTTGGTGAAGCAGTCTCCCAATCTATGTTAGGTCTCATCGATATACAGGAGGCCACGCCAGGAGCACTAGACTTACAGGTGAAGTGTTGCCTCACCTGGAAGGACAGTTTGGGATCTGAATGGTAGTGAGGGAGGAGGTGTAGGGGCAGGTGCGGCACTTGTTCCACTTGCAAGAATAGTTGCCAGGAGGGAAACCAGTGGGGTGGGACAAATGGACAAGGGAGTCATGTAGGGAGCGATCAATCCCTGCTAAAAGCAGAAAGTTATGGGGGGTGGGTGTTGAGAGAAGATGTGCTTGGTGGTGGGATCCCGTTGGAGATGGCGGAAGTTGCAGAGAATTTTACTCTGGACATGGAGGCTGGTGGGGTGGTAGGTGAGGACAAAAGGAACCCTATCCCTGGTAGGGTGGCAGGAGATGGGGTGAGTGCAAATGTGCATGAAATAAAAGAGGGGAGTTGAGGGCAGCTTTGATGGTAGAGGAAGGGAAGCCCCTTTCTTTGAAGAAGGAGGACATCTCCTTTGTTCTGGAATGAAAAACCTCATCCTGAGAGCAGATGCAGCGGAGACAGAGGAATTGAGAGAAGGAATGGCATTTTTACAAGCAACAATGTGGGACGAAGTATAGTCCAGGTAGCTGTGAGAATCAGTGGGTTTCTAATAGACATCAATAGATAAGCTGTCTTCAGAGATAGAGACAGAGAGATTGAGAGAGGGGAGGGAGGTGTCGGAAATGGTCCAGGTAAATTTGAGGACAGGGTAGAAGTTGGAGGCAAAGTGGATGAAGTCGACAAGTTCCGCATGGGTGCAGGAAGCAGCACCAATGCAGTCATCGATGTAGCATAGGAAAAGTGGGGGACGGCTTGTTTATTGGGCATTGGTCAAGGGATAAATATTAGTTAATACCCTGGGAAGAGCTTTCCTTCAAAATGGGGTAACGGGTAATCAGTTAGTCTTGTGCAATGTTTTCTATGTGTTATACTGGAGAACTTTTACATACTTTGTGCAATATGTGCAAAACCACATGATTCATAAAGTGTGCAACATTAACCAGCATGTCCTGAAGTGTGACGAGCAGGATGTCCAGCTTGGGGAAATCATAGTCAGGGAGAGATGCAGCGTGTAAACAGGCCCTATTGCCCACCTAGTCCATGTTATCAGCCACCTATTTACTCTAATCCCACTTTTTGTTCTTCCCACATTCTCATCAACTCCCCAGATTCTACCATTTGCCATTTGCGCAATTTACAGTGACCAATTAAACTACAAACATGCATGTGTTTTGGGTGTGGGAGGAAACAGGAACACGTGGAGGAAGTCACAAGGAGAATGTGCAAACTCCGCACAGAACCAGAAGTGAGGATCAAACCCAAATTTCTAGTGCTGTGAGGCAATTGTTCTACTAGTTGTACCACTCTGAGCACAAAGCTCAAAGCTAGATCTCTGACCCAGACACAAGAATGTCCCACACCGAGCCACTGCTGACAATATATTCCATATTGGCTGGCAATGGAATATTGGAATACTGTACTTCATCAACGTTCGGTGCCCATAGCAATGCAATGGAAAAACAAGACGACAGACCAATCAACAGCAGCATAGCCCAATAGCGACTATGTGGAAGATGCTTTTAATCTTTCTGAGAAACATTTCCCAATGCTGGGGATCTGAGTATAATCATGGTTGATAGGCGGAAAACATTAGTTTCTCTGCAACCTTATACAGTATTCTTGAAGGTGAATATTTCATTCATTTAGTTAAAGTCACTTCCAATGGAAATAATGGGTGCTAGTGATCTGTAGTAGAATGTCATGAGTTAAAATTTAACGACAGAAATTTGGGCACAACAACAGCGGTGGCTCAATGCCGCAATGCACAAAAGTCACTCAACCTGGCGCTCAACGTCAGTAAGATAAAAGAGCTGATTGTGGACTTCAGGAAGGGTAAGACGAAGGAACACATACCAATCCTCACAGAGGGTTCAGAAGTGGAGAGAGTGCGCAGCTTCAAGTTCCTGGGTGTCGAGATCTCTGAGGATCTAACTTGGTCCCAACACATTGATGTAGTCATAAAGAAGGCAAAACAGCAGCTATACTTTATTAGGAGTTTGAAGCGATTTGGTGTGTCAACAAATACACTCAAAAACTTATTTAGTTGTACCGTGGAGAGCATTCTGACAGGCTGCATCACTGTCTGATATGGAGGGGCTACTGCACAGGACCGAAATAAGCTTCAGAAGGTTGTAAATCTAGTCAGCTCCATCTTGGGCACTAGCCTACAAAGAACCCAGGACATCTTTAGGGAGTGGTGTCTCAGAAAGGCAGTGTCCATTATTAAAGACTCCAGGGCATACCCTTTTCTCAGAATCAGAATCAGAATCCTTTATTATCGCCAAGTATGAGGACACATACAGGGAATTTGATGCCGGTTTCTCACTGTTACCATCAGGCAGGAGATACAGAAGCTTGAAGGCACACACTCAGCGATTCAGGAACAGCTTCTTCCCCTCTGCCATCCGATTCCTAAATGGACCTTGAAACTTTGGGACACTCCCTTATTTTTTCAATATGCAGTATTTCTGTTTTTGCACATTTTTTAATCATCTATTCAATATATGTAATTGATTTACATGTTTATTTATTATTGTTTTATTTTATTTATTATTTTATTTCTCTCTCTGCTGGATTATGTTTTGCATTGAACTGCTGCTGCTAAGTTAACAAATTTCATGTCACATGCCGGTGATAATAAACCTAGTTCTGATTCTGAGGTGTCTCTTACAAATGAGATGTTTGTCTGACTCCCCTGTCTAGTTATTCACATTGCTTTTTCAATGGTACATTTGTTTCACCTCAGGCCAAAGCTTACCCCTTAACCAACATATGGCCATTGTCATATCGTGGTGAGTTGAATCCTGCTGGGTACAAATTGATTGGTCCTTTTCTTCTTTTGTGCAGTGGCTGTTCCTCTGTGGGCTTACGAGAAGTCACAAATGGAGAGGTGATTGCGTAGAAAAGATGATAGACAGACAAATAAGCAAGTAAGCAGATAACATGAAGACATATTTTCAATGCATTCACAGCTTAGTTCACACAACTCCAAATATCAGTTCAAACTTGCTCTATTCACAGTCTTTGTACTTTGAGCATGTATTTTGGTTCATTCAGAAATGAAAGAAAATGGGCACTTTTGATGTGAGGCATCAGGATGTAATGGAATCAACATCTGGTAGCCTAAATATGAACTTCTCAATTAAGTCCCAGAGTTCCATTATTTTACATGTTAACTATCTGACAATCCTAATTAGATTCCAGTTCGCAATGTGGGAATAAGCTTTTTTATTTTTCTGTCTTTTTTTACTTTTAATGGGATGATTAGAATCCCACAAAGAAGATCAATTTTATTCTGCTGAGCATTTCTCTTCCAAGAGTTATAGCTCCATTATTTTAGATCCAAATCAGAATCAGATATATTATCACTGACACTTGATGTGAAATTTATTGTTTTGTAGCAGCAGTACAATGCAAAGGCATAAAAATCCATAAATGCAAACATAGTGAAAAAAGAAGAGTAATGTGGTAGTGTCACGGGATTATGGACAGTTTTGGAAATCCAATGGTGGAGGGGAGGAGGTTGTTGCTAAACTGTTAAGTGTGAGTCTTGGGGCCCTGTGCCTGTAAAAAGAAGAAGGCCTGTCCCAAGTTACTAGGGTTTTTAATGATAGATACTGTATTGCCTTGGTGAGGTTCTGCTTCTTCAAGATGTCCTGATGGTAAGGAATGTTTGTGTCCATGATGGAGCTGACTGAGTCTACAATCTTCTGCAGGCTCTGGCGGTCATGTACATCAGAGGCTTCATACCAGGCTGCGATGCAACCGGTAAGAATGCTCTCCACTGTACATCTATTGAAATTTGTAAGAATTCAAGGTTACATACCAAATATTCTTAAACTGCTAATGAAGTAGAGCTGCTGGATTGGCTTCTCTGTTATTGTATCAATGTGCTGGGCCCAAGATAGATCTTCTGCAATGTTGGTGCCCAGGAACTTGAGGGTGCTCACCCATTCTACTACTGACCCTCAATGAGGACTAGAGTCTGTTTATCCAACTTCCCCTTCCTGAAGTCCACACTCAATTCCTTAGTTTTGCTGATGCTGATTGTGAAGTTGTGGTTGTTATTTTGACACCACTCAACCAACCAACTTCACTCCTGAGAGCCTCTTTCAAGTTCAAGTTCAAGTTTGTTGCCATTCAACTGTACACGCATATACCATCAAACAAAACAATGTTCCTCTGGACCAAGGTTCAAAACACAATATATATCACTCACACACAATACATAAAGTAATATTACCATAAATAAATTTAATAAATAATAAAACATATATCAGAAGATTGACATTTAGCATAAAGTGCATTTGTGATACAGGCTCCAAGGTAAACAGTATAACACTACTGGCATTTCATAAGGAACGAGACCTGGATCATGGCAGGGAGTTCAGAAGTCTCACAGCCTTGGGGAAGAAGCCGTTCTTCATCTCAACGGTCTTTACCTCTTGCTACAGTACCTCCTGCCTGATGGAAGGGTGTCAATGCGATCGTGGGATGGATGGGAAGGATCTTCGACAATGCTAAGGGCTCTGTGTATGCAGCATTCCCGATAAGTATCTTGGATGAATAGAAGAGAGACCCCAACGATCCTCTCATCAGTCCTTGCAATCCTTTGTAGGTCAGATGCTTTGCAATTCCCATACCAGACGGTGTCAAGAAACTCTTCGCAGTGCCCCTGTAAAACTTGGTTAGAATGGTGTGGTGGAGGGTGGGGGAAGCCTCGACTGGCTCAGTCTCCTCAGGAAGTGGAGATGCTGCTGTGCTTTCCTGACTAAAGAGGTGGTGTTGAGGTAGCAGGTGAATTTGTCCCTATGTACACTCCCAGAATTTGCTGCACTAACTCCCTCCACAGAAGAGCCATTTATGTGCAGTGAGGAGTAGTCAGCCTGTACCTTCCTAAAGTCCACAATCATCACTTTGGTCTTGTCCACATTGAGAACCAAGTTATTGTGCTCACACCATTCTACAAGACACTCTGTCTCCTCTCTATACACCTTGTCATGAGGCACCACTGTTGTGTCATCAGCAAGCTAGATGAGTCAGTTTGTCAGGGGTGCTCAGCGTGATGGAGCTAGAGATGTTGCTGTCAACATGGACTGTCTGTGGCCTTTCTGTCAAGAAGTCCAAGATCCAGTTACAGAGAGAGGTGCTGAGACCCAATGAGGACAGTTTACCCACCAGCTTCTGAGTGATGATCACATTAAATGCTGAGCTGAAGTCACTAAACAACATCCTGGCGTATGAGGGGCCATTTTCCAAGTGGGACAGGATGGACTGGAGTGCAGAGGCTATGGCATCTTCAGTGGACTGTTTGAGTCATAAGCGAACTGAGAAGAGTCTAATATAGCAGGTATATGGGATTTAATGTGGACCTAGCCAGCTGGTCAAAGCATTTCATTATTGTTGAGGTCAGTGGCACTGGACACTAGTCGTTAAGGCAGGTTACTGTCTCCTTGAAGTCTGCGGGGATTGTTCCAGAAAGATATTGAAGGTATCTGTTGGAGCCTCTGCTAACTGGGCTGCACAGTCTCGCAGCACCCTACCAGGCATGTTAGCAAGCTCCGCAACTTTACGTGGCTCGGGTCTTCCTAATGTCAGCTACAGCCAAGCAGAGTGCCTGCCCCTCGGGAGAGGAAGGAACTTCTTTGCTGGCACAACGCTCTGTGCATCAAACCGTATGTAAAAGGCATTCAGCCTATCAGAAAGAGACTCAGTGACACACAGTGAAGGCTTGTAGACTATTATAATCTGAATGCCCTGCCACATGCTCCTTTAGGGTTGACCCTAAACCTGGGTTGAGGTTGTCACAGAAATGGCTGTAGATTCTCTGAATAATCCTGTTTTGCCTTACTGGTGGCGAGGGAAAGTGTAGCTTTTGCTGACTTAACGGGTGTATTATTTCCTGATCTGAAGGCAGCATCCTAAGCTCTCAGACCTCTGCTGTCCACCATGGCTTCTGACCACCCTCACAGAGATGTGTTTAATGACAGCAATGTCCTGAATGCACTTCTCCGCATAGCCAAAGATCCTGCATGTTCTTCAAAGTTAATGTGATGGTTGTAAATAGCCACCTCTCTAAGCATGTTCCAGTCCACGTTTTCAAAACAGTCCTGTTCACTGAGCTTGCTCATTCTGGTCAGCTTTTTATCTCCCTTTGAACTGGTTCGATTCTTTAGTCAGTGGTCTGTATGGAGGAATTACCATAACAGGTAAGTGTTTGTAAGCTTCACAGATGTTAGTTCGAAATTGTTCTCACCTCTGGTAGCAAAAGCAACATGCTGATAGAATTTAGGCAGGACTGTTTTTAAGTTAGCATGGTGAAGTCATCAGCAACAACAGAGAACCTGTCAGTGTGTATGGCTTAGGTGTCACTGATGGCAGTGTACAGCTCATGTAGCACTTCCCCAGCATTAGCACAAGGGAAGATATACACAGCCACAATCATAATGACAGTGAACTCCTTCAGTAAATAGAAGAGCCTGCACTTCACTGTTAAAAACTCTACCAGACGTGTATGGAGGTGTGGGATCACTACCAAAGCATTTACACACCAGTTCCTGTTAACGTAGGTACACAGACCACCTCCACAGGTCTTTCCAGAGGTCACAGGATTTCTATCAGCCCAAGAAGAGATAAAAACCCTCTAGATGGATGCCCACCTCAGGTGTGGAATCTTGGAGCCGCATTTCCATCAGGATGAATGCACAACAATCCTTCATCTCATGCTGTTTCAGTCACAGACTCGGGTAATCTGGTTTATTTTCTAATAATCAGAAGTTTTGAAAGCAGAATTGATGGGACTCTGCAGGGTTTCACCTTTGGTCTCACACAAATACCAGCTCACTTGCTACGCTCTGTTTCCTTGTGCAGTCCGTCCAATTCCTTCTTCCAGGTTGCTGTAGCAGGCGACGACTCAGTATGCAGTAGTGCTATGCTGTGCAGGTCCTCTGTTATCCAGCAACTTGCAAGTGAGGTAGACTTACAGCACTTGGTGTTCTTAATATCCAGCAGTGTCTTGTGATCATAAGAAAAGTGTAAAGAACAAACAGTGACACCATTAATTGGAGCCGAGTGGCCGCTCCAATTGGGTGTGCCACCATCTTTTTGAAGAGTGATCTTGTCTCCTCATTATGATCTGAGGTTCCACTATCACCAGTGCTGTCGTTAGTAAATATATAGATTGTCTTTGAGCTGTGCTTAGCCACACAGTCTTGGATGTAGAGAGAGAGAAGTAGGGCATCTTTGAAGTGTCCCTGTGTTGATAGTGAGAAGGAGATGTCATTTCTGATCTGCACTGATGGTGGTCTTCTCACAAGGAAGTTGAGGATCCAGTTGCAGAGAGAAGTACCAGAGGCCCAGTTTTGAAGCTTGGTAATTAGCACCGTGAGAATGATGGTGTTGACCATTGAGCTGCTAACAGCAGCCTGAGTCCTGAAGAATGGTCTCAGCCTGAAAAGTCAACCGCTTACTCTTTTCCGTAGATACTATGTTCCTTCAGCTTTCTATGTGAATAGCCTGACACATGTCCAGGTGCTCCAAAGAAGAAGGGAGAGCCAGTGAGACTACATCTGTTGTGGCAGTAGACAAACTGCGGAAGGCCCAGGTTCTTGCTCAGGTAGTTAATATTAGCAATAATCAGCCTCTTAAAGCACTTCATTACAGTAAATATGAGTGATACCGGATGATAGTCATTGAGACAGTTCACCCTGCTCTTCTTGGGAATTGGTACGCTTGTGGTCTTTTTGAAGCAGGTGGGAACCTGAGACTGCAGCGGCAGGAGGTTGAAAACATCCTTGAATACTCCAGTCAGTTAGTCAGCACATGTTTTCAATACCCAGCCAGGTACACCGCCTGATGCCTTGCAAGAATTCACCCATTTGAAGGATGTTTGGGCATCAGCCACTGAGACAGAGATTACAGTGTTGCTGGATGCTGCTTAAACTACTCTGTTCACTGTACATTGTTAAGTCTGACCGATTGACCCCTCTTCCAAATGTAGTATCAATGTTCAAACCTCTAAAAGATTCTAACCTGTAACTCATTCCCAGGTATCTATTATAAAGCACATAAATTCATTGAATTCCTCAATTAGATTTAGTCTGTAAATCATTCTCATGTATCTAATAATCTGTATATAAATTCACTGAATTCCTCAATTTACCTACTTATACCCCTTTCCCATCTATTTAATATTCTAAGCATAATCTCCCTGAATTCCTCAATTAGAATCCAGTGTGCAACTCATTCCCAGGTATCTTTTCTGTGCATAAACCCTACAAATCCCTTAACTCAAATGACAACAATCTGTATGTCAGCGCACAATTGCATAGAACAGGTGGCTGACCTCAAGGCCTGATGTTCTTTTCACTGAGGTCATGCTTTGGGATGTAATTGTACCATAATAACTAAAAAGCTTGAATAATTTGTGTTGGTATTGGCTGCTGTCTAGAAGACAACAATGAATAATGTAAGCCCAAGAGACACTGTTGTTCAGATAAAGCCTAACCTTCTGCTGAACTCACCTTTTGTCAATGCTGATGACAGAAAAGGATTTTGCAACCCCCTCCCCACCTCCCACACGGGGACACACCTCACACAAGCACAAGCATGCACATGTTCGCTTTTTGATCTGCTGAACGAAGATATCTCCCATCCTATCAACTGGTTGACCACCGGATGTTCATCAGACAATGATCGTCAGTTGGAAATCCACCTATTATCCCAGTTAAAATAGCAGGCAAGGCAAGTGTTGACAATTTGCGGGTCCATAGCTTACCACACACACTCCGGTTTACAAGTGCACCACCATATGTACATTGTAGAGGGGTTGATGTTAATGTGTATTCGCTGGACTAAAGTGCCTGTCTCTCCATGGGTATTGTTTACTTTCTTCCAGCTGTGTGATAGGGAGGGCAGGATTGGGCGTACCTAGAAAGCATCTGCATGGAAGCCTCCCATGCTCTTGATATTGGCACAAGAGTACTGGTGAACATAGGCAGTGATTAAGCTCTCTCTGAAGCAACACCTGGATCTCGAGCAGCTGCTGGCAAAAGTACAGCCATAAACCTGCTTTTGAGTAAATTCTGATTTGCAGGTCAATTTTTCAACAACATAAAGACCACAAATGTCAGAGACAATTTTTTTCTTGCTTTTTTTGATGGATTAGCTAAATGCAAAAAAAAATCCCATGTGTTCCTGAAGCTCTCCAATACAACTCCATAGATCCTCCTTAAAATTCCAGCTCCTCTTTATGTCAGCTCATTGTCACCCATCCTAATATATTCCAGGGTTGGCATACTGATGACAGGTCATCAAACTAATGTATTACCTTATCATCAGGAACAGGCCCTTCAGCCTACCCCATTCATGACTATCATCAAAAATCCATCTATTCTTGGATTTTCATTCACAGCTGCTCTCCAACCTGCTGAATGTTGCATTGGGGAAGGTCCAGAGGAGGTATATGAGAATGATCCCTGAAATGATAGGGTTAATCTACAATGAGCATTTGATGACTCTGGGCCTGCACTCGTGGGAGTTCAGAAGAATGAGGTGGGTACCTCATCGAAACCTGCAGAATGTTGAAAGGGCTCAATAGATTGGACATTGAGAGGATTTTCCAATATTGGGGGAGTTTAGAACCAGAGGTCACAGTCTCAAAAGACAAGGACATCCCTTTAGAACAGAGATGTGGTGGAAATTTCTTTAATTAAAGGGTGGTGAATCTGTGCAATTCTTTACTACACAAGAAGTTGATAGTTTCTTGATTAGTAAGAGTGTCAAAACACAGGGAGAAGGTAGGAGAATTAGGTTGAGAGGGATAAAAATCAGCCTTAATAAAATGATAGAGCAGACTCAATGGGCCGAAGGCCTAATTCTGTTCTTATGTATTATGGTCTTATCCCCAGTGTCCCATTATGCTACTATGAAATCCCTTGGCAAGTTGCTGCTGTTATTCTGGCAGATGGAATAACTTTGTACATAAGCAGGCCAATTAATGTTACATGTATATTGCTGACTTCCTCAGACTGCAGAGCTGTTCAATAAGATGAGACAGCACTTCTACTTTATCAGATTAATACAGTTCCTCTTGCAGTTTCAATCCAGTGGATCCAGTTTACAAGAATACGAGAAAATGAAAGCAGGAGTAGGACATCAGTTCCCACAAGCTTGCTTCACATTCTGTATGATAATGACTATCTACACCTTTGATGGTATTGGGGCCATTGTCTACAAAGCATTAAACTCAAACAGAGATTTTAAGCACTATTCAATAATGTATATGTCTCTGGGTACCCTCACTATAGAGAGGTTATACTATATCAATCTACTCTTCAAAAACTAGTTGACTTCCTTATTTGAGTAGTGGATCACCCTGCTCCCTTACCAAATTGGAGGTACTTTGTTATTTGATTTTATCTTTAATGATCCACGTTTAGATTCAGGCACGCATTTAAAACTCACAGAATATTTCTGATTTATTAAAGATTTCTTAATTCCAAAAGATTTATGAACTACAAAGGATTTCTGAACACAGATACAATTCTTACAAACATACCAACGAGTTGCAAATGAATGAGTCATCTGTCACAGAAATCTAAGGTTGAGGAAGGAACTCTAGTTGTTTGTTCTGTCACCCTATGTTTCTGTCATTCTCTTTCCATTCCTAACAACTCACAATGCTTTCTAATATTTTTACTGTTTTGCTACTAGTTGATGTTATTTGCATGTAATGTTTTTAGATACCTTCATTGGGAAAAAATAACTCATACAGTTGGTCTAAAAGCTTTTGGGGGACAGAGATCCCGGACACACAAAATATGAGGGCTGACTCTCTGAGTACACAAATATCCCAACTATTGATTGATCATACCTGTGATTATGTTTGATGTGCTAACTGACAACATCAGTCTGGTCTGCAAACTTTCCCCTTGATTTCTATCACATGATGCAAGTAACTTCGCCAGTGTCATCTAGTTTGATGTAGGCCAATTAACATAACCCCATTGTTTTATGTTGATTAAATATGCGTCTACAAGCCCTCACCCTTGACTTGTTTGCAAGAAGAAGCTGAGCAAGGAATATTGGTTAGAAGTTTAACTTTAGTACAAAGATCTACGCCCTTTGGAAAGATCATGGCGCTATGCTAGAAAGCTGAGGTTGGCAATAAGACTCTTGGGTCCTGGAAAGTGAGTATCCATCACACACTGGCCTCAACTCTTCTTCTCTCCCAGTTCCCCATAACTCTCACTTCCCCAACCTTTCAAATATTTATCTAACTTTACCTTAAATGTATCTAATGATCTACCCTCTATCGCCCTCTGGGGCAGAGAATTTCAGAGATTCAGTATCCTCTGAGAGCAGAAATTTCTAAGCAGCTCAGTTTTAATTGATCTGCCCCTTATTTTGTACCTGTGCTCCTCATGTTCTTGACTCTCTTATTAATAGAAACATCTCAACATCTACCCTGCCAAGCCCTTTTAGGAACTTTTATGTTTAAATAAGGTCACAATTCATTCTTCTAAACTGCAAGGAATGTAGACCCAATCTACCTAGCCTCACTTGAAAGAACAGTCTCTCATCCCAGGAATTAGCCTGGTGAACTTTTTTTAAACATTAGCTTTATTTGTCATGTATACATCAAAATGTACAGTGAAATTCATCATTTTCCACAAATCAAATAATCTAGAATCGTGCTGGGCAGCCTCCTACTGTCACCATGCTTTCAGCACCAACATAGCACGCCCAGAACTCATTGTTAGTATGGAGACACAAGGCATTACAGATGCTGGAATCTGTGCAGTACACAAAGGCACCGGATGATCTTAGCAGGCCAGGCAGCATCTATGGGGTGATATGGACAGATGAGGTTTTGGGTTGAGAGCTTCATCTGAACTGCTAAAAAGGTCTTGACCCAAAATGTCGACTTGTTCATTTCTCTCCATGGATGCTGTCCGACTTGCTGAGTTCCTCCAATGATTTTGTGTTTTGATCCAATGTAAATATATCCTTTTATAGGTGAACGTCCAGAAATACACAATATTCTAGGTGCAGCCTGACCAGCACCCAATTCACTGGCAAGGATTAAAAAGCATATGAGCATGATCTGAAAGTGAGAATAAATGTTCCTGTATCTACACTCCTGAAAGAGAGACAATTCCTTTCTGATTGCTGCCATCATGTGGCAGAAGCAGCAACAGACAAACAATAATAAGTAATAAACCGTTTACACAGCAAAACTCTTGTTAATCTGGCTTGCTCGGGACGTCAGTGATAGCCTACTGGCAGATTTTCTGTGGTCTCTTTGTCTCAATTTTCTGGACTGCTGGTTGTTATTCCAATTAGTTCTCCAACACAATTTTAGTCACTTTAGTTTTAAATTATGCAGTAGCAGAATCAATTTTCCTAATGAAACCAGAGAGTTTAAAGTGACCAGGGGAAGCAGAGCCCTGGGGATTTTAAAGGGTGCATGGAAACTGGGGCTTTAGTGTATCAAACGGAGCTAAAGAAATAGCATCCAGTGAGCCCAATCCTGAACCATTGCAATTTCTGAATGATGGGATAGCTGATTATTGGAGATTTACTTTGTAATGTTTTCTTCTAATTGAAAGTGAGGATATACAAAAGTGTTTCTCAGCTCATTGTGGACTTCTTGATGCAAGAAGTACAGCATCCAACTTCCACAAGGTTAACTCCAAGAAAGTGCAGGCTGATAAGATACTCTGGTGTGCATTGGACCTCGCTTGCCTGCCTGGTGGGAGGTGGAATAATCTGCTGGTTTTGGTTCTGCAGCAATGACAATGCTGTGAGCTGGAAGATGAAGGCTGTTGCTTTGCCAGCATGTCCAGCACAGTAAACTGGGTAAGCTAGCAGTATAATTTGTTGATAAATATTCGTCTGGAGTCAGGTTCTGATGGACAGCTTCAATGTCAAATGCCTTTATTTGGTGTCTCATTTGAAAGATGACACACAGCCAACAATGAGATGGTACAACTTCAAATTTCTGCTGAAGCTATTGGCGTGGGACTCAATCTGCAATATCCTCTCTCAGTGGTATGTGAGATCCACCAAGGTAAAACATGCTCCAAGCTGCTTCATAACATGACAAGAAGATAACAAAGAAAACGTTCCCACTTCTAAGCTGGGATGTACCAACTCTCTACCTCTTAGTCCGATTCCTGAGTCTGGTTAGAGCCATCTGGTTTTGATGGGCAGTCCGTTGCATTACAGGTCCCCTCAAGCAAATGGTAATTTGGATAAAGGGCAGAGGTTGGGGTGGAGATACAACAAGCCAACATAAACCCCAATCCCTTGAACCTTAAAGGACAAGTTCTAAAATATATCAATCCCTGCAGGACAGATTCCCAGAATGAGCTGGATAGAATTTCAGAATGTGTCAGTGCCCACAGATACTTTCTGAAGTCAGCATCCATGTAACAATCACAGATCCTTCCTGCATTTTGAAGCCATTAACAAATAAAGCGGCATGACTGATGCATAAACCGAATGCTTTAGTTTGTGAAGATTAATATCCATTGAAGGTTATCTGGTATATGAAGCTCCCCCACAGTATCGATGTGTGGCTGTGACCAAGGTATCATTAGTGGAGAATATGCTGATAAAGCACAGACAGCAGTCACAAAGGTTGGGCTATTTTAATGTGTAATCAAAGCAGAAGGCAGATCATTGCATATCTTAATATGCATTCTGGCGTCATATTGGGAATCTATGCCCAGCAAGGATTGAATTGTACACAACCGCATCACTGGAAGCAAAAGTAATCGAGAGTAAGATTATGTCCTCAGCTTGTTCTTCTGACAAGCCCTAACATTCACCAAATCTTTTTCATCCATTACTGATGTGCTAACTAGAAAATCTTAACCCTGGTTCAATGCGTGACCTTAGATGCTATGTTGTATGTTCTCCCTGGTTTCTCCCAGATGCTGTGCTTTCCCTCCTCATCTCAAAGGTGTGCAGTTAGGCTAATTGCCCATTGTACATTGTCCCTGGTGTGTAGATGAATGGATGAATCTAAGAGTCATTGATGAGTATTTGGGGAGAATAAAAAATGAGAATAATGTAGGATTTATGTGAATGGGTGGTTGATGAACAGTGTGGACTCCGTGGGCTGAAAGACCTGTTTCCCTGCTGTATCTCTCTGTGACACTTCCATTCATCAATGGCCCATTTCAAAATCCCCTTGACCTCACAATCTACCTCATCATGGCCCTTGCATCTTGTCTATGTGGAGTGCACTTTCTCTGTAACTGCAACCATAACACAATGTTCTTCTTTCCATTGTTGTTTTTCCCTTTTGCTACCTCAAAGTTTTGAAAGAATCTGTATGGGTGGTTTACAAAACGGTTTTTCTTGGTACATGTGATAATCATATACCAATACCAAATCCTCATCCTCTTGTAGAGAAACCCTTCTGTACCTCAACCCTCTCTACATTCATAATGTTGTCCAGCCCTATAATTCTCTGAGTATTCCTTACTGGATTCCTTCAATAACTCTATTTATAGCCCGGCCTTCAGCCACTGAGATTCTAAATTGAGGAATTCTCTTCCTCAGTTTCTCTGCTTCTCCACCTCTCAAAGAGGTACCATGAAAATATAACTCTTTAAACATGCTTTTGGTCATTTGCTTCAGAATCAGTTAATGTGAAACAGTGTCTAGAAAACCTCCTGCATTGCACCCTACATGATTTCACTACATCTAAGGACTAACATATAAAGCAACACACACAAAATTCTGGGGGAGCTCAGTAAGTCAGGCAGAAAATATGGAGGGGAATGAACAGCTGACGTTTTGAGCCAAGACTCTTCATCAGCTGAATTCCTCCAGCATTTTGTATGCATTACTCAAGATTTCCAGCATCTGCAGAATCTGTTGTGATTATCATAGAAATGCAGGTTGCAACTACTTTTTGATGTTATACCCTCCTTTGGAAATGTTCAGGCATAACAATAGTGCCCACTTATCAAGGGACTAAATGTAATTTTTTCATCTCTTTTCTTTCATAACTGAGCTGCTGTAGTTTGGATGAAATTTTCCAAAGTAGGTGGCTCATTCAATACCATTCTCTAGGTTTTTTTTGATATTTAAAGAAAGGCTTGCATTTGTGCAGTAACCTTTTATAAATTCTGGTCATCACCAAATGTTCTGCAGCCACCAAGCTAGTGTAATTCAATATTGGAAATATATTGGGCAAATTTGTGCAATATAAGCAGTATCACACCCAAAACACTGGAGGGACTCAGCACCTCTGGAGAGGAATAAACAGGCAATGTTTCAGGCTGAGCTCCTTCATTAAGATGCCCTGATTACTCTGGATTTTCAGCATATGCAGAATCTCTTGTGTTAGTGAGTGCTGTGGCAGTGACATTAACCTGAAGCATTAACTCTGGCTATTTCTTCACAAAAGACATGCTGAGTATTAACAGCAGTTTATATTTTATCTTAGTTTTACAGCTTCTGCAATAATTTGATTTTGCATTACTGTTTTTTTTCTTAATGGTATCAGTTAAGGAATAAATATTGACCAGAAGCAACCTTTCTGCTTAAACCTTTTCCAATTTTATGGTATACCAGGCCACTTCAGAAGAACAACACCTGCAGGAGTGGAGAACTTCCTCAGCCTTGACTCAGGTGTCACACTAGGTTAGAGAAGACTAAGCTATGGCAGGTTTGACCCCAGTGGCAGTTCTTGGCATGACCAGCTTAAAGGAGTATTCTTCCTGGTCATGTCAATTTACAAACTATATCTATTCAGCAGACAGTCTAACGCTGTGGGCCAGTAACCTGTACTCTATAGATGGTACTGTCCTTTTCAAAGGACATTAAGAAATGAAGACTGGTTCTTGATGTATCAATGCTAGGCATATGCATATAATTCCATAATTCCAGAGCAGGCTTCTTTTCTGCTTATGTCTGAGACAGGAAGTTTGGAACCTTGCACAATTGGATACATTCCTCTTAATTTTATGTTCTTGGGTATTATTTATTTATAATTTTTTACTCTTTGCACAATTTGTTTTCTATTGCACATTGGTTGAGTATTGTTTTTCATAAGTGTTCCTATATTTCCTGTAAATGTCTGGAGGAAAATGAGTCTCAAGGAAGTATGTGGTGATATATACATACCTCAATAATAAATTTACTTTGAAGTTTAAAGGCTGGTCAGTGGGGCTTTGAGTGAGTGAGTCAGAGTCATAAAGAGAAGCAGCATGGAAACAGACCCTTCAGTTGACTAAGTTTCCATAAATGATCAACCACACATTTACACTAATCTATTTTGCTCATTATTTCTCCCCGGACTTTACCCCTCACTTACAGAAAAAGGACAATTTACAGTGGCTGATTAACCTATAAGGTCATAAGACCATAAGATAAAGGAGCAGAAGTAGGCCATTTGGTCCATTGAGTCTGCTCCACCATTCAATCATGGGCTGATCCAATTCTTCCAGTCATTCCCACTCCCCTGCCTTCTCCCCATACCCTTTGATGCCCTGGCTAATCAAGAACCTATCTGTCTCTGCCTTAAATCCACCCAATGACTTGGCCTCCACAGCCACTCATGGCAACAAATTCCACAGATTTACCACCCTCTGACTACAGTAATTTCTCCCCATCTCTGTTCTAAATGGACGCCCTTCAGTCCTGAAGTCGTGCCCTCTTGTCCTAGAATCCTCTACCATGGGAAATAACTTTGCCATATCTAATCTGTTCAGGCCTTTTAACATTTGGAATTTTCAATGAGATCTCCCCTCATTCTCCTGAACTCCAGGGAATACAGCCCAAGAGCTGCCAGACATTCCTTATATGGTAACACCCATTCGTGGAATAATTCTCATGAATCTTCTCTAAACCATCTCCAATGTCAGGAGCCCAAAACTGCACATAATATTCTAAGTGTGGTTTCATAAGTGCCTTATAGAGCCTCAACATCACATCCTTGCTCTTATATTCTATACCTCTAGAAATGAATGCCAACATTGCATTCGCCTTCTTCACCACTGATTCAACCTGGAGGTTAACCTTTAGGGTATCCTGCACAAGGACTCCCAAGTCTCTTTGCATCTCTGCATTTTGAATTCTCTCCCCATCTAAGTAATATTCTGCCCGTTTATTTCTTCCACCAAAGTGCATGATGATGCACTTTCCAACATTTTATTTCATGTGCCACTTTTTTGCTCATTCCCCTAAACTATCTAAGTCTCTCTGCAGGCTCTCTGTTTCCTCAACACTACCTGCTCCTCCACTTACCTTTGTATCATCAGCAAATTTAACCACAAATCTATTAATCCTGTAGTTCAAATCAGTGACATACATTGTAAAAAGCAGTGATCCCAACACTGATCCCTGTGGAACTCCACTGGTAACCAGCAGCCAGCCAGAATAGGATCTTTTATTCCCACTCTCTGTTTCCTGCCAATCAGCCAATGCTCCACCCATGCTAGAAACTTCCCTGTAATTCCATGGGCTCTTATCTTGCTAAGCAACCTCATGTGTGGCACCTTGCCAAAGGTGTTCTGAAAATCCAAGTATACCACATCTACTGCATCTCCTTTGTCTACCATGCTTGTAATTTCCTCAAATAATTGTAGTAGGTTTGTCAGGCAGAATTTTCCTTTCAGAAAACCATGCTGGCTTTAGCCTATCTTGTCATGCGCCTCCAAGTATTCCGTAATCTCATTCCTGACGATAGATTCCAACAACTTCCCAACCATTGATGCCTGGCTAACAGGTTTATAGTTTCCTTCCTGTGGCCTCCCACCCTTCTTAAATAGCAGAGTAACATTTGCAATTTTCCAGTCATATGTTCTTATATTATGTTGGTACAATAGCAGAATCTAATGATTCTTGAAAGATCATCATTAATGCCTCCACAATCTCTCCAGCTACTTCCTTCAGAACCTGAGGGTGCATTCCATCAGGTCCAGGAGATTTATCCACGCTCAGACCATTAATCTTCCTGAGCACCTTCTCAGTTGTAATTTTCACTGCACATACTTCACTTCACTGACAGTCTTGAATGAACCTAGCAATCAAAATGTAGATGTGGGAGGAAGCCAGAGCACCGAGAGGAAACCCAAGCAGTCACAGAGAGAACATGCAAACTTCTCACAAACAGCACTGAAGGCTGGAACTGGCTCTATTTCTCTGGTGCCTGCAGCCAGTGGCTCTACAGGTGAATCTATATGTCACCCTGAGCTTAACGTTATGCTAATCTGAATTTCCACTTGCATAAAGAAGATGCCTCAGCAGCAATGCTATGGCACTAAGGCTATTTAACTCCTCAATGCACAGACATTTTATCTGGCCTTCTAAGTTCATAGCTCATGAAGGACCAATAATCCTTGCCCACTTGTGTGCTTCAGAGACATGGAGAATCTATAGTGGCCTTTCAAAAGCATTGGAAAAATAACAGCAATGCTGTCTTTGCAAAACCCTTCAGTTTCAGGATAAAGGATCTAACGTCAGCATCTGCTCCCAGGACAATATACCCAACATCGAGGCTCTGATCACACTCAAGATGTTCTCGTTCAAGCTCCAACACAGGAAGAGATTCCCAAGACAGAGCAAATGCTTCAAAGACAGAACAAGTGTCACATCTTCTCCAGCTTATGGGAATCCAAGACTGGGTAAGAAGCACCAGCGACACACTGAGCATCTTGAGAATCTGTGATGGGAGCATGAAAGCCAAAGGTAAGCAGTGACCAGAAGACACACCATCCTGATTAAAGCTTCAGCCTGTCCGTTCAGGTACCACCTCCCAGAGTCAGCAATCCCATATTCAGCAATTTCAGAGGGATGCAAATGGTCTTTGACCCCAAAGGATTGTTGAGAAGGGGAAATTTGACTGGTCTTCTGTTTTAAGTTGAAATTGGCATTTCTCAGACAGAAGCTTGAGGACCCTGCTTTTGATAATGTCATAGAGATCCCGTTCAGAAACAAGCACTTTGCCCCACCCTGATCATGCTGACCAGGTAATCATCTACATCAATCCCATTTCCCAGCATTTTCAGCCTTCTGTGCCTTGGCAATTCAAGTGTTCATCCAGGTACTTATAAAATGTTATGGGAGTCTCTCCCACTGCCATTATCTTTATGCATTTCAGAAAATTTATTTCTTATATCCCCTCTTAGTCTTCTACTCATTTTCTTAAGCTGATGCTGTCTGGTTATAGACAGCACTGTAATGGGGCAAAATTTACTATTGAAACCCTATATATATCCTTCATAATATCGTATATCTCTATCAAGTCCTCACTTAGCCTCTATTCCAAGGAAAATAAACCCAGCCTGTCTAGTCTTTCCTCATGACTGAGGTACTCGGTCTCCAGGCATTGTTCTGATGTATCTCCTCCACACCCTCTCCAGAGTAACCACTTACTTTCCACACACTGGTGACCAAAATCCATATAGTATTCCAGGTCTATAAATATCTTGGGTTGTGCTTGAGCCCACAGCATTCTGCCTCATGGGATGGGGAAAGTGCCATCTATTGATTCAAAGGTAGAGCAAGCCAGTCTCACATGTGAAACATTCATAAAGTTTCACATCAGCAGTTCAGTCACTAAGTAAAGGATAATCTGGTATGTAATTGGTCCATATCTGTGATGAGGATCCTAGATGAGAATGGCTTGGGCCCAAATGCTGGAGTATTCGAGGCCAGGATCAAGAAGTGGTTTCAAGCAGGATCGAGAATCTGAGCCCAAAACAAACGCTAGACAAAATCACAAGTAGGTTTGCAATTGAGCACCGAACTTCAGTTCAGATGCTTCGTAAATGCTCAATCCTTGGCGCCCAAAACATGATTGCCAATTAGTGGAACAGTCCCGAATCTTTAAAGGGGCTGTACAATCTATTCATACTCTAGGGAGTTAGAGCATCTAAACCTCGGAAGCTGGTGCATATGGGTGCATGTTGTAACAATGTCATTATACTGATTCCTGTATCATTCTTCACTGCAAAACAAAGATGTTGTTTAAGCTAAGGTTCTCTGAGGGTTAGATCCCCCAGACATTAATGTAACAAGGGATTTTTAATTAAGCTGTAGAATACACAATCAATTTTGAAACAGCAAGTGTATTGATTTAAAAGTTATATTCTAAGACTATTTGAAGTAAGTTTCACTGCATCAGATCCAAAAAAGCAAGAACTGACCACTATCTCCGGGGATTCATAGGCAATAATCAAATCCACTTCATAGAATAATTCGTAAATCCCAGTTCTGCTTGTCACTCTTGAGATAGCTTCCCAATGGAGCACAGTAACAACCAGAATTCTCCAAGGCTCAAAAGCAGCTGTCAGCCATGGCCCACTAGGCTCTGTCAACCAAGAGGTTACTGGTCGCATCCCACTCTGGGAACAAGGGTAGAAAATAAATGCTGACACTCCAGTGAATTACTGAGGGTCATGTTGCAATATTAGATGGCACAGAATGGAATATACCCTTAACATACATCTGGAGGTTGTCACATACAAGTTTGGGAGCTGAAACTCCCTTAAGAAAACAGCAGGCAAAGAATAGCACACTCACAAAATGCTGGAGGAACTCACTAGGTCAAGCAGCATGTATGAAAAGGAATACAAAAGTTGACAGGTCTAGATAAACAGTCTCAAACTGTTTATTCCTTTCCATATGTGATGCCTGACCTGCTGAGTTCCTCTAGCATTTTGTGTGTGTTACTCTGGATTTCCAGCAGCTATGTATATTAACAAGCAAAGATATTGATAATGATTTAATTAAAGGAATGATATCCGCAGGCTTGATTGATTATAAAGTGAACAAAACGATGTAGAAAACAATATGATAGCGTAGTGGTTGAGTGCAATTGCTTTACAATGTCAGCAATCTGCGATTGGCATAGGAATTTGTGCATTCCCTCCATGATCACATGGGGTTCCTGCAGCTGCTCCAGTTTCCTCTGACATTCCAAAGATGTACAGTTAGGGATAGTAAGTTGTAGGCATGCTATGTTGATGCCGAAAGTGTAGAAACACTTGTGGGCTGCCCCCAGCTTAAGCCTCAGACTATGGTAGTCATTAATACAAAACGATGCATTTCACTGCACGTCTCAAAGTTTTAATGTACATGTGACAAATGATGCTGATCTTTTATCTTTTACAATGTTATGTCTGCCATAAATTAGGAAGTTAGCTTGCTTCGTTAAGATCCAAGGTCTCAGAGACCTAGTAAACTGAAAGCAACAAGACTATCATCTGGTTATAATGAAATGAAACACAAAAGGTCTACTAAGGTATCTCTAATGGCGTTTACAACTTCAATGGTGGGCAGAAGAGTTGGTATTACCATGGCAATAACAAAGAAACCCAGGATAAGATAGTGAGAAATGGGTCCTGTTAATGAGACCTGTGCGAGGAATGAGCACCATGCAAGTACTGTAAGGAACAACCGATTCTTTGCTTCTCTCTACGCACTTGATTGGTTCAGCACCTGTAACTATAATGCTACATAATTGGTGAAGTAGAAGACAGAGGTGATGTATGAAACCCATAGTCTAGCTACAACAGGACAAAGGTGATTGGATCCCGTCAAGACTACCAATATTGTACAATTTTATTGCAGGAGGATAAAATTAATAGGAGGGTGATGCCTTTAGTAAACAGTATTTAACTCTTTGTTGAACCCTGGAACAACACAAGACTCAGGATTACCTTATATCTTGGTAGGTCATACACTGTCCAAGGCATTTGATGTCTTTGCTATTAATAATTTGAAAGAAATTAACTGTACCTTCAAAATTTAAGTTTATTTAATGTCAATTCCTCTACTTAAGTGTAAAGGAGAATGAAATAGTTGTTACTCTGGATCTAATGTGGGAGAAAAAAAACACAGATAAAGAACGCAATAAAGAAATAATAAAACATAATAAAGATAAATGCCTAAGATAGCTTATATACTTAGTTTGATTGTCTATGAAGTGACTATGCATAGGAGTGGCTGGTGACTCACAGGAAATGATAAAGTAGTGGTTGATATGGGCATGGAGGGGTGGGTTAGTGGGTGAAGATGTTGACCAGCCTTACTGCTTGGGGAAAGCAACTGTTTTTGAGTCTGGTGGTCCTGGTATGGATGCTATAAAGCCTCCTCCTTGATGGGAGGGCAACAAACTGTCGATGAGCAGGGTGGGTGGGTTCTTTCACGATGTTACTGGCCCTTTTCTGGCACCTCTCTGTATATATGTCTTTGATGGCGGGTTGGTTGGTGCCATTAGTGCATTAGGCAGTGCTGACTACTTGTAGAGACCTTCCTGTCTGCCACAGTTGAGTTTCCATACCAAGCAGTGCTGCAGATTCTTAGGATGCTCTCTACCGCACATCTGTAGAATGACATGAGTGCATAGTGCAGCTCTCTTCAGAAGGTAAAGGAGTTGGTGAGTGTTCCTGATTGGGACCCAGGGATTTGAAACGGCTTGCAGTTTCCACTGATATAAAAGGGGTGTGAGTGATGTAAGTTCTACTGAAGTCGATTGTTACTTATTTAATATTTGAGTAATATTATAAACAAATTGATTAAGCATTGTTTGTATCTTTACATAATTCATTGTGGGTTATATATAAAAATATGTGAATGACATATGTCATGATGCCACCATATCATCGGTGTATGCCTCACTAAAGTAAAAATGGAGTAGGCACATTATCCTGGGCTCCAGTGTTTTTCTTTCCATTAGTTTTGTTTTGGAGTTACAAAGCATAACTGCCAAGGAGTAAGTTTTGAAACAAACCCAAGACGACTACCTACCTGTTGACATGCAGCAAGATGTTAAACTTTAAAAAAATGCAGCATTTTTTTTGCATGAGGAGAGATGGCTGAGTAAAAAAAAAGGTGCAGCACCTGGTTTCTTCAGAAAAGGAGAAAGACAACAGAATTATAGAAAAGACTGAAAAGGGTCAAGATTCACAGATTCAAAGGCAGAGTGCCGAGTGATACTAACAATAAATAAATAAAAACAGAAATGGCTGGCTACATCAGAAAAATAGACACATTTGATTGCACAAGAGACAACAGGACATTGTATATTGAACAAATTGAGCAGTATTTTGAAGCAAATGAAATAACCAATGCAAAGCAAGTACCTGTTTTGCTGAGTGTAAGAGGTAGAAAGGAATACAGTTTACTTAGGGGTTTAACTGCTCCAACCAAACCAGCTGAAATGAGTTTTGCTGCTTTCATGAAAGTAATGCAGAAACATTTTGAACTGAAACCACTGTTGAGCATGCTGGGCAGACAAAACTAAATCAAGTGCTCAGGGAAGAGAAAAAAGATGAAAAATCAAGTTGCAGTTTCAAAAAGAACACTAAACTGCAAGCTATTGATGAAATATCTGATAATGATGAGAGTGACACAGGATTGTGTAGCCTTAAGGTTTATAGTGTGAAAACTAATATGAGACAAGCAATATAGCATACATCAGAAGTGAACAACAAATTAATTAACATGAAATTGGACACTGCTTCAACTGTTTCAGTCATTCCACAAAACGTATTGGAATGGCATTTCAAAGATACTGAACTGAAGCCCACAGATATCCAGCTAAGAATCTACAGTGGAGAAAAGATAAATCCTGTGGAACTGACATTCGTAACAGTGAAATGCAACAACCAACAAGCTACTTTGAATTTGTATGTGGTAAAAACAGGAAGGCCATCATTGCGGGCCATGAATGGCTGAGATTAACTACAACATGATTGAAGATCCATCTGCCATTTGCATGCCACATCTCCTGAAATTGAGTCAACTGAAAGCACCTTAAGAAAGGTACTGGATAATACCACAGCGGTGTCCAAGGATTGCACTGGAAAACTCAAACAGTTCAAGGGTAAAATACTGTTAAATGAAAATACCACACCCAACTTTTACAAAGCCTTACAGATTTATAATTCCTTACACCATCTGTGATAAAGTAGCCAGAGCTAGACCACATGGCGGCTGAAGGAATTATTCCCAAGGCTGAGTGGAGGTCATGAGTAATGCTAGTGGTCCCAGAACCAAGAATGGGTCTATCAGGATCTATGCTGATTTTAACGTCACCATCAACCCGGAAAGGAAAGTAGATCTATTCCTTCTTCCCAGGATAGGAGACATCTTTGCATTCCTTGCTGGAGGAAAATATTTCAGCTAAGTGGATTTAGTTGAGGCCTACTTACAGATAGAGGTGGAAGAAAAGCCCTAAGAGTTTCTCACTATAAACATCCACAAAGGGCTTTATCGCTATAATAGAGTTATTTCTAGAGTAGCATCTACACCACCACTCTGGCAGAAAGCTGTGGACAAGGTGCTGCAAGGCTGTCCAGGCATTCAGTGTTAGCTGGATGACATCGTGGTTATCAGTAAGGATGACAAGGAGCATCTCCAAAGTCTCAGACAGTGTTAAAAAGATTAGAAGATATGGGCTCAAAGCATGATGCAACAAGTTTGAATTACTTAAACCAAGAAATACTTAATGTGGTCACACTGTGGACACATAAGCGTTTACACAAATGTGCTGAGAAAATTCAAGCAGTGGTGGACAAAGGACAAGTTAGAGTTGCAATCCCTTTAGGATTTATCAATTACTATAACAGGTTCCTGCCAAACCTGGCTACTGTGCTCCATCCCTTGAATTCATTACTACAGATGGGGAAGAAATGGCAATGAATAAAGCAGGGCGAAGTGGGTTTCCAAAAGACAAAGGAAATGGTGGTGTCAGACACTGTACTTACACATTATCCAGTGAAGCTTGCCTGTGACAACTCGCCTTATAGTATAGGTGCAGTCATGTCACATGTTATGAGTGATGCAAGTGAGTGCCCCATAGCCTTTGCATCATGTTCCCATACCAAGGTAGAGGAAAATTACATAGAAATTGACAGAGAGGCCTTGAGTTTGGCTTGAGGTGTAAAACATTTCAACTAGTAATTGTATGAGAGAGAGCCCTCACTTCTTATCATTAACCACCAGTGACAGTTTTCAATCCACAGAAGGGTGTTCCACCAATAGCAGCATTTCAAATGTAGAGATGAGCTCTGTTTCTTGGAGCACACAATTGTAAGATCAAATTAAAAAAGATTTCTAATCATGGAAATGCTGATGGACTGTTCCATTTACCCTTGGAAAAGAGAAGACCTGAAGAATTTACAAAGGAGGATATTCCTCTTGACCTATTCTCCCTAATGCAAATTGGAAGTCTCCTTATTATGGCAGAGATGATCCAAGGGAAACCAGAAGAGACCCCACACTGACAGTTCTACATGGCAACACAAAATGGCCGGAAGAAGAAGCAGAAGCTCCAGTTCTTCCATTTATACCAACTCTGGAATAAGTTTGCCCTTGACAGAGGTTGCCTTATGTAGGGATTGAGAGTTACTGTTCATTCAAGCTAAGAGCTAAAATGTAGGAGGAGTTACATGCCAGTCATCTAGGCATGGTTAAAATGAAAGCGTTGGCTTGAAACTTTGTCTGGTGGCCTGGAATAGATCAACATACTGAGCAGCTTGCCATGCACTATGCAGGATGCAAACACGTGCAGAAGATGCCAAGAGCAGAGCCTCTCCATCCCTGGGAATGGTTGGCGTTGCCCTGGCAGAAGATTCATGTGAATTTTGCCGGACCATTCATGGGCACAAGTTTCATTGTAATAGTGGATGCTGCTACAAAGTGGTCAGAAGTGTTCCCAATAGCTTCCACTACAGCTGCACACTGTTAATCTGCTGAGAAGAATCATCTCAAGGACTGGTGTTCCAGAATACTAAATTAGTGATAATGGACCATAGTTTGTTGTAGAACAGTTTCAGTTATTCCTGGAAAAAAGTGGATTAAGACATATTACATCTGGACTGTACCGTCCAGCTACAAATGACTGGGCAGAAAGGTTTGGCCAGAGTCTAAAGAACGCACTGTGACCAATGTCAGCAGAACACACTACACTGACACTGAGTCAGAAAACTTGCCATTTCCTCCTTTCCTATTGCAATGTAGCATGCTCCACACCCAACAACTCATGGAATGGGCTGATCCTGGGATCCCTCAGATCTCCTCAAACCCAATCTCAGAATAGTATGCAGACAATTTAAATGCTCCTGAAACAAGGAGGTTCGATGTTTCACTCCTGGACAAGCCGACCTGGTGACAGTCTTCAGAGGTGATATTCATTGTAAATGTAAAACGAATAGAGAGCAATGTGTTACATATTTGAGTTAAGATGCATCCTTTATTTAGTTGGTGGTTACAGCTAATCAGGGAGCAGAGTTATGTACTGAACATTTCAGTAATATTGGAGTAATATTGTAAATATACTGTTGGATTAAACATTCTTTGTTTACATAATACATTAGGGGTTATACATAAAAGTACATGAATGACATACGTCATGACAGCACCATGTCATAAGCCATGTCACTTAAGTAGCAATGGAATAGACATTTTATTTCAGGCTCCCACGTTTTTCTTTCCATTAGTTTTTGGATTTGGAGTTTCAAAACATAACATCATTATCTATCTCCTTTAAGAAAAAAGGTCTTCTTTGGCACTAGGCCCTGAGCTCTTCCACCTCCTCTCTGTAGGCCGTTTCATTGTTGTTCGTGATGAGCCCTACCACTGTAGTGTCACTGGTGAACTTGACAATGTGCTTACTCGGGTGCCTGGCTGTGCAGTCATGTGTGAGCAGAGTGTATAGTAATAGGCTCAGCACACAGAGCTGGGGGGGGGGGGGCACCCATGTTGAGGATGATGGGGAGGGAGGGGTGATTTTCCTGTCTATCTGATGTCTGTTCATTTGTAAGTCCAACATTCAGTTGCACAATGGTGTACTTAGACCGAGGAATAGGAGTTTGTTCAGTAAGGTCTGAACTGAAATGCAGAAATAGAATTCCGACATAAGTGCGCTTTTTTCTAGATGCATGATAGATGCCATGGCATCTGCTGTAGGGCATTTCTGTTCATAAGCATATTGGTGATTGTCCAGTGTGGAAGAATGAGGTTTTTGATAAGTGCCATTTTTAGCCAATCAAAGCACTTCATGACGATTGGCATCCGTGCTACCAGGTGATATTCCTTTAGTTCTGGATGTTTAGAGTTCTTTGGTACAGGGATGAAGGTGGCTGATTTGAAGCATGAAGGGACAGCAGCCTGGATAGGTAAAGTGTTGAAGAGGTCTATGAAAACGTCAGTGAGCTGGTGTGCACACTCTCTGAGTATTCGGCCTGGGATGTTGTCAGGTTCGGCTGCCTTATGGGGTTTGTCTCTGCAGAGTCCTTCTCATATCTGCTGCTGTTACTGACAGTGTCTGCTCATCTGGGAGGGGGTAGCTTTCATGGCCAGTGTGTGTGGTGTATGTTGTGGCTGTATGACTACATATCAATTAAATAAAAGCACGCTCATGGACATGAGGTTAACTGGTATATTCACTATTCAGTGCAAGAACAGATCAATGGGCATGGGTAAATTATCAGTCAATAACTAGTGCTAAGGGGAGTCATTGCGCTAAAAGAAATTGATCCATACACCACACTTCCTTCCCCTTTAGAGTAATGTAACTTAAAACTGTATAAGTAACAAAACAATCAATTTCCCTTCAACAAACCATATTTAAGTAAACATGCTTTCATAATAATAGTCCATAACTAACTTCGTTATACTAACGATTCAGTCTTTTGGGCGGCACTCTTGTTTCTTTCAGGATAGCACCTCTGGTCCTATGGAGTGGCATCAGGCTTGGCCGGTGTCTTGTCAAAGACAGCTTTCTCTGTTGCAGGTGTTACGTCGCTGTTGGTGTTGGTGACAAGATCCTCACTGAGAAGTAAGGCTGACAGTTGTGATGTATCTGTCTTGTTGGGTGCAGACAATTCAGGCGTGTTCTTCGGTTGAGCGTGCAGTATCTGGTCCACATGACATCTCCATGTCTGATTTCCAACATCCACTGTGTATATCAGCGGCCCAGTTCTTGTGGCTATCCTACCAGGTATCACTTTTCTTCTAGGTAATCACGCACTAGGACTTACTGTCCAATCTCAAAGCTCCTGGCTGATTTACTTGGCAACTGGCTGAACCGTTTATTCTGTGCTTTCCGCTGCAGATCTGGTTTCAGGAGATCTCAAATTCCTGCTCATGAACAGCATTGCAGGTGTTTGATTTGTCATCACATGAACAGAGTTCCAATACACACAAAGGAAATTGTCCACCTTGTGCTGTAGAGAAAAGACCTCCTTGTCCATAGCTTTAATGGACTCTTGAAGGTTTGGAGAAACCTTTCAGCTAACTAATGTGTTGCTGGGTGGTGAGGAGCTGAATTGAAATGTTTGATACCATTTTTCTTCATGAATAGTTTGAACTCTACAGACATGTATTGTGTTCCATTGTACTGCCAAGGTTTCTGTTTGGGCCATGAAATGATCTTTCTGGAGGTACCATTCTTGTAGCTGGTGACAGGTGAGGTATATTCCTTAAAGACTATGTCTTCTCAACTTGTGGTGGCCTCCTTGAACATCTGCAAGTTAGTTTGTTCAAAACAGTCCTGAAGCCTGGAGATTGCCTCACTGGTCCATACAGTGATGGTTTCTTGACCTTTCATTAGTTATCAGTTGTATGGCCATAAGTAGAATTTGAACACAACATTGATAGGTAGCTTAATTACTGTAGCTACTGTAAATTACGCTGGGGGAGATGGGTAGCATGAAAATTGAGGGGAGTAAGCAGGTATTTATGAGCAAGAATGGTTTACAGGGAATAAAATTGGGCCATAGGATTGAAATGGGCTAGCATACACTTGAATAGCTGAAAGCCCCCATGTTGAGAACTATGAAATGCTGAGGTACCTGTTTTTCAGATGAGGCATTAAAAGGGACACTATCAGTCTTCTCAGATGAGTATAAAGCAATTTCCTTATACTTTGACCAGAACTTATCCCTCACATAATAAAGCATTCTTTGGTCATTATTTAACTGTTGTTTGTATGAAATTGGGGCACAGGAATTGACAGTCATAATCCCCATGTTCTAATATTTAAATAACATTTAGTTGTAAATAGTTGGTTCTAATTGCATAGCATGAATGGCAGCAATGCTTCACTACCAGATGAATTCAAAGCCTTCTATGCTGCTTTGAAAGAGAGAACACAACTACAGCTGTGAAGATCCCTACTGCACCCGATGACCCTGTGATCTCTGTCTCAGGGGCTGATGTTAGGCTGTTTTTAAAGAGAGTGAACCCTAGCAAGGCGCAAGTTCCAAATGGAATACCTGGTAAGGCTCTGAAAACCTGTGCCAACCAACTAGCAAGAGTATTCAAGGACATTTTCAACCTCACACTGCTGTGGGCGGAAGTTCCCACTTGCTTCAAAAAGGCAACAATTATACCAGTGCCTAAGAAGAATAATGTGAGCTGCCTTAATGACTATCACTCAGTAGCACTCACTTCTACAGTGATGAAATACTTTGAGAAGTTGGTCATGACTAGACTGAACTCCTGCCTCAGCAAGGACCTGGACCCATTGCAATTTGCCTATTGCCGCAATAGATCAATGGCAGATGCAATCTCAATGGCTCTCCACACGGCTTTAGGCCACCTGGACAACACAAACACCTATGTCAGGATGCTGTTCATCGACAATAGCTTAGCATTTAATACCATCATTCCCACAACCCTGATTGAGAAGTTAGAGAACCTGGGTCTCTGTACCTCTCTCTGCAATTGGATCTTTGACTTCCTAACCGGAGGACCACAATCTGTGCAGATTGGTGATAATATCTCCTCATCACTGGCGATCAACACTGGCACACCTCGGGTGTGTGCTTAGCCCACTGCTCTACTCTCTCTATACCCATGACTGTGTGGTTAGGCATTGCTCAAATGCCATCTATAAATTTGCTGGTGATACAACCATTGTTGGTAGAATCTCAGATAGAGACGAGATGGCGTACAGGAACGAGATATGCCAACTAGTAGAGTGGTGCCTGTTACGTACTCGTGGCACGTGACAGTGGTGCACTTGTCACGTGACTGGGGTTGAAGCTGTACTGGACTTGAGGTAATGGTCTTGAGATGGTGGAGTGACGTCATTTTCCGGCCAGTAGAGGTAATGAGACAGGTTTTTTTTACAGGATATAAAAGGAGGACCCCTCCCTGTGAGGAGGGGCAGTTCGTGGCTGGATTTGCCATGTTGGCTTCATGCCACTGCGTGATTTAATGTGATGACGCAGTTTAGTTGAAAGATGAAGTTTTATCTAATGCCTAAAGTTTAAAAGGTCATTGCCAGCAGTTTCTTTACAATACTGCTAGTTAAGAATCAGTGGAGAGTGAAGATTGGAGTTCGGGAGATAGAAGATCGAGGAGAATCGATTTCGATGGTGAAACGGGTTCGACCTTGTTTGATCCTTATTCGGAAGGAATTCATTGACTGTTCTCGTGTTAATCCCTACGAAATAGTAGAAAGGATTAAGGACAGTGTTTTAAAGGAAAGGTCAGTGCCTTTAAGCCGTTTCGTTTCGTAAATTCTTCGTGGGAAAAAGTTCGATTTGTGAACCGAAGCAACACGACGTGAAAGAGAATTTAAATCATCTTAAAAAGTCTCTCCCTTAAATGGACAGTGAGCATTTTGAACTTTTGGCAATACTACTCTAAAGAACTGTTTTTGCAACATCGCTTTAAGAACTGTAAGCTTCATTACTTTAAGAAATGTGTAAGCTGCTGCACAGCAGCTGATTTCGGGTTACGTTAGTGATTTGTTTACTTTTGCGGGGTTTGTTTTCAATGTTTAATAAACGTGTTATTTGTTGTGAAAAACCCTTGCCTAACTCATATATTTATTGTTGCCTGAATCCGTAACATCATTATGGGGGCTCATCCGGGATTGGATTGTTTGAGTTTAAATGCTTGCTAACTTTTGAATCGGTGTTTTGGAAAAGGGGAATACTCGACTCGTTTGTTTGATTGGCTTGTGAGTGGTATTTAGCAACAATGAATATTGATGAGTTTCTGGTTTCGCCAGGCGCGGAGTTGTTAGCGAAGGTGAAAAAGACTGAGGTGTCTGAGATAGCTAGTAGATTGCAACTTAAAGGTATTTTGCAGACTACATCAAAGGCTGCAATATAGAGGAAAGTCACGTCAACTTATGTGGATTCGGGTGTTTTTGATGAATCAACTTTAGAGTCGTTTTCAATAAGTAATCTGGAGATGCAGTTGCAAACCGAACAAATGAAATTGGAGCATTGTAAGTTAGAGGCTGAACAAAGGAAAAGGGAATTTGAATATGCAATGTCAGAATTAATGTCTGAGAATCAGTCTTCTGGTTCTAGAAAACCATTTGTTGCTAGTCAAGAAATTAAATTAGTCCCACCATTTAGTGAAACAGAAGTGGAAAGATATTTCCACCATTTTGAAACTTTTGCTCGGATGTCAGAGTGGCCGAAAAAAATGGTCAGTGTGGTTACAGAGTGTAATTAAAGGTAAAGCACAACAAGTTTACATAGCTTTAACTGCTGCACAAGCATTAGATTATGATATTGTGAAAATGCATATTCTAAAAGCATATGAATTAGTCCCAGAAGCTTATAGGGAAAGATTCAGAAGTTTGAAGAAGTCTGTGGAAAAAACTTATGTGGAATTTGCCTATGATAAAGCTGTGTGTTTTGAGAGATGGGTTTCTTCTAAAAGTGTAAATGAAGACTATGATACATTGAAAGAGCTGATTTTAATGGAGGAATTTAAAAGAAGCATTCCTGTTGAAGTAAGGACCTACTTAAATGAGAAGGATACTGATAAATTGCAGTACTGTGCTAGATTAGCTGATGAGTATGTTTTAATCCATAAGAATAAATTTCCTCAGGGCAGAATTTTCAAGAGGAAAAGTAACATGGAGACTCAGGGTAAATCAGAAATTAAATCAGAAGTTAATGAGAAAGGTAAGGAGGAAGGAAAACCTGTGAAGGAAAGACAGTTTGGTCTTATTTGTAACTATTGTAAGAAACCTGGCCATGTAATAGCTAACTGTTTCAGATTGAAAAAGAAAGAGAAGGAAGCAGTTCCAGTTGCTTGTGTGCAACATACTGAAGCACCTGTAAAGTTACAGGGTTCGATAAACACAAATGAGGTTTTGTTAGTCTGACCAAGTTAGAAACAGATATGATCATTTTATAACTGAAGGGTTTGTATCCTTGAAGGAAGGATCTACTCTGGTGCCAATAAAAATCCTTAGAGATACTGGAGCTTCTCAATCACTGATGTTAGACAGTGTGTTGAAGTTTAATGAAGAGTCTGATACTGGTGAGGTAAATTATCTAAGAGGTGTTGGGAGTGATTTTATGCCTGCACATTTACATAAAGTAAATTTAAAGTCAGGGTTAGTTACAGGATTTGTTAAAGTAGGATTACAGCATAGCTTACCTGTGAAGGGTATTTCTTTATTGTTAGGTAACGATTTGGCAGGTGGACAAGTTTTTCCTGAAGTGCATTTGACAATTGAGTCAGAGGAACCAGAGATGAATTCTAACACAGATTCTTCCTGTGTTGTGATGAGAGCTATGGCTAAAAAGATTGATGCACAGAATGAGGTTGTTACTCATGACTGTTCAACTCAGGATTCGAGTTTTGAGGATGTGTTGGAGACTTTCTTAGCTTTGTTGTTTGAACAAGATTCTTGGAGTAAGTCTGACTATGAAGATTTATCTCTGTCTCAGAAGGAGATGATAGCAGAGCAGAATAGAGACCCTGAGATTATAAAATTAAGAGAACAAGCTTTACTAGATAGTGAAATTGAGAAGGTGCCAGTAGGATATTACTTGGAAAAAGGAGTGTTGATGAGGAAGTGGAGATCGCCTACAATTCCTGCAAGTGAGGAATGGAATGTTGTTTACCAGGTAGTTGTCCCTAAAGTTTATCAAAATGAGATTTTGACTTTAGCTCATAGTGTGCCTTTAGGTGGACATCAAGGGGTAAGGAAAACTGTGGACAAGATTTTAAAACATTTTTACTGGCCTGGTCTAAGAAACGATGTGTTGATGTTTTGTAAAATGTGCCATACTTGTCAAATAGTGGGTAAACCAAATCAAGTTACACCAGTGGCTCCATTACAACCTATTCCAGCATTTGGTGAACCATATTCTAAAGTTATTGTAGATTGTGTTGGTCCATTACCGAAGACAAAAACTGGTTATCAGTATTTGTTGACTATCATGTGTACTTCATCTAGGTTTCCAGAGGCAGTACCACTTAGGAATATAAAAGCTAAAACTGTGACAAAGGCCCTTATAAAATTCTTTACTTATTTTGGATTACTGAAGGAGATACAAACTGATCAAGGCAGTAATTTTATGTCTGGATTGTTTCAACAGATAGTTTATAAATTGGGAGCTAAGCAAATCACTTCATCTGCATACCATCCAGAATCGCAAGGTGCCTTGGAGAGGTTTCATTCTACCCTCAAGAATATGATTAGGACATATTGTGTGGAAAATGAAAGTGATTGGGATGAGGGTATAGACTTACTTTTATTTGCAGTAAGGGAATCGGTACAGGAATCTTTAGGTTTCAGTCCATTTGAACTTGTGTTTGGGCATAGAGTTAGAGGACCTTTAGCCTTATTAAAAGAACAGTGGACTAGTAAGGAAATACACACTAATTTGTTGGACTATGTTTTGAAATTTAAGGACAGGTTACATAAAGCTTGTAGCTTAGCCAAGGACAATTTAAAATTGGCTCAGGAGAAAATGAAGACTTGGTATGATAAAGGAGCTAGGATGAGGATGTTTAAGCCTGGAGATAAGTTGTTGGTTCTTTTCCCAGTGCAAACGAATCCTTTACAAGCTAGATTTCATGGAACTTATGAAACTGTGTCTAAAATCAATGATGTGGATTACGTGGTAAAAACTCCAGATAGTAGAAGGTCAACACAACTTTGCCATATAAATATGATAAAACCATATTTTGGGAAACAAACTGATACTGTGACTGTTGTGGTTAGTGAGAATGAGTTTGATTTAACTAGGAACATGATAGATGATTCATCTGAATTTCATTCTAAATCCAACATGGTTTCTGTTAGGTTACCAAATTCAACCATTCTGGAAAATATTGATGAGAAATTTGCACATTTACAGCTAGAGCAGAAACAACAGATGAAGGAATTAATTTTTAAATACAAGGACTTGTTTCCAGATGTTCCAAGAAGGACTATTATAGCTTCACATGATGTAGATGTTGGAGATGCCAAACCTATTTAAAAACACCCATATAGGATGAACATAGAAAAATGTGAACTTGCTGAGAAAGAAATTGAATATATATTAGAGAATAATATTATTAGACATTCTAACTCGAATTGGAGTTCACCATGTGTTATGGTGCCAAAACCAGATGGTAGTATTAGGTTTTGTACAGACTATAGGAAGGTGAATGCTGTAACGAAAACAGATGCATATCCAATTCCTAGAGTAGATGATTGTGTAGATAAAGTTGGAAAAGCAAAGTTCCTTACAAAGATTGATTTATTGAAAGGGTATTGGTGTGTTCCATTAACGGACAGAGGTAGAGAGATTTCTGCATTTGTAACTCCATCTGGGCTATATGAATATAATGTTCTTCCATTTGGGATGAAGAACACCCCAGGTACTTTGCAGACGATGATTAACTCTGTGATTCAGGGATTGAAAGATACTGATGCTTATATTGATGATTTAGTGACAGGAAATGATACTTGGGAAGCACACATTATTGCGGTGGAGAAATTGTTTGAAAGACTTTCAAAAGCTAACTTAACTATTAATTTAGCTAAGAGTGAAATTGGACATGCCACTGTGACTTACCTTGGTTATGTTATGTAAGGTAGCTCCTGTTCAGGCAAAAGTTCAGGCAATTTTAGAGATTCCCACTCCAACGGGGAAAAAACTCTCAGAAAATTCTTGGGAATGGTAGGATATTATTGAAAATTTTGTAAGAATTTTGCTAATGTTGCCCTTCCATTAACTAACCTTTTGCAGAAGAATGTGAAGTTTGTGTGGACAGTGCCTTGTCAAGAAGCATTTGAAAAATTGAAAACAATGATATGTCAGCAACCTGTGCTCAAGGCACCTGACTTTGAAAAACCTTTTTCATTAGCTGTGGATGCTAGTGATGAGGCTGCAGGAGCAGTATTAATGCAAAGGAATGAGGGTGATGAGGTAGATCATCCAGTAGCTTACTTTTCTAATAAATTTAATAAGCATCAAAGAAACTATTCGACAATAGAGAAAGAATTGTTTTCTCTTGTTTTAGCTTTAGAATATTTTGAGGTATATGTTGGTACAACTCAAAAACCACTTATTGTTTACACTGATCATAATCTGTTAGTTTTTCTGAGTAAGATGAAAAACAAAAACAGAAGATTATTAAATTGGAGTTTGATATTACAAGAGTACAATATTGTGGTAACTCATATTAATGGTAAAGATAATGTGGTTGCTGATTATCTATCTCAGTGTTGAATGTACAATGTAATTTTTTTATAGAGTGTTTTTTTTCAATTGTAACACTCCTGTATTGTGAGTTGTAAGATGTTATATGATGGTATTGTATATTGTGTAAGTTATAAAATTTATATATTTGTTTTTCTTGTAAATAATTTTTGAAATTTTTGTTCTTGACAGATCAAAAGTGTTTTTTTGGAGGGAGGTGTTACGTATTCGTGACACGTGACAGTGGTACCCTTGTCACGTGACTGGGGTTGAAGCTGTACTGGACTTGAGGTAATGGTCTTGTGATGGTGGAGTGACATCATTTTCCCACCAGTAGAGGCCATGTGACAGGTTTTTTTTTACAGGGTATAAAAGGAGGACCCCTCCCTGTGAGGAGGGGCAGTTCGTGGCTGGATTTGCCATGTTGGCTTCATGCCACTGCGTGATTTAATGTGATGACACAGTTTAGTTGAAAGATGAAGTTTTATCTAATGCCTAAAGTTTAAAAGGTCATTGCCAGCAGTTTCTTTACAATACTGCTAGTTAAGAATCAGTGGAGAGTGAAGATTGGAGTTCGGGAGATAGAAGATCAAGGAGAATCGATTTCAATGGTGAAACGGGTTCGACCTTGTTTGATCCTTATTCGGAAGGAATTCATTGACTGTTCTCGTGTTAATCCCTACGAAATAGTAGAAAGGATTAAGGACAGTGTTTTAAAGGAAAGATCAGTGCCTTTAAGCCGTTTCGTTTCGTAAATTCTTCGTGGGAAAAAGTTCGATTTGGGAACCGAAGCAACATGACGCGAAAGAGAATTAAAAATCATCTTAAAAAGTCTCTCCCTTAAATGGACTGTGAGCATTTTGAACTTTTGGTTTTTGCAACATCGCTTTAAGAACTGTAAGCTTCATTGCTCTAAGAACTGTGTAAGCTGCCACACAGCAGCTGATTTCCGGTTACATTAGTGATTTGCTTACTTTTGGGGGGTTTTGTTTTCAGGGTTTAATAAATGTGTTATTTGTTGTGAAAAACCCTTGCCTAACTCATATATTTATTGTTGCCTGAATCCGTAACATGCCGCAGCAACAACCTGGCACACAATGTAAGTAAGATGAAAGAGCTGATTGTGGACTTAAGGAATGGTAAGATAAAGGAACACATACCAATCCTCATAGAGGGATCAGAAGTGGAGAGAGTGAGCAGTTTCAAGTTCCTGGGTGTCAAGATCTCTTGGATCTAACCTGGTTCCAACATATTGATGTAGTTATGAAGAAAGCAAGACAGCGGCTATACTACATTAGGAGTTTGAAGAGATTTGGCATGTCAACAAATACTCTCAACTGCTTCTATAGATGTACCGTGGAGAGCATTCTGACAGGCTGCATCACTGTCTACTACTGCACAGGACCAAAAGAAGCTGCTGAGGGTTGTAAATCTAGTCAGCTCCATCTTGGGTACTAGCCTACAAAGTACCGAGGACATCTTCAGGGAGCCGTGTCTCAGAAAGGCAGTATCCATTACTAAGAACTTCCAGTACCCAGCACATGCCTTTTTCTCACTGTTACCATCTGGTAGGAGATACAGAAACCTGAAGGCACACACTCAGTGATTCAGGAACAGCTTCTTCCTCTCTGCTATCTGATTCCTAAATGGACGTTGAACCCTTGGACACTACCTCAATCTTTTTTTAAATATACAGTATTTCTGATTTTTGCACATTTTAAAATCTATTCAATTTATATATACTGTTATTTATTTATGTATTATTATTTTTCTCTTCTATATTATGTATTGCATTGAACTGCTGCTGCTAAGTTAACAAATTTCACACATGCCAGTGATAATAAACCTAATTGCGCTTTTTCAGAATCTTCACATGCTGATAATCCGGCACTCTCAGGAATTGGGTGATGTTGGAACTACTTGTTCCTGACTTTCTAGTTCTGGTGAAAGATCATCAAACCAAAATGTGAACCCTATCTCTGTCTCCACGGGTGCTGTGTGTTTCCAGCACTTCTTCATTTTACCTCTCGGGAAACTCGTTATGCTGATGAACAGGATAGTCACTGCATCGTTTGTGTGCAAAATAAATGTTATCTAAAACAGTTGGAAACTGTAGTTGAGCAAGATTGAAATATCTTGCTGACTCTAGCTTTCCCTCAACTGTCAATTTATGTTTTTTTTTTGTCCAACTAACCAAGGTTACTAGCTTCAATTATTGACTTCAGAATCTCTCAACGTATCAATAAAAGCTCAGTAGGTTTCTGGAAGCAAGAGAAGTTAGAGGAAGGAATTTCTATTTTCCCAAAACAAGCTATTTACAAGCCAATTAAACATTATCGAATTAGTACAATATGAGGTTTAAGGTGCTCATTTTCTATCCAGTTTTCCTATCTTCATTACCATCGGGTAGAAGAACTATGGTTTTACCCATTTCTGATCTTTGAACATAAATAATCCAAACAATAACTTAAGTGTAAGGAGAAAAACAGACAAGAGGTTCTGTATCAGTCAAAAATATTTTCCCCATTTATAAAATAAATATATAAATGGATTGTCACAGTCTTTGACCCAGGGTAGGGGAGTCTAAAACTAAAGGGCATAGGTTAAGGTGAGAGAGGAAATATTTAGAGAATGAGGGCCAAATACAGACAAATGGGACCAGCTCAAGAAAACTCCTTGCTTGGCATAGATGAGTGGAGCCAATTCCTCACCGACCCAATCCTGGAGAAGACTGGGGTCAAGCAAATCTTTGTTAATGTTCCAACTGTTTTTTTTTTATTTTCCTTTCTCCAATACTGTGCCTTGTCTCTGACAGGTGGGTGCCACTGTAATGTAGTGGTTAATGCATTACAGCTCAGGCTATTACAGCATCTGGAGTTTGGAGTTCAATCCTGGGATCCTCTGTAAGGAGTCTCTGTACGCTCTCCCTATGGAATGCTTGGGATTCCCCCCAGTACTCTGGCTTCCTCCCAGAGTTCCAAGACATACCAGGTAGGTTAATTGGTCATAAATTGTCTCGTGGTCGGGTTAGGGTTAAATTGGGATTGGCGGTTGGGGGAGGAGTGCTGGGCATTTTGACTATATCTCTAAAAATAATTAAGTTCCTCACTGGAGTGAAGTTATTCTATTAGATGGATGGGAAACTACTCAACCTTTGCTATGTGAATTGAAATAGATCCAGTAATGATCTCTGCATTATTTTTTACTGTGTCGTGTTGAGGTCTATGTAAATTGAAGTTCTCTGAGAGTTAGGGTGACATGGTAGTGTAGTGGTTAGCATAACGCTTTACAACACCAGTGATCGGAAGATTAGGGTTCAATTCCCACTGTTGTCTGTAACGAGTTTGTACATTCTCCCTGATACAATGTGGGTTTCCTCCATGTGCTCCAACTTCCTTCCACATTCCAAAGACGTACAGGTTATGGTTATTAGTTTATGGGCATGCTGTGTTGGTGCCAGAAGTGTGGTGACACTTGTGGGCTGCCCCCAGCACATTCTTACACTGTGTTGGTTATTGATGCAAACAACACATTTCTCTGTCTGTTTTGATGTTTCCATGTGCATGTCACAAATAAAGCTGAGCTTTAATCGTTGGTTTGACAGATATTAATCAGACAGTCATATTCTTCACTCTGATGGAGGTACACTGGTACCCTGCTGTGTATCATCTCACACAGTGCCGATTGATTATAGCCCACTTGTTCTTCAGACCTAAACGCTCACAGGTATGTATACTGCTGTTCTTTACAGAAGGCCATCTATTAAATAGGTAATTTTTGTTCCAATATTCGTTGTTGCTATGTAGAATGAAGTGCATGCCTTCCTATGGCCTACTGTGCATCACTACCTGCCACACCATGGACTGTTTAGTACAGTAATGCTTGACCTTTGGCTACTAATGTAACAAAATTGAATTAGGATGGAATAGAAAACAATGCTAGAAATCTAAAGCAGGATGGCACAGTAGCATGGTGGTTAGTGTTACCTTATCACTGTGCCAGGGATCCAGGTTCAATTCCTGCCACTGTCTGTAAGGGCTTCATATGTTCTCCCCATGACCATGTGTGTTTCTTCTGGATGCTCCGGTTTCATCCCACACGCTGAAGATGGATTAGTAAGTTAATTCCAGGTTAGTCCTGACGAAGGGTCTCGGCCCGAAACGTTGACAGTGCTTCTTCTTATAGATGCTGCCTGGCCTGCTGTGTTCCACCAGCATTTTGTGTGTGTTGTTAGTAGGTTAATTGATCGTATTGGTGTCATTTGTTGTCGTGGGCTTGTTGGGCTTTAATGGCCTGTTACTACGCTGTTCCTCAAAATAAAATAAAATAAAAATGCTTTAGCAAGGAAAAATCTTGAGTTTACCAGCATTCTAAGAAGTTGACCCTGTAAAAGTCTGATGACCTGGCACTCTTGGGACTTCAGTGGAGTCAGACTGGCAGATTTTCCGGACTATAGGATGTTACTCCTATTAATATCCCAATACTCATTGAATATACTTTTCATACAATGGTATAATACATTTTCTAGTAAACCAGGTGAGTTTAAAGAGAGTGTTGGAAATGGGGCCTCTGTGTGTTTAAAACGAGCATGAAAACATAACCCCTGCAACGCAGTAAAGAAAACCTGGTATTCATTTGCTAAACCACCAGGATTTCCAAAACTTTGGTAAGCAGGTTATCAGAGCTTTATTGTAAGACGGTTATATGCCATTGACAATCCTGATGTTTACCAATTTCAAAAGCCCTGTGGGGATAGAACCAGACATACTTGTGCTGTCTGCTTCACTTATCTGTTGACACATAAATCCATGGTGGCAGCCACAACGCAGGAGTCTGAGAGACTTACTTTTATTTGTGTAAACAGATTCTTCAGAATTTCTTCTTAGCTCATTGTTTGTTCAAAAAGCTTACCACAGACCTATTTGGTTCATCGAGCTCTGGTCAAATAGAATTTTAAAGTTTTAGTTTTACTTAGAGATCAGCACAGTTATAGGCCCTTCCTGCCTAACAAACCCATGCCACCAAATTACTTGATCAATGTTTAGTCTGCGTTTAGCTACACAGACACCATGTTCCTTAAGTAAGCACTCCATCGTGCATTGGATTTTTGAGAGGACAACGGAAAAGCTTCAGAATGCTCCCAATTTCAGTCTGTAAAATGTAGACAAGACTTGGAATTATGGCTCCAATTAAGAGAGAATGCATCACTGCTAAATATCTAGGTTCTTCTCTAGTGGGTTCTCACTGCAGAACTCTAGCAACCAAGGTCAATGCAAGATGCTCAAAACACTCAGTGGGTCTGACGCGAGCTAATATCCCAGTTGGCGATTTCTCATCAGAACTGGGAGAGAGAGGAAACAAGCTTGCTTTAAGTTGCAGGGAGGTGGGGTGGGGGTGGTGGTAGTGAGGGTGGATAGAATAAAGAGAATATCTCCTCTAGGGTGAGGTCAAGGTTGCCATGGTGAATAGCTGTGGTGAAGTTACCAGCTCAACAGGTTAAAGAGAGAAGAGGCAAAGGAGATTAAATAAACTGAAATGTAGATCTGAGCTGCAGGATATGCCCAGCAATTCAGGCAGTATCAACAGAGGGAGAAAAAAGTTAACATTATGGATGGATAATCTACAGCAAAGATGGCCAGTTCAAATACACTTCTGATAAATGAAAATGAGTTAATGGACTTTGTTAAATTTAGCATTGGCTCCTGAAAGATGCTATAGGCCTGGATGGAACCGAGGTTCTGTTCTCCTTCCCCAACAGCATGGTGGGGGCACCTTCAACAGAAGACCTGCAGTGCCCACCGCCCTGAGGGCAATTATGTATGGGCAATAAATTTCTACTTTTTGTATATTAGTGGAGGTGCATGAGATGAGAAAGGCATTATAGAGTCATGTGATGTACAGCATAGAAACAGGTTTTTCGGTCCAGCAAATCTCTGACAACCATTGAGCATCTATTTACATTATTCCTACATGCATCTCATTTTTTAATTCTCCCACATTTCTTTCAATTGCCTCCACCCCCAGATCCTACCACTCATCTACACAATGGGGATGGTCTAGCTACCAACCAACATATCTTTGGGATGTTGTAGGAAACTGGAGCATCTGATAGAAATTCACTCAGTCACAGGGAGTACATGCAAACTCCTCACAAACAGCATCAGATGTCAGGACTGAACCTGAGTCACTTTTGTCTTTACAATAGAAACATAATGCTAAAGAAGAAAACAGTTTCATATTGTGCTGCTGTGTATGGGACATTGCTCTGGGCAGAATATGGTTTCTGCATCAGAATGGAGACTACACCACAAAAACATTTCGGTTGCTATGATCCTGGGGACATGAGAGATCCTCAACATAAATAAAAAACAAAATCACAGTACCTCTAAAGTTGGAGATGAGGGAGCTGGACCATTATACAAGTGAACAGAGCTGAGAACCAAGTGGCTGGATTGAGGCTGCATCTCCTGGAAGAACTGGAAGTAGTGTAAGGTCACTGTGGTGCAGCTCCTTCGAACTATGTTTGGTCCTGAGATTTAGTGCTACTTATGGGGAGCTTGCACACTCTTGCTTTGCCTGGTTGGGTTTTCTCAAGGTTCTCTGGCTTCCTCCTACAACCTATAGATGTTCCAGTTGGCATATTAATTACACTGAGTGTGTAAGTGGCAGGTGGGAGAATTGTGGGTGTAGCTCTTGTTGATGCTTGAGAGAATAAATTACAGAGAAATAAGTGGGGAAGTGGGACTGATAGGATTGCAACGAGAGCTGAGATGGACTCAACTGGCTAAATGGTCTCCTATGTCATCAGGAAGTATGGAATATATTGCCAGAAAGTGTTGAAAGTTAAGTGTAAAAAGTAAGTTTCAACTAATAAATGAAGAGGAAAATTTATAGGGCTCAAGAACCAGGAGATTGAAATTAATTGGGTAATTCTAACAAAGAGCCAGAAGAGTCAGGGTCAATGGCCTGATTTCCTCTACTTTCTTAGAAGATCATATAGATTCAGCATGACACCAAAAACTTCAACAAAATTCTATAGGTGCACAGTAGGGATATCCTAATTGGCTGCATCACAACCTGGTATGTAGACATCAATGCCTGGAGTGGAAAAACTCTACAGAAAGTGGTGGATACAGCCCTGTTCATCACAGGCATAGTCCTCCCAACATTAGGCACATTTACATGGAGTGCTGTTACAAGAAAGCGGCATTCATTATCAAGACCATCCAGGTCATGCTGTCCTCTTGCTAGAGATAGGCAGGAGATACAGAAGTTTTAGGTACCACACCACCACCTGAACAGGATGTGGATAACTTCAATCATTACCACTTTGAACTGATTCTAACAACTTGCAGACTACTCTCAATGAATCTTTCCAACTCATGATCTCAGTATTATTTTTTATATTTTCACAATTTGTCTTCTTTTGCACATTATTTGTTTGTTAGTCCTGTTTGTGCATAGTTTTTTTTGTAAATTTTATTGTATTTCTTTATTTACCTGTAAATGCCAGCAAGAAAATGAATCTCAAGGTAGTTATGGTAATATATACATATTTTGATAAAAATTTTACTTTGATTTTGATATTGTCTTCATTCTGTGCTGCCTAATGTGGACCGAATCATCACCCATGCATGCTTATTGTATTATAATTGGCTAAGAAAGGTAATGCTTTGGCCATAAAGCTACCTTGACATGAGACAGCTCCATCTGGATATGAAGGAAGGTGTTGATTTATTTTAAAAAAATAAGACCTAAGAAAGCTCAGAAATATTGGTTGCTAAAGGGCAGGAGCAGATGACATTGTGATCCAGTTAAAAGGCAGAAAGGCACCCCACCAATGATAATGGCTCTACATTGCTTCATAAATGACAGAGACAACCTTTCTGCTGGTGTTAGCAATACAAAATAAGTAAAGAGTAGAAAACAGAGAAGAATTTCAAACCTTGAATTGAGCTGCTGTGATCATGAATTTATTATATTCACTGCTGATGTATGACAGTCATCCAAGGACAAGCAATTAAGTAAGTTAGCTGACCACAATTCATCTAGTTTATTCAGAATGTGCTGAATGCTTGGATCGTGTTTCTAATTTTAACTATTTTTGCTTTGATATTAGATTTAGTGACACTGAAAGCCAGTAGCAATGAGGAGATGGCTCCAAGTTAAACTGATGGTGTTTGCCAAGTCTGCTGATCTATTTCTAACAAAGATTGAGCATTAATCATCCCAACAAGTGATTGAATATAACAAAGCATGACTCACAAAGTGCATCCAATATTGCTGACTTGCATCGGCATGGTAGTGTAGTGGTTAGCACAATGCTTTACAGTACAGGTGACTCAGGTTCAATTTTTGCCACTGCTGTTAAGGATTTTCTCTCTGTGACCACGTGTGGTTCTTCAGGGTGCTCCGGTTTCCCCCCACAGTCCAAAGACCTATTGGTTAGTAGGTTATTTGGTCATTGTAAATTGTCCCCTGATAAGGCTATAATTAAATTGGGGGATTGTTGGGTATTATGGCTTGAAGAGCTGTAAGGGCCTATTGCATACTGTATCTTAATAAATAGAAAAGTAGATCTACATGGAATCTTACTCACAGGTAAAAGTGTTATATTGTCCAGCAGAGCCTTCACTAAACCATACCTCTCAGTTCCTTTCTTGCTTTTGGTCTCAGAGGGAGATACAACACAGAAGTTCACATACACCATCGGTCATCTATTCACAATAAGGCTGCATTAATAGCATTTTTAATGCACTCATGCCAGATCCTACCACTCACCTATACATGGAGGTGACTATCATAATTAAACACGGAGAAAACATGGAAACTCCACAGAGACTGCACCCGAGATCAGGATTGAACTGACGTCTCTAGTGCTGTGAAGCAGTAGATCTATTATCTCCACTGCACTAAGTGTTTTCTTTTTATGTCCCTCATTACCCTGCTCTCTCTCATAAAGCTTTCTGTCATCTGCAAATTTTGACTGATAACTGCTCCAACATCATTCAATAAGTGCAATATAGTATTGTAATGCCATTGTCAGCATAGACCAAGAGAATGAGGGGTTAAGGTGGATGATTGAAAATTACCTGATGAGTATTCTTTCACAGCTTGCTATGTTATAACCTCCTAAAAATATTAAACATAACCTGACATCACTGCAATTATTAAAATAGGAATTTATCCATTTGAGTCCATTTCTGTAAAAGGCTGCGATCAACACTGATCCATAAATTGACTCCATCTGCCTTCTCATTAACTCTTCACTCAGCCTTGGATCACCTGGGCAAAAGCAATACCTATGTCAGGCTGCTGTTCGTTGATTACAGCTCAGCATTCAACACCATCACACACTTAGTACTAATCAACAAGCTGCAAAACCTGGGCCTCCTTGACTTCCTCATTGGGTGACCACAGTCCGTACAGATCAAAAGTAACATCTCCTCCTTGCTGACAAGCAACACTAGCACACCTCAAGGCCTACTGCTCTACTCTCTCTACATCCACAAATGTGTGGCAAGGCACAGCTCAACTGGCATCTATAAATTTGATGATGGCAGCTATTGTTGGCAGAATTTCAGATGGTAATGAGGAGGCAGAAAGGAGGGAGGTAGATCAGCTGATTGAGTAGCATCACAATGACAAACTTGCACTCAACATCAGTAAGACTAAGGAATTGGTTGTGGACTTCAGTAAGGGGAAGTTGAGGGACAACACACCAATCCTCATTGAGGGATTGGCAGTGGAAAGAATGAGCAGTTTCAATTTTTTGGGTGTTAACATCTCTGAAGATCTATCCAGGTTGATGCAAACACGAAGAAGGCACAATAGTGGCTATGTTTCACTAGGAGTTTGACGAGATTTGTTACAACACCAAAGACTTGCACAAATTTCTACAGATATACTGTGGAGAGCATTCTAACTGGTCGCATCACTTTCTGGTACGGAGAGGCCACTGAACAGGCTTGGATAAAACTGCAGGAAGTTCCAAACTCAGCTGTTGTGGGCATTAGCTTTCCCGGCATCAAGGACTTCTTGTGGCTCTTGTACACAATCCATAACTAATGAAGGCCAACACACTTTACTGCTTCTTAGCAACCCTATCAACTTGCATGGCAACCTTAAGGGATCTATGGACGTGGACCCCAAGATCCCACTGTTCTTTCACACTGCTAAGCATCCTGCTATTAAACTTGTACTCTGCCTTCAAGTTCAACCTTACAAAGGGAATCATTTCACACTAGAAGTAGTAAAAAGAATCCAAATATTTCCACAAACAACATTCTCCTGGCAATTCCTTGGAAATACTACCATACTTCCTTGAATTATTTGCAAATATCAACATAATCCACAGAGTTGTCTTCAATATTAGGCCACTCTTAGGAATTTCTCAAGTAATAACAATATCACATCAAATATTGAATCTCTCCTGAGGATCTGGAATTTATTAACCGCACCAGGCATGTCATGTGCAAGTAAGCTCATTGCTAGCCAGGGGTGAGGTGCCAGGTGACTGGAGGACAGCAAATGTGGCACTCTTATTCAAAAAGGACAGCAGAGTAAGCCATATATTTCCAGTCCTGTGAATCTCACATCAGTGACAGGGAAATATTTGGAAATAGTTCTGACAAACAGGATTAATCTCCATTTGGGAAGTCAGGGATTAATCAGAGATAGCAGCTTGGGTTTGTTGGTAGGAGATCTTGTCTGACTTAGCTGATAAAGATTTTCAGGGGTAACAAAACAAGGATAGTGTGGTTAATGGAGTATCCAAGGCCTTTGACATGGTCTGACATGGGAAACTGGTTCAATCATTTACAGCTCATGGGATTCAGAATCAGTTTTATTAGCACTAATGTATGCCATGAAATTTGTTCTTTGTAGCAGTAGTACAGTGCAAGATATAACAAACCACTTTGTTACTGAATGCATGATTAGACGGATAAATAAATAAATAGAGGAAAAGAAGAATAATGAGGTAGTGTTCATGAACAGTCCAGAAATCCGATGGTGGCAGAGGAGAAGAAGCTGTTCCTAAAATGTTGAGTGTGCATTTTCAGGCTCCTGTACCTCATCCCTGATGGTCGTAATGAGAAGAGGACATGTCCCAAATGATGAGGGTTTTTAATGATGGAGGCTGCATTTTTGAAGCATCACCTTTTGAAGACATTGATGCTGGGAGCCTTGTGCCCATGATGGAGCTGTCTGAGTTTACAACCCTCTGCAGCTTCTTTTGATCCTGTGCAATGGGGCTTGCATACTGGATGGTGATGCAACCATTCAAAATGGTACACCTGTAGAAATTTGCCAGTGTAATTGGTGACATACCAAATCTCCTCAAACTCCTGATGAAGTATAGCCACTGGTGTACGTTCTTCTTGATTACATCAATATGTTGAGATCCCCTGAAATGTTGACACTCAGTAACTTGAAACTACTCACCCTATCCACCACTGACCCTTCAGTGAGGCTTGGTAATAGAATTCAAAGAGTGATGGTGAATGGTTGTTCATCTGATTGGATGTCTGTGACCAGTGTTGTACCAAAGGGAACAATGCTGGTAACCTTGCCATTTCTTATGATATGAATGTAGGAGGTAAAATCCGTAATTTTGAAGATATAAATATTGGTGATTATGGGGAGGATAATTGTAGGCTACAGAATGATATTGATCAGCAAGAAGGCAGAGCAATGATAGATGGTATTTAATCCTAATACTATATGGATTATTGAAAAACAGAGTCATCATGGTGTACAAATCCTAGGATCCCTGACGGTGATGCACAGGTAGATAAGATGGTGAAGAAGGTATATGGGATACTGGACACATTTTTGGTTAGGACACAACTGGAATATGGTGTACAGTTCTGCTCACCAACTAGGGATCTGATTGCACTAGAGAGGATACAGAGGAGATTCTGTGGAATGTTGCATTCTGGAATTGAGCATTTGTGAAGAGAGACTGGAAAGGCAGGTGTTTGTTTTCCTTGGAGTAGAGCATACTGAATGGGGCCCTGATAGAGGTACAGTATACAAAATTATGAGAGACACAGGCAGGGTAGATAGTAAGAACAAAGCTCATCTGATTAGGCTGCAGATCAGGTGCCAAGGAGTTTCTGGCTTGCGGTCAATGATAGACCAGGTTGCAACTCAAACCACTGAGCTACAGTGAATGGATGAATGGAAACTACCCAAGGAAGGGCGAAGTAGCATCTCAACAAGTGGAAGACAGGTGTGAGGAAATGCAGGAAACAGAAATGGTAACTTGCAATCTGTAATAAGGTCAGTATCTGCCTCAGAAGAGTTCTGGAGCTGCCAGCAGCTGAAAAGAAGGGGAAGCAAAAGATTTAAGAAAACTTCCCAAAAACGTGCTCTGCTATGAGCAAGGGAATGGCAGTCCAGATGGTGCCAGCAAGCAATGCTACTTCAGGAGACATCTTCCAGATTGTCCACAAAGCTGTTTCTTTCACTTCCGTTATGTCCTTTTATTTTAAATGTACTTCTGGTACAGTCTGATCGAGGTATGACTGCGCAGGCACCTAGATGTCAGCGAGTTAGACTGACAATGAAGAGTATAAAAAGAAGACAGCTTTATAGAGTGGGCATTAGAGAAGCGGGTGAAGGAGTAGAGGGAGTCAGAGCAGGAGGGCTTTGGCTCAACAGGGCTTTGGCAATAAGGGTTCAAGGCAAGGTAAGTTACTTGTGAAGAATTGGAATAGGAAGTAGGTCTGTGAGGCCGGTGTACTGGGTGTCAGATGTGGGATGTCTGGGAGCCTCCCAGCCTCCTGGATGGACACATCTGCACCAGATGTGTCGAGCTACAGCTCCTTAGGGACTGGGTTAGGGAAATGGAGATGCAGCTCGATGACCTTCATCTGATCAGGGAAAGTGAGGAGGTGATAGAGAGGAGCTATAAGTAAGTAGTCACACTGGGGCCTCTGGAGACAGATAAGTGGGTAACAGTCAGGAGAGGGAAGGGCAAGAGTCATATACTAGAGAGTACCCCAGTGGCTGTCCCCCTTAACAATAAGTACTCCTGTATGAGTATTGTTGGGGGAGGTCGGTCTACCTGGGGGAAGCAACAGTGGCCGTGCCTCTGGCGCAGAGTCCGGCCCTGTGGCTCAGAAGGGTAGGGAAAGGAAGAGGAAGGCAGTAGTGATAGGGGCCTCTATAGTTAGGGGGTCAGACAGGCGATTCTGTGGACACAGGAAAGAAACGCGGATGATAGTTTGCCTCCCAGGTGCCAGGGTCTGGGATGTTTCAAACTGCATCCTCTAAATCCTGAAGTGGAAGGGAGAACAGCCAGAGGTCGTGGTACATATTGGTACAAATGACATAGATAGGAAAAGGGAGGAGGTCCTGAAAACATACTACAGAGAGTTAGGAAGGAAGTTGAGAAGCAGGACCTCAAATGTAGTAATGGTGGGATTACTGACTGTGCCACACGACAGGGAGTATAGGAGTAGAGTGAGGTGGAGGACTAATTCATGGCTGAGGGATTGGAGCAGGGGGCAGGGATTCAGATTTCTGGATCATTGGGACCTCTTTTGGGGCAGAAGTGAGTAAGTATCTGTTTGGTACAGCATTGTGGGCCAAAGGGCCTGTATTGTGCTGTAGGTTTTCTGTGTTTCTCTTGCTCACTGCTGCTGCTAGATCTCTCTCTCTCTCTCTCCCTCCCTCCCCCCCTTTCTTAGTGGAGATAGAGATGTAAGAAGAGTCCGAAGTTTTCTCACCATAAGCACTCACAAAGGGCTTTATCACTATAATAGGCTTATTTCTGGGGTAGCGTCTGCACCTGCACTCTGGCAGAAAGCTATGGACCAGGTACTGCAAGGCTGCCCAGGTACTCAATGTTACTTGGCTGATGTTATTGTTACCAGTAAGGATACAAGGAATATCTCTGAAATCTCCGGACAGTGTTAAGAAGATTAGAAGTTTATTAGCTCTGAGCACGATGCAACAAGTGTAAATTCTTTAAACCAAGCATCACTCATTGTGGTCACACCATTGATGCACAAGAATTTATACCAGTGTACTGAGAAATTTCAAACGGTAGTGGATGACCCAAGGCCAAAGGACGTATTACAGTTGTTTTTTAGGTTATGTCAATTACTGCAACAGGTTCCTGCCAAAGCTGGCTACTGTGCTCCATCCCTTGAATTCATTACTACAGATTGGGAAGAATTGGTAACGGAGAAAACTGTGTGAGGTGGCTTTCCAAAAGACAAAGGAGTGGTGACGTCAGACACTGATCTCACACATTATGATCCACATCGTCCAGTGACACTTACCCATGACACCTCGCCTTATGGTACAGGTGCAATCATGTCACATGTAATGAGTGATGGGAGTAAACACCCCATAGTCTTTGCATCATATTCCCCTGCAGAAAAAAAATTACACACAATTTGTCAGAGTGGCCTTGAGTCTGGTTTGGGATGTAAAATATTTCAACCAGTACTTGTATGGGAGAGAGTTTACCATCATCACTTAATATCGAACACTCGTGTCCATTGTCGATCCACAGAAGGGCGTTTACTGTTGGAAAAGGAAATACTGAAAAATTTACGACAGTCGACAATCCTCTTGACATATTCTACCTAAAGTCTCCCTATGAGGGCAGCAATGATCCAAAGGGAAGCTGTCTCAAGCCTGTACAGCAACCCAAATGGCTGGAATGTGCAGCAGGAAGTCCAGTTCCCCCATATTTACCATCCAAGCTGAGAGCTAAAGTGTTGGAGGCACTACATACCGGTCATCTCGGCATGGTCAAATTGAAAGCATTAGTTTGAAGTCTTGTCTACTGGCCTGGGATGGATCAGCTTGCCATGCACTGCTCGATGTGGCAACACATCTGGAAGAATGGTGCCTAGAGCTGTCAGAACCTCTTCCTGCAGTCCCAGAGTCAACTCTACATCAACCATGGAGGATTCCTCAGAACCTGAGGTTGCTTTTCAGCCACAAGTCTCATCCCCCAGCCCTTTCAGGAAATAAATTATCCCACAAGAGTAAGGAATCCTCTGTAGCGATTAGATCTTTATGCCTGAATGAAGCAATGCTGTAGATGTCTGTATAGTAGTTGTATTAAATTGTATACTGTGATAGGTAACTACAGAGCAATATGTTATATATTTGAATTGAGATGCATTCTATATTGAGTTGTTTATAACTAAGCAGGGAGGAGTGTAATGTAATATTTCAGTAATATTTGAGTAATATTGTAAAAATATTGTTTGATTAAGCATTCTTTGTTGTTGGGATAATTCATTGCTGTTTATATGTAGAAGTATGTGAATGGCATACGTCATTATGCCACCACACCATATGGGAGTACCACACTAAAGTAAAATGAAGCAGAAACATTCATTCCAGCTCCTGTGTTTTTCTTACAATTAGTTTCTGGAGTTACAAAACGTAATAGTAGAGAGTTTTAGAGCCCAGGGAAAGAAGCTGTTTCTCATCCTAATAGTTCTTGCCCTAATGCTACAGCACCTCCTGCCTGATAGTCAGAGGTCAATAAAGTTGTGGGATGTAGGGGAAGGATTCTTGATAATGCTGACAGTCTGCATAAGCAGTGCTCCTGTTCAATATCCCAGATGGTGGAAGTGAGATGCCAATGATCCTCCCAGCAGCCCTCACAATCCTTTTTGGGGTCTTACAGTCAGATGCCTTGCAATTCCCATACCAGACAGTGATGCAGCTGGTTAGACCACACTCAGTGGTTCTCCTGTAAGAAGTGGGGGGGGGGTGTCAGAATCGCTTGCCTTACTCTCCTCAGGAAGTGGAGACACTTTAGACACATCTAAAGAGATGGTGTTGAGGAACCAGGTAAGTTTGCCCATAATATGCACTCCCAGAAGCTTGATTCTGTGGTCGTGAAAAAGACTCCCAGGTGGCAGGATCAGGGCTGTCTCAGATCCGTTTATATCATTCTCAAAGTGAAGCTGAGCAGCCAGAGCTCAAGGTACACCTTAGATTTATGTTCAATGAGAAGGCAATGGCAGATGGTCATAAATGTGCACATCAACCATTGGGAGACTTGGAAGAAATTGCAGAATTGCAGAGATGCAGTATGCGCCAAGTCATGACCAAGAGGGGTCAAAAGCACTCCTTCTGGAGTGGAAACAATGTGATGGACTCAGACTGGAAAAAAGTCTTAAGCTCTCAAGCCAGAGGATAAGGAACTTGAGGACAAACACTGGCGGAATCAGAAGACAGGCCATGGTAAAATAAAGAAAGTTTAAAGAGATTATGGAGCATGGCTCTCACCATTTAACTTACCCACTACACATATCCAATTGGTGTCACTCAAGCAATTTCAGATTGAGACCTTGGGTTCAAGTCCCTGAAAGTGGCAGGTGGTTAGAGTGATGAAGGGCATCTAGCAGATTTGCCTTCATAGGTCAGGGTATAGAATATAAATGTTTGTATATAGGTTGGGGATTTATGTTGCAACTCTACAATACACTGGGTAGAAGCTGTATTTTGGAGTATTATGAGCAGTTCTGGTTGCTATTCTATTGGAAAGATGTGGCTTTGCTGGAGAGATTGCACAAGAGACTTGCCAGGGTGTTGCCTGGATTGGATAGGCTGAGCTTGTTTTCCCTGGAGTGAAGGAACCTGAGGAGGGACCTGATAGAAGTATTTACAAGTGTAAGAGGCCAATAAAGAGAAGCTGAGTTTAAGTGGAGAGGCCCTTGTGGAAGAGAGACAGAGTCAGACTGGGGAACTGAGGCTTTGGCTCAAGAGGCTTCAGTGAGAAGAGGCTGAAAGCCAGTTTGAGGTTTCAGTCAAGTTTCTGATTTTTTTTTCATTAGTGCCCAGCTAGAGTAATGAGAATGGAGACCAGGACAGTGGTGTGGTCCTCTCGCAAGGTGTGCAGGTTCAGAGAGACCTCCAATATCCTTGAATACTGCATCAGTGAGAAGTACATCTGGGTACAGCTCCTGTATTAGGGAACTAGGGTAGATAGAAACTGATCTTTCCATATTAGAGGCATCATCAACACAAGAAGGCTTAGGCTTAAGGTGAGAGAAAGATGTTTTAAAGGGGATTTGAAGTGAAGGGAATTTTTGTTTACACGGAGATAAGAGAGAGTGGTTGTTATCTGAAAACTGCTGCCAGAGGAAGTGGAGGAATTAGAAGATAAATCACTTTGTTTAAGAGATATTTAGACAGGCATTTAAATATGCAAGACATAGAAGTATACAGACTAAATAGGATTTATGTAGATGGGTAAATTAGTTGCATTGACGTTATGGGCAAGAGAGCCCACTCTGTGCTGTACTAGTATATGAATTTAGTTAACATTGGCTCAACTAGTCAACCTGATGCCTCAGAGTTCTAGTGACCAGGGTTCAATCTTGACCTCCAGCACTGTCTATGTAATGTTTTCACATTCCTCCTGTGACCACATGGGTTTCCTCTTGGAGCTCTGCTTTCCTACACATCCCAGAGATATGTGGGTTGCTAAGTTACTTGGCCTATGTAAATTGCCTCTAGTGTGCAGGTGACTGATGGAATCAAGGAGGAGGGAGAGGGGTAGTTGATTAGAATGTGGGGAGAATAAAATGATTTTATGAAGGATTAGTGTGAGAAATAATAGTTGATGGTCAGTGCAGATTTAATAGGCCATAGGACCTATTTCCATATTGTACTGTATATTTCTTTATGACATAGGAGCCACTTAGTCCACTAAAGAAGCAGGAAGCAAAATTAATAACAACAATTTCATTCCTAATTTGGGCAATGGATGGTAGAGCTCAGAGTTATAATGGAGCATGGGTCTTTTTAGTCTATTCTAGCCTAGCATAGCAGTAACACAGGGAGAGTTTCTTATGTAGCCAGAGTCCAAGGTACATGCTTCACAAGCGTAAGCAGTGTTTAGATCCACAGTGAAGTCTAACGAGGGAAACAGGATTTAGGGATTCTACAAGAAGAAAAGTCAGGTCACATGACAGCAGAGAAGATAGAGAGGGCCAGGCCCTCAGAGGTAGAATCACTGAGAGAGGTAGAGGGCAGAAACAGGACCTTTGGCTCACCAAGTTCACCATCTGCCAGACACCAATTTACACTTGTCCTACCTTAACTCATTTTATTTCATTGGTAATTGTAGTGATCAATTTCATGGTAACTGATAATGCACCAAATAGAATGCAACATTGCCAGTGCTAGGTATTATTGGCCTATGCAAAGCTGAATGCTAGCAGTTTATGTTTAAAAAATACAGCATTAATTAAAGTTGTAAACACAATTAGGGAGATAATTATGTAAGGTAATAGTACAACTTGGAATACGAGATTAGGTTACATGAAGTTATCTATTGTATTTAATAGGTGCCTGAAATGGATACTTCAATAAGATTAAAAACAACTCATGAATAGATCGTTTGGTACTTGATGTTGGATTCTGATGCTTTTGAGATCCAAAGGTTCTTTGGAAGTCAAAAACAAGACATAAAACTTGTTGCGTATGATCATTTTATTAAATGTTACAAGAGCAAAGAAAAACACGAAGAAGTAACACCGAGAGAACAAAACCTGAAAAGTAGCCATAGTCTTCTCATACTCAGGCTAGAATTTAAAAAATCCATTGTTAACAATTAACTAATAAAATAGCCAAATTCAAGTAATATGTCATCTGCTCATACAAACTAAGTTTATAGAAAGATGCAGAAACAACTCTTCCATAATTACTGGAAAATTCACTAAACAATTACACACTTACAGCTGAATATCTAATAATACTAGCAAGCATAGGAAAGTCAAACTACAAGAAAAATTCCAATTCGACCTCCGAATCCAACATTGAGAAGAATAAGAGACTGAGGATATGTAGGTTCAGTTAAACTTATTAGATAATGATATAATTTATCTGTAAATAGTTTAGTTATGGTTTGCTATTATGTGTATAAATGTTGATGGTTTGTATAAGCTTGCCACTTATTTTGAAGAGAAAGCACTATGGTGCTAATTTTTACACCAGTAGGTATGATTATGACACTACATTGTACCAGATAGAATTGCTTTGTTTGAAAATGATTGTATTTAGTAAAATATTTTCTGATATTAGCTTTGCTTTGAATGATAGAATTTGCATCAACACTAGTGAGGTTCACAGGCAGCACAGTGTCTTTACAGAGATGGTCCGGAAAGAAATGCAATGATTTGTTGAGTGTAGTCTGAAGCCATTGTATGGTATTGGACCCTATTCTCCAAGAACTATTTTCAGGAATACTGATCAGGACAGACTGCAACTGCTGTTGAAGAATGTCCATTTGGTGAAGGGTGCACCACACACAAAATGCTGGAGAAACGCAGCAGGCCAGTCAGCATCTATGGAAAAGAATGCAGTTGACGTTTCAGGCCAAAACACTTCAGCAGTCCATAGATGGTGCCTGGCCTGCTGAGTTCCTCCAGCATTTTGTGTATGTTGCTCAGATTTCCAGCATCTGCAGATTTTCCCTTGTTGGTGAAGGGTGCAGTTTGGTGTGCCTGAAATTTGCTGTCTTGCAGCGCAAGGAACTGTCTACAACTAAATGTTGCATACTGACACATTCCAGAGTTCAGTACTGTGTGTGGAGGATACATGGTTGCAAAGGAAAAAAAACACAGCTTAAGACTCCAGCATTACATTGCATTCTTGAGCCTGTGTAAGATCACTTCAGACAATTTGTTATGAAACTTGTATAAAGGAAATAATTATATATCCCATCACCCACCACCCATCACCTATCACCTCTCAGCCTCTTACATCATCCCCACTCCCTAACCCACCCACCTTCCCCCTCCCTTGGCCTCACCCTTCCCTTTCCCTCCCCCCTTCTTATTATGGCTTCTGTCTCCTTCCTTTCCAGTTGTGTTGAAGGCTGTCAGCTCGAAATGTCAAATATTTATTTCCCATCATAGATCCTGTTTGATTTGCTGAGCTCCATTGATATCTTGTGCAGTTGGGGGGCATTGAGGATAGCTAACGGATTACAGGCTTAATTTTAAGAAATGAATTACTTCTTATAAGCATTTGATCCTTAGTGCCTCATGATTGTTACCATGATCATGTAATTACCACAACTCTTGTTAACTCTCCATTTTCTTTGCTTGAAGTACGTTATAGTTGTTGAAACGCAATGTGACACTTCTGTATTTGGCTTGTCATGAGAAAGCTGGACTGAAGAAATCATGATATTTCCAGGCCTCACCCACACATTATTGTAGAACAGTGTTAGCTAGTATGATTCTGGAACTGAAATCACACAGTGATGCAATTCCTGTGAATTAGGGTATGGTGTACAATGGGGTAAAGTTCAGAGTCTGCACTTTCAAATGGTCTTGATCACATTTCACTAGCCATCAACCCAACTGAAGTATCACTCACCACTTTATGTACCTTCAGAAAGAGAGTCAGGTTTTGCCTGAGGTATGATGACATCATAACTTTCCCCTTTATTGATTGCAAAGCTTGAGCTTGGACTTAAGCAGGAGGCAATTGATTGTGATTGTTAATTCATAACGCAAGGGGCACAAGCAGAGCAAATGAGAAAGAAGTGTAGACGGTATAGTGTAGAGTATCTGAAACATGGATTTATACTACAGCAGCCAATGTGTCTGTTGTGTTAAAAGATTTTTTTTCAGTTGAGGCAATCAAACCCTCTAGGTTCCTTGAACATTTGAAGAGAATACACTCTGATAAAGTAAACAAGAACTTCACTTATTTTCAGTCACTTCATGAAAACTTTCGGAAATGGAAAACACTTCAAAACATCAGTTATAATTGATAATTGTACCTGGCTGGAAGCCCAATAAGAGTTTATTCATCAAATACACCGGGAAAGCACTAAATTCTTTTTCACTTCAAAACAAGTTTAACAGCACTTCATAGCAAACAGTGATTGTTTGCTATATACAATATTTCTTTGCTTATTGCTAGATAGGTAAAGCCCTATACCATTGAGAAGAATTGGTTCTGTCAGCAGTAAGGGAAGATCTGAGTACAGTTTTGCTTAAGTCCCAACACCAAATAATTGAAGTGATTCCACTCAGCAACAACTCCATTCAAAGACAAGTAGATGAAGTGCCTGAGGATGTGGAAGACACATTGTCCAGCATTCTTAAGGCAGCAGAATTTGCTCCACATTTGGATGAGTCAACTTTGCTATGCAACAAATATTTGCTTCTTGTTATGTTAGCTTCATAAAATGTGAAAGCATAGCTCAAGAGTTGTTAGTTGCAAGGGGACTAGAAACAGATACATGGGTGAGTCAATATTTCAGATGGTTGAGCAATTCTTCAAAGAGAAGGACATTCTGCTCACCAACATTCTTGCTTATGCAACAGATGAGGCACCATCAAAGACAGGACACCACTGTGGCATTATTACTTTCTTGAAAAAGGCTATACCTAACATATTATCACTCACTGCGTAATTTACAGACAACAATTTGTCACAAAGACCTAAGTAATCATTTGCATAAGTCATTAAATATTCTTATCACAGTTGTAAATAAAATTCTCAACTATTTTGAGAGCTTAGTGTTGACAATGATGAACAGTTTGAACGCTTGCCATTGCACACACAAGTCAGATGGCTCTCAAAATTAAACTGCCTGAAACAATTTTATGCACTCTTTGAAACTGTGATAAAATTCTTGAAGACTCAAATGCTTCATTTAGTAATCAATTCAAGAATATTAGGCATGACATTACTTACTTGTCAGAATTATTTACAAAGTTTAATAAAATCAATCTGCAATTGCAAGGAAACAATGTGAATCTTATCAAAGTCAAATCAATCATCACATTTCTGTCCATGTTAACCCTGTTTAAGTGCAACATTGGCTGTTGTGACCCTTTCCAATTTCTGTGGCTCTCTGATTTGGAAGAGAAAGAAGGAATACCGGATGATCATCTTCAAGTATACTGTGCCCATCTGGGTGAGTGGCCAGAGAGATTACAGGATCTTCTCTTGATCAGATTCCAGATGGAGTTATTAATCCATTCCAGAACACTTGTAACAGGAGTTAACAGGAAAGATGGAGGAAGAGCTAATGTCACTATAAAAGGACTTTGAGCTGAAGCCGAGGTTCAAAAAATCACATCAAGACTTTTAGTTGCAGAAAGAAGTTTCTGAGTGCTCTCCTGCACTGTAGAAAAAGGTCAAGATGTTTATTGTTATTTTATGTTTATAATAATGTTTATTGATTATAGCTCAGCATTCATACATTCAGTTTTAAACAACAAGCTTCAAAACAAAGGCCACTGTACTGCCCTCTGCAACTAGATCCTTGACTTCCTCAGTATCAGACTATGGACTGCATGGATCAGAAATAACTTCTTCTCCTCTCTGACTATCAACACTACCACACTTCAAGGATGCATGCCTAGCCCATTGCTCTACTCTCTCTACATTCACAACTGTGTGGCTTGGTGCAGGTCAAGCAAAATCAATAAATTTGTTGGCACAAGTGAATAATTTCTGCTCTAAAATTGTTTATGAAATTGTTTTACTGTAATTAAATAAAGAAATTATTTTGTTTGTAGCTTCAAAGAGATTTGAATAATTTTTGCAATTATTTGTCACTACTTTGAATTTGCAATTCCTATTTTCTTTCACTGTGCATCGTAAATGAAAGTTCCTTATAGTTTTTATGTAATAGTTGTGAAGGGACAGGGGTCACCAGGAATGTGGTCTGGGAACCAAGAGGGTGGTAACCCAAAACCACTTAGGAACCATTTCTCTGGACCAAGATATATGCATTGTTTGTTTGATCCTTTCCATGCCTTGAGGCAAATCAGGCAACAACCTTACCAATTCTTTAGCATTTGTCTGTTTTTTACAAGGTTGAGTTGCTAGGTCATTGCTTAACCCAACACAGATGGAAAGCATGCAAGGACCCAGCCAGATTCTAAAATGGGACCATTGCCTCGAAATCCAGTGCAGATGCCACTACAGCACTGGCCAGCTAGATATAAGTATTGTCCAGGTCCTTGCCTCAGCAAGGCCTAGGCTCACTGCAATTTGCTTATCACCATAATATTTCTCCAGCAGATGCAATCTCAATTGCTCTTCACATGGCCTTAGATTACCTGGACAATACAAATACCTATGTCAGGATACTGTTCGTTGATTATAGCTCAGTGTTTGATACCATCATTCCTACAGTCCTGAGCAATAAGCTATGGAACGTGGGTCTCTGAACCTCCCTCTTCAATTGGATCCTTGACTTCTTAACTGGAAGACCACAATCTTTGCAGATTGTTATTAATAACTCCTCCTTGCTGATGATCAACACTGGTGCACCTCAGGGTTGTTTGCTTTGTTCAGTGCTCTACTCTCTCTACACCCATGACTGTGGGGGTAGGCACAGCTCAAATGCCATCTATAAATTTGTTGATGATCCAACCATTGTTGGCAGAATCTCAGATGGAGACGAGAAGACATCAGGACCATGATATACCAGCTAGTTGAGTGGTGTCACAACAACAACCTTGCAGTCATCACCAGTAAGACTAAACAGCTGATTGTGGACTTTTGAAAGGGTGGGATGAAGGATCATGAACCAATCCTCATAGAGGGATCAGAAGTGGACAGAGTGAGCAATTTCAAGTTCCTGGTGCCAAGACCTCTAAGGATCTAAACTAGTCCCAACAAATCAATGCAGCTATAAAGAAGGCAAGACAGTCCCTATATTTCATTAGGATTTTGAGGAGATTCAGTTTGTCAACTAAGACACTCAAAAACCTCTACGGATGTACCATGGAGAGCATTCTGACAGGCTGCATCAACGTCTGGTATGGGAGGGCTCCTGCACAGGATCTAAAAAAGCTACAGAAAGTTGTAAAATTAGTTCCTTCTTGGGTACTAGCCTCCATAGAACTCAAGGAGCACTGACTCAGAAAGGGGACGTCCATCATTAAGGACCTCCATCACCCAGGACATGCCCACTTCTCATTGTTGCCATCATGAAGGAAGTACAGAGGTTTGAAGGCACACACTCAGTGATTCAGAAAGAACTTCTTCCCCTCTGCTATCCAATTCCTAAGTAGACATTGAACCCATGAACACTACCTCACTTTTACTATTTCTGTTTTTGCACTATTTTTAATTTAACTATTCAATACACACACACACACACACACACACACACACACACACACACACACACATATATATATATATATATATATATATATATATGTATACTTACTGTACTGCTGATGTTGAATTAACAAATTTCATAACATATGCCAGTGATATTAAATCTGATTCTGATTCTTCTAGTTAAATATTTCCAGCCATAGAAACTGAGACCCAATGCATACTTTCTCTCCATCTCAACGGGAGATGTGGAACTGAAAGAAGTGCTGAAAGTTTGAGGACCATTGAATCCACAGCACTGATTAACACACTTTAAGGGCCTGGCACAGATAATAACACACCTTTGGAGACCTCTGTAAATATTAACACTTTCCTCAAAATCCTAAGCAAGTATTAACACAATCTTGGGGATCCTTTGCAAATGTTAATATACACTCAGAAATCTCTTCAAATTTTAACACATTCCCAAGCATCCACTGCAAATGCTAAAGTACTTTTAGGGATCCATTGTAACTATGAGTACAGTCCTGGCAAATCGTGCAAACATCAAAACTTCTGGCAACTCCAGCAAAAACTAATACATTCTTCATGAAGGTAAATAAACGTTAACAGATTTCTCGGGATCTTTTTGGACTTCATGGATATTCATAGGAAGAATCTGAAATGTGTATAAATGATCCCCGCAATATTTGAACAGATCATTAATAGTGATGACCACAAAAATTCCAGACTGCTGTAAAGACCCATTTGGTTCACAATTCCCCACAGAGAAGAATATCATGTTTCTCTTACTAGCAACCTACAGCAATGCTGTTGACCTTTGATAGTTCTCTGAAAGGACCCAGCATATTATTCTAATATACATAGCCAATATGTGCAAACATAAAACTGACACCATTGGATACATGGAAACCACATCACATTTGAATCAGTAAAAGCATAATCAACCCATCTGACCTATGGAAAATCGGACCATCAGGCCGTACTTCTCCTCCCGGCTTACAAACAGAAACTGAAGTGGGAGGTCACGGTGTCAAAAGTGGTGTCGTGTCGGACAGAGGAAACGGATGAGGTCCTCCGTGACTGCTTTGAATCGGTGGACTGGTTAGTATTCAAGGACTAGGCAGCTAACCTCGATGAGTATGCCTCAGCTGTCACGGACTATATATGTATAGAGGACTGTGTGTCTCGCAAGATGATCCTGTTATTCCCTAACTGGGAACCTTGGATGAATTATGAGGTCCAGTCCCTTTTAAAGGCTGGAGCTGCAGATTTTAGGTCCAGGGATACCAGTTGCTACACAGAAAGCCATTAAGAGCACCAAGAGGCAATATCGAGCCAAGTTGGAAGCCCAGGCTAACCAGAGGGATGCCAGCAGACTATGGCAGGGTCTAAATGAGATCACTGGGCGCAAAGAAAAAGCTGGGAATATCAATAACTGTAGCACTTCTCTTCCTGTTGAACTTAACATATTCTACTCAAGATTCAAATAGAAGAGGAGCGTCCCGCCCCCTCCAGTTGAACCGGACCTGGTGGCATCAAGATTCATTGTCACTGATGAAGACGTTAGAAGAGCCTTCCTGAAGATAAATCCAAGGAAGGCGACAGGCCTAGATGGTGTCCCGGGACAGGTTCTCCAGGCCTGTGCAAGCGAGCTAGCTGGAGTGTTTGCTGATATCTTCAACTGCTCCCTGCTTCAGTCTAAGATCCCCTCGTGTTTTAAGAAGGCAACGATAATCTTGGTGCCGAAGAAAAGCAAGGTGGCATGCCTGAATGACTATCGACCTGTGGCTGTGACATCAGTTGCTATGAAGTGCTTCGAGCGATTGGTTATGGCACACATCAACCATAACCTACCGGTCAACCTCGACGCTTTGCAATTCGCCTACTGGAGCAACAGGTCAATGGCAGATGCCATCTCTCTGGCCCTACATTCCTCCTTAGAACACCTGGAGAATAAAGACGCATATGTAAGGCTCCTTTTCATTGACTACAGCTCTGCCTCTAACACCATCATTCCAAATAAACTGATTCCTAAGCTCCGGAACCTGGGTCTTAGCACTCAGATCTGCAACTGGATCTTCAACTTCCTCACAGACAGGACCCAGGCTGTGAAGATAGGGGACAAGCTCTCCTCTACAATCACTCTGAGCACCGGTGCCCCACAAGGCTGTGTACTCAGCCCCCTGCTGTACTCACTGTACACCCATGATTGTGTAGCCAAGTTTCCATCGAACTCAATATATAAGTTTGCTGATGACACCACAACTGTTGGCCGTATCTTGGGTAATGATGAGTCTGAGTACAGGGAGGAAATTAAGAACCTGGTGGCATGGTGCGAGGACAATAACCTATCCTTCAACGTCAGCAAGACAAAGGAATTGGTTGTTGACTTCAGAAGGAGTAGCGGACCACACAACCTCATCTACATCAGTGGTGCGCAGGTGGAACAGGTCAAAAGCTTAACGTTCCTCTGGGTGAATATCACAAATGACCTGACTTGGTCCAACCAAGCAGAGTCCACTGCCAAGAAGGCCCACCAGCATCTTTACTTCCTGAGTAAGCTGAAGAAATTTGACCTGTCCCCTAAAACCCTCACTAATTTTTATAGGTGCACCGTAGAACACATTCTTCCAGGGTGCATTACAACCTGGTATGGAAGTTGTCCTGTCCAAGACCGGAAGAAGCTGCAGAAGATCGTGAACACAGCCCAGCACATCACACAAACCAATCTTCCATCCTTGGACTCACTTTACACCACACGCTGTCAGAGCAGTGCTGCCAGGATAATCAAGGACATGACCCAGCCAGCCAACACACTTTTTGTCCCTCTTCCCTCTGGGAGCAGGTTCAGGAGCTTGAAGATTCGTATGGCCAGATTTGGGAACAGCTTCTTTCCAACTGTGATAAGACTGCTGAACGGATCCTGACTCGGATCTGGGCCGTACCTTCCAAATTTCCGGACCTGACTTGCACTACCTTACTTTCCCTTTTCTATTTTCTAATTATGATTTATAATTTAAATTTTTATTATATTTACTTTGATTTGTACTTCAGGGAGCGCGAAGCACAGAAACAAATATCACTGTGATGATTGTACGCTCTAGTATCAATTGTTGGTGACAATAAAAGTAAAGTATGTAGTAAGGGCTAAACCCTGACACTGGGTGCTCTATGTATTGGGGGGGATGGAGCTATGATGGCACTTAACAGTGACTCCTTCAAGCTCATCTGCAGAAACAGCTTAATTTCTACCTTTGATGTCCCTCTTTTTCCTTTTCAGAGTGAATGGGGTTTTGATGGAGACCCTGATCTGGTGTTACACTCAGACTTTGGTTCTCTGCAGTAAAGGGACCCACCCCCAGGGGCTCATGACTTAACACTTTGCAAAATCCCAAGGACACAGCCTAGAAGACGAGCACACCTTCAGGGTTCCAAGGCTTTGCTGCCCTGTGGATGAGCTGATTCTAAGCTGCATCGCCAACTGAAGCATTGTGGGAGAAAATGGACACTCGGGAACAGAGGATCAGCTGTCAGGATCTCTGTACTCAGTCAATCGTGCTCCCTCTCTCTCTCACTGGTGGGGGAGAGTTTGTTGCCAATTCCCAAGTCAGAGAACTTGGATAAAAAAAAGTGGCTGAGCAGACTTTATAATCATACATCAGTGAGTTGTTTTATTGTGAGTTGTCTCCCTTCTCACACCCCGTTTTCCTTTTATTGGGGGAGAGAGAGAGAGCCTGTGGTACGTGGAGTTGTCAGGTGAGCAATTAGTTTTTGTGGTACTGCAGATTGTGGTCTCTCTTGGGGGCTTTGCTATTGCTTGCTTGGTGAGTGGAGGTTGCTGATGCTTTCATTACAGAAGTAAGTGGGGGTGGGTCGTGGTTTTGGTGCTGCTTGTGCGTGGGAGGGTAAGAACAGGGGCAGCTTTGGGGTTCTAACATTTTAATTGTCACTCATTCTTTGGAGCACTCTTCTGTTTTTGTGGATGTCTGCGAAGAACAAGAATTTCAGGACGTATATTGTATACATTAAATATTAATATTCTGATATTAAATGGAACTGTTGAACTATTGAATTGTATTTGTGGATTCTGTAAATTATTCCTAAAGTATAGAGTCATCAAGTTCATCATCATTATTCTGTGCCATGTGGACCATGAGCGACCATGGTCTTTGGCCATGATAGTTCCAGGCAAATTTGTCTACAGAATTGATTTGCCATTGCTTTCTTCAGAGATTCAGAGATTGTCTGCCTGGCGTCAGTGGTCACATAACCAGGGCTTGTGATGTGCACCAGCTGCTGACCATCCACCACCTGGAACTATGACTCCGCCTGGAACTGTGACTTCTGATCGGGGGTTCGGGGTCTACACCTTCCCCAAGGGTGACCTGCAGCTAGCAGAAGGAAGGAGCACCTTACACCTCCTCTGATAGAGGTGTATCTCCACCCTGCCACCCAGTCATGGAGTTATACAGGTCCTTAGGCCCAGCTCATCCATGCTAAACATTGCTGCACCTGTCTCAATCACTTCCTCTGGCAGCTTATTCCATATAAACATCACCCTTTTATGTCCTGACAAAGGGTCTCGGCCCGAAACGTCGACTGTTCGTTTCAACGGATGCTGCCGGACCTGCTGAGTTCATCCAGCTTGTTTGTACATGTTAATTTGACCACAGCATCTGTAGTGTACTTTGTGTTTACCCTTTATGTGAAGAAGTTACCCCTCAGGTCCCTTTTAAATCTTGCCTCATTCACCTTAAATCTTTACCCTCTAGGTTTTCATTCCCTTTCTGTTGCACAAGTGCCTTGCTCTACAGAAAAAGTGTTTTTTTTGAAGCTTGGTGTCTAATGTTCAGTTAAAAGAAAGGCAAAGGACACAATGTTCTTATAGCAATGAATAATACAGACAAAAGAATGCATACTTATACAACTAATTGCTTTGCAACTGATCATGCAGCTAATCCACTGATTGGGAATGACAGGCTTGGTTTCAGAACCTTCCAGGCATCATTCTTAACATTGGTCCTTGGTGCAGTCCAAAGAAAGTGCCTGGAGCTCTTCCTTCTATACACGTGCAGAAAAGCACATTCTTATTTATAACTGCATACCACAATCCTGATAGTCGGACATTACAAGGTCAGCAGATGCTGCTTATGATATACTTGAACAGCATAGTCATAGTTATAAGAGATCACACCATTGTTCCAGTAAATCTCATTAGAACGTGCACCATTATTCTCATAAATTTCATGAGTGTACACAAGACTGTTAACCCATTATTTGACACTTTACTTGGGAAAAGACTGAGTGCATTCACTCTTTCTATTCCCCCTCATGACTTTATACACCTCTACAATGTCACCTCTTAGTCTCCTACACCACAGGAATAAAGTCCTAGCCTGCCCCACCTCTCCCCATAGCTCAAGCTCTTGAGTCTAGCCATAATCTTGTAAGTCTTTTTGTATTCTTTCCAGCTTAATTACAGTGCCTATAAAAAGTATTCACCCACAGAAGTCTTCATGTTTTATTGTTTCATAACATTGAATCACAGCAGATTTAATTTGGCTTTTTTGGTCACTGATTATGAGAAAAAAGATTCTTTCATATCAAAGTGAAAACAGATCTCTACAAAGAGACCTACATTAATTACAAATATAAAGCACAAAATAATTGACTGTGTAAGCATTCATTCTATTTAATCTGACACACCATATCATCACTAGTGCAGTCAATTAGTTTTAGAAATCACATAATTAGTTAAATGGAGATCACCATGTGCAGTCAAGGCATTTCGATTGATTGTAGTAAAATATACCTGTATCTGGAAGGTCCAACTGCTGGTGACTCAGTATCCTGGCAAAAAGTACACCACGAAAGCAAAAGAACACTCCAAGCAACTCCGTGAAAATGTTATTGAAAAGCACAAGTTAGGAGATTGATACAAGAAAATTTCCAAGTCACTGAATACCACTTGGAGTACAATTAAGTCAATCATCAAGAAATGGAAAGAATATGGCACTGCTGTAAATCTGCCTGGAGTAGGCCATCCTCAAAAACTGAGTGACCGTGCAAGAAGAGGACAAGTGAGGGAGGTCACCAAGAGACCTATGACAGGAGGAGAAGTTACAAGCTTCAGTAGTTGAGATGGGAGAGACTGCTCATATAACTGTTGTCCGGGTGCTTCACCAGTCGCATCTTTATGGGAAACTGACAGAGAAAGCCACTGTTGAACAAAACTGACATGAAATCTCGGCTAGAGTTTGCCAGAAGGCATGTCAGAGACTCTGAATTCCGCTGGAAGAAGGTTCTATGGTCTGATGAAACCAAAATTTGAGCTTATAGGCCATCAGACTAAACGCTATGTTTGGCATAAGCCAAACACCACACATAATCAAAAAACACACCATCCCTACCGTGAAGCATGGTGATGGCTGCATCATGCTGTGGGGATGCTTCACTGCAGCAGCCATGGAAGGCTTGTGAAGGTAAAGGGTAAAATGAATAGAGCAAAACACACGGAAATCAAGAGGAAAACCTAATGCAGTCTGCAAGAGAACTGCAATTTGGGAGAAAATTTGTTTTCCAGCAAGACAATGACCCCAAGCATAAAGCCAAAGCTACACAGGAATGGCTTAAAAACAACAAAAGTTAATGTCTTGGAGTGGCCAAGTCAGAGGTCAGACCTCTATCCAATTGAGAATTTGTGTCTGGACTTGAAAAGGGCTGTTTGCTCATGATCCCCATGCAATCTGACAGAGCTTGAGCAGTTTTGTACAGGAGAATGGGGAACAATTGCAGTGTCCAGATATGCAAAGCTGATAGAGCACATATTTAAGGCTGTAATTGCTGTCAAAGGTGCTTCTACTAAATACTTACTTGAGGGGGGTGCAATTATGCAATCAATTATTTTGTGTTTAATAATTGTAATAAATTTAGACCAATTTGTAAAGATATGTTTTCACTTTGCTATGAAAAAGTCTTTTTCTGTTAATCAGTGTCAAAAAGCCAAATTAAATCCATTATGATTCAATGTTGTGAAACAACAAAACATGAAAACTTCCAAAGGGGGTGAATACTTTTTATAGGCACTACATGCCTTTCCTGTAATAAAGTAGCCAGAATTGTGCAGAATATACCAGGTATGGCCTCACCAATGTCTTGTACAACTGCAACCTAACATCCCAACTCCAATATTTGACTGACAAAATTTTGTAGTACTCTATTCCAACATTTCCAGAAATTTGAAAATAAAAAAATGAAAACATAAGCAATTTTGCAGTGTTTTTTCTGACGTCTGCATTGCCAAAGTGCTTTTCAGCTAGTGAAGCACTTTTTGCAGCATTATCAATGTGGTAATGATTAAAAAACTGAAAATTTTCACAGCAAGCTTCAAGAATACGCAATGAACAGACTTGTTTTGTTAGCATTGTTGATCATTGGATAAATTTCGGATGAAGTACTAGGGACATGTCCTGTGCTCTACTTCACATAGAGGCATGAAAACCTTTACATTCACCAGAATGAGTGTGACAGTATACTGGATTAACTCAACCGTCTGAAAGGCCACATCAGCCAGATTAGTCTAATTATGTGCTCTGGATAAACTCAGCACGAGCAAAAAACCCTTAGGGTATCTCATGGATAAAAAACAGAGGTGTGTAAGAAATTGTCTGAAAAAGAAGGAACAGTGGGTACCAGTTAGGGGAGTGCTATCAAGTTTGCAGGCACTTAAAACGTAATGGGGCCACTGTAGATTTTAATCTGCATTTATTTATTTAGAGATTCAGCCCAGAAACTGGCCCTTCCGGGCCACATTGTTCACACATGTGAACAATTAACCTACTAACCTGTATGTCTTTGGAATGTGGGAGGAAAGTCAAGTACCCAGAGGAAGCCCAAGTGGTCATGGGGTGAACGTACAAACTCCTGGCGCAATAGTGTTACACTAACTGTGATGCTGCTGTGCCACCCCTGCATATAATCTGCACTCAGAAAAACTGCAAATTGCTGAAATATAGGGATTACACAAAACTGGGGCCAGAGGTGTATAAAGTGAGTCAAAAGGAGCTACAAAAAGACTTGCAAGTGAGCAGAATTATGGCAGATGATGCTTAAGTCAAAAATGAAGATACTCCTACTTAGTGAACTGGTAATTCAATTTGTTGAAAGATGATATGAGTGGTAGCAGTCTAGTTACACACCACACCAAATAAAACACTCAAGTATATTACTTGACATTGTGTGTTAAGCAATGTTAAGCAAAGATGATGTAGTGACATTGATCTTTTTCAAATGGAATAATCCAAACCAACTCCTTTGATAGTTATTGACATTGCCTTTGCTAAATTGCTTGCCATCATTGTCCTAAAGCTCAGTTGGACCCAACTATATAAACACTCTGGTTATAAGGGCAATTTCTGGGGTGAGCATCCCGAGGTGAACGTTTGTCTCCTGATACCCCAGGGCCTCTTAATCAGCTGTGAAGACCTTGAAGGAAGAGCACAATGAAATATTATCTACGTGTCTAGCTGGATACAGCTGCAAGTGCACCCACTCTCCCTTCACCAGCCCCCCATCCAATTCACCAGTTTAAACATTGCTACATTGGTAGTTTCCACCTGTTTCAAAAGACCAACAATCATACCAGTGCCCAAGAAAAGCAGGGTGAGCTGCCTTAACGACTGTCATCCAAAAGCACTCACATCTACAGTGATGAAGTGCTATGAGAAATTGGTTATGGCTAAAATCAACTCCTGTTTCAGCAAGGACCTGGACCCACTGCAATTTGCCTATTTCCTCAATAGGACTATGGCAGATGTGATCTCATTGGCTGATCACATGGCTTTGGACCACCTGGAAAACATTAATACTTACAACAGGCTCAGTTATTGATTACAGCTCAGTGTTTAATACAATCATTCCTACAGTTCTGATCTGCAAAAGCTGCAAAACCTGGACCTCTGTACCTCCTTCTACAATTGGATCCTTGCCTTCCTCACCAGAGGACCACAGTCTGTGCGGATCAGAAATAACATCCCCACCTCACTGACAGTCAACGCTGGTGCTCCTCAAGGTTGCATGCTTAGCCCCTATTCTCTCTACACCCATGACTGTGTGGCTAGGCATAGCTCAAATAGCATTTATAAATTTGCTAATGACACAACTATTGTTGGAAGGATTTCAGCAGATGACGAGGGAGTACTTAAGCTAGATGAATCAGCTAGTTGAGTGGTGTCGCAGCAACAATTTTGCATTCAATGTCAGCAAGACCAAGGAATTGATTGTGGACTTCAGAAAGAGTAAGATGAGGGCATACACACCAGTCCTCATTGAGAGATCAGAAGTGGAAAGGGTGAGCAATTTCAAGTTCCTTGGTGTCAACATCTCTGAGAATCTATCCTGGGCCCAATTTATTGATGCAGTTACAAAGAAGGCACAACAGCAGAAATATTTCATTAGGATTTTGAGGATAGTAGGTATGTCATTAATGATACTCACAAATTTCTACAGATGTACCATGGAGAGTGTTATGATCCCAGCCCCCTCCTTTGTGAGAACCGCAAGAGCACCCGTTGATGGGGGGGGGGGGGGGGGGTCAGTAGACCCAGGAAGTGAGAGAGAGAGAAACGTGCAAAATTGCATGTCCCACCCGGGATACAGAATAAGATGCCAGCGACTATTGTCTCATGGAGACCACGTGAAAAGTCCTCGGGCAAGGTGGGCTGGTTGAGAGAGAGACTGCATCATCCCAACCTGATTAACACCTGCGACCCCGTGAGGAAGTATAAAGGAGAGTCTCAGGGGGACAGCCCCTCAGACGCACCCAGAAGACACGAGAGAGTGATCCCGCAGCAGCGGGAAGCCATTCTGAAGGAAGCCATGTGCGTTAGATTCCGGGATTGGAATTTGTGGCTGGAATCACAGAAAACCGCTTTTAACTAATATCGGGGGAGAGGGAACCAACGCTCCCCCGATTTCACGGAAGATTCATCAAGACTCAGCAAGTTCTTTCTCTTCTCCCCCCAATCTCTCTCTCTCTGTCACCCCACGCAAGACCCAGCGATTTTCAAAGGGCTGAGGCCTGCAGACTTTCAGAGTGACTTTTATATTTCCAACGGACAATCTATTAACCCCTAGACACCAGCAGAGCTCACTTCTTAATGATGATTATTACTATACCCGCGCTTTAGATTGAATGTTGACGATGTGCACTATCTGAATGTATGTATTAACCCTACTTTTGTGTCCCTTTATAAATAAAAACGTTTGAAAATAGTGACATCAGACTTCAACAGACCTCTCTATCTTTGCTGGTAAGTTATCCAGTTACGGGATACGTAACAAGAGTATTTCAGACTGGCTGCATCATAGTCTGGTCACTGCACAGGATCGAAATAAGCTGCAGAAAGTTGTGAACTCAGTCAGCTCCATCATGGACACTGGCCTCCCCAGCATCTAAGACATCTTCAAAGAGTGATACCTCAAAAAGGCGGCATCCATCATGAAGGACCCCCATCACCCAGGTCATGCCTTCTTCTCATTACTACCATAAGAAAGGAGGTACAGGAGCCTGGAGGCACACACTCAATGATTCAGGACAGCTTCTTCCCCTCTGCCATCAGATTTCTGAATGGACATGGAATCCATGAACACAACCACACTACTTTTTTTTCTCTTGTTGCACTACTTATTTATTTTAACTTTTAAAATATATTTATATACTTAATGTAATTTACAGTTCTTCATTATTGCGATGTACTGCTGCCACATGACAACAAATTTCAGGACATATGCTGGTGACATTTAAGTTTCTAACTATCTTTTAACTCACTGGGGCCATGGTCCCTATGCACCCTCTTAAACTCACCTTGTTCATTAGGAAGTTCATTATAGCACTGTTTAACATCTAAAAAGAAAGGCAAATTAAAAGTGTAAACACAAGAGATTCTACAGATGCTGGAAATCCAGAACAACGCACAAAAACGCTGGAGGAACTCACCAGGTCGGGCAAACTGGAGAGGAATAAGCAGTTGATGTTTCAGGTCAAGCCCTTTCATCAGAACTTAAAAGTTTATTGGGATGCCAATATGCAATAGTTTGGAAAATCTAGTCTAGTGCCACTAAAGACTGAGGGTGCTGGATTAGTGGTGTTTTTCTGTACATTCCTTGTTGCAACAATAAGGAAAATATCAAGTTAATATCAGGGAAGGTAGTTTTAGAAGGAGTGAAGCCACTACTTGGTTGAAATCCCAGCTCTCTCTTCTTAACATTGCCAGTAGTGTGTAGGTGAATGATAGAACATGGGGCAGTTGATGGTAATAGGGGCAATAAAATGGGTTAGGTAAGATTAGTGTAAAAGAGTGGTTGATCGTCTGCATGGACTCTGATTCTGTGCTGCATCTCGCTGTAACAATAACATCTTTCTCTCTCCCTCTCTCTCTCTCTCTCTCTCTCTCTCTCTCTCTCCCTGTCTATCTATATATATCTATCTTTGCACTGTACTGCTGCTACAGCAAAAAAACAAATTTCATGACGTACAGTATCTGAGTGATGATAAACCTAATTCTGAAATGGGACTCCATTTTGGACTGAGAATGGGAAGGGGCAGGGTGAGGGAAACACCAGAAAAACATTCTGTAATGATCAAGTTTCCAATTGTTTGGAATCAAATGACCTTGCCTGGAGTCCCCGGGCTGGGTGTGTCTGCACTTGCACCCCCCCCCCCCCCGCCCCTTGCACTCTTTCTCTGTCACCTGTCCCACACCCCTCCTATGGCACTCCACCCTTACCTTTCTGTACATCGCTTGCTCCCACCAGGTTTACAAACTCATTTTCCACTCCACGTTGACAAATACAGTACTGTGCAAATCCCTCAGCTGCCCTAGCTATATTTATGTGTGCATATCTATATAGTGGTATCCAGTTAATTGGACCATTGATTAATCGGGCCAGCTGATTATTTGGAGCAATTCTTAAAGAAAAAATCTATTTGAGAAAATTGCTCAATTCCCTCCATTTATTAGGGATGTGATCTCACCATTGGGGCAGGAAACTGTTGCTGATTAGGTTCTAACTAGTGTCTGTTGCACGGATTTGTGTGGCCATTGGACACTATACCATGCTTGGAGTGAACAATTTTTGAATAGTATCACATGTGTGTGTTTGTGTTTAAATACCAGTGATTTTTGTCAAATAGTTGCTGAGAAATAAGCAGTAAGACAATTTTGAACTGCTTTGCTCATTGCGGTTTCAAGCACTCAGACTTGGAGATGCAAGAAATGGCCGGGAGTGAATATGAAATGATTTCACTACTTCAACAAGTTAGGAACTGTAAAGACTTTGAGGTAATTGACAATAATCTTGAATGTTAAAATGAAAATGAAGATTTCGAGGATGCAGTCATCAACAGGATTGTATAAAGGCAGTCCATTGTCTACATGAGGTATCTACACTGATTTTGTTCATTACCTGCACTGGATGAATTCCTCTGTCAATAACCACTAGAAACTAATACACAGATTTATAGTACTGTAGTACTTCTGGTAGTGTTCTGATTTGTTCTGTATTTCATTTAAATACATAATTTGCTACTAAGTTTATCTTTTTGAAATCTTTTAAACTATTTCTATGAAGCTTCATCTAATTGGGGCAGCTGCTTAATTGGGCCAAAATGTACTGGTTCCGATATGTCTCAATCAACTACTTATACATATAAACACATACACTATATAAACATATATATATATCCTGAAGCCCTTGAGACAGAGCATAAACTCACAACCTTTTAACCTTTTGTTGTTAGAGTATCCACCATGCATCTCAGGATACCAATTTCAATAGTACTTCATCGGTTATACAGCTCCTTCGGCAGCTATATGAACACAATTTCTTGTGTTTATTATGCATGCGATGAGTATATAAAAAAGGGAAACACCGTGATTTAAAGATCTCAATAACGCAAACCGCAGAATATTATTTTCCGCATCAATTATAAATTAAGAAATTATCTTAATTCGGCGCCTGACAATTCAGCAGAAAATCGAGACGCGCAGCTCATGTGTGGCATTGGCCGACCTCAGCAGCGAGTGACGGCGAGAGGGGAGGGATTCCGAGTGCGCAGGTGCGGCACCTGCTCCGGTCGCACCAGACAAGATGTCCACAGAAAGGCATTGCTGAGGCAGAGATGGGAAAAAAGGAAAGGAGCGGAAGATGGTAGTCAACGCCACGCATCGACACCTTTCCTGAGCAGAGCATCAAGAAAGCAGGCGGAGGAGAGAGAGAGAGAGAGAGAGAGAGAGAGAGAGAGAGAGGAGGAATGAGCCAGCAACAAAGAAACAACAGACAAATATGAATCATGATTCGTGCCGGGTGCTGCTGTTTTTTGGCTCTAATTCTGGGCTCCATCCTCCAGATTTTTGGTGCAACGGGTACGTAAGGGAAGGGGGAACAGTGCAAATCTATTATTTGTGTTTTCTATATATATATATATATGAACTGTGAGGAATAGTGAAATGCAGCGCAGTCTGCCGCCTGGTCGCGATGCACTGCATGAGGACCAGTATTGCAGATACTCTGGGGTGCAGAGCGTGTCTGGAGAAGTACTCGAATCATTTGTTTAAATACAAATCCCTCCCCGCCTCCCCCCCCCCCCCCCAACAAGTGCAGGCTTATTTGCAACGTTTGGGCTTCTAGTAATGGGGGTTGAATCCTTTGAGATGTGGCTTTGCAGTGAATTAAATAAAACAAAGGGAATTTGTTCCCTTAGCAACAAGCAACCAGAATGAGCAATAAACATGTTTTTTTAACTGCAGTTGATAAGTTTTAATTTGGAAATGCACGCACAGATTTCTCTTAAAGCAATCGATCGTTGTGTTCTGCGCCTGTTCATTACTGCATTGCTGTGCAACCGTTTGTGGATGCAAAGCGGGAACGCTGTTTATTTCCTTTTCTTCTGGTTATCCCTGACAGTTCTGCATTTGAGCGGTGCTGATGAGGACTCATCGTTTGCGGATGCTGGTGCAGCGCTGAACCACAGCAGCAACACGACTCAGCAAGAAATAACGTGGCCTTTGCGCTTGATCTATTACGTTCACGATGACAACGAGAGCACTTACCACATCCTGGATACCAAAGCCAGGAACCAGCAAAAAGATGACCAGGTAAATGAGGCAAAAAGAGACAACCCCGATACCCCAACACTCTCTTCCCCCCCCCCACACTTCACCCGCTTAACGGAGCATGTCATTGCATTTCTGGTCCCAGCCCAGCGATGTGTCCATCCTGAACAATGTGCAGTGAGAAGGAGTGATTTCAAATTCCATTAGCGTCCATGGAGTTGCATCCTGGTTTCTATGTAACTCTGAATACTGAGACACCCGCAAGTGGATGATATTTTGTAGATTTAATTGCTAACAGTGGTTGACTTGTTTGATGGTGTCTAGGAGACGCGCAGTGTTACTGATTCCAACGCTAATTTATCCAAGACAGCAGCTGCATCTTTGTTTTGTGCCCAGAAATTAATTTAGCAATGTATCCAGATTTGTTGAACTGTCAGATTGCTGCACAATTTACATATCCATAGTGCCCCTACACCCAATGAAAATATGCGTGGGGGGTAGCTTTTTAATAGCATGGTGATGACATGAAGAAAGACAGAGGCTTTAAAGAGAAGAGGAAAATTGTATAGTTGCAAGAATAGGCAGCTGGAAGAATGATGCCCATCAATGGGGCAAATGGAGTTAAGGAGTTGGGGAGAGCAAGACCATGGAAACAGGGTCCTTCCACCCTCTGAATATGTTGACCATTAACCTGTTAATGCTGAACCTGCATTAATCTTCATTTAATGATTAAATGATTTAATTAATAACCATTGATCCTACAGTTTGGTCATGATCAGGAGTCAAATGTAGAGCATGGGGAAGGTAAGCAGGAATGGAGGAAGTCACAGATGAGGGGAGTGGTTTGGAGGGCTTTAAAGACAAGGATGTAACTTTGAGAAGTCGATCCATTGCCTGACTAGTGTAGACTGATCGGGCTGTGTTATGGATGAATGAGGCATATTTAGTCTTGGCCAGGTTAATTCAAAATGACCATTAGCAGAGCATGTTAGCAGGTGGTATTTGCTGCCGTGTTGACAGGAGAGAAGGAATCAGCCAGGTGCCCTACCAGTTGTACCTGCTCTGGTCTGGGCTTAAGGACTGGAGGTGTAGGAGCATCACCAGTGTAGCTGTGATGGAAAGAACGAACTTGCCATTTTGTGAAACTTTTCCGCCATCACTGGTCGCTTAATTTTTGAAGGTTGTAAGAATCACAGTAGTCAAATTGTGCAGGGCAAGGTCCCCAAAACAGGATTACTACTTGCTTTAGGGAGCAACTTGAAAGATTGGCCCAGGTCAGAGGATTCTGGGGAGTTCCTATTGATGGTCTATGTCCCAGAAGGGATTATGGTTTTAAGAAAAATAAGGTTGCACCTTGGGCTCCTTTGTCCAGGGAAATGGTTTTAGTGTCCCAATTTCTCCTTGTAACCAAAGTCCTCCAGACCAAGCTAAATTCCCGGGTCTTATTTTGCACCTTCTCTAGCTTAACCACTTTCTAACTAGTAATAAATTAGCATTTTTAATTAACCTTGATGTCCTTCTGAAAGGATAGGCACAGACTGAAACATAATTACCCAGTTAACATAGCCAGTGAGTTCTGATTAGCAGGGTAAGTGGAAAGAGTAGACAGTGTAGTGAGGCATGATTCCTGGAATGGGGTTAAGAACACATCTACCTTGCAATCTTTGTTCATGAAATAAACTAATTATAAGCGACTTGCTGATGCTGGTGGCTTCGGACTGGAAACTGAATGTCAGAAGAAGGTATTTTTGTAGCTGAAAGTATATTGATGGAGAAACTCTTGGTCTTGCAGCTTCTATGGAGGCAGAGAGATGGTTGCATCAAGAATAAATTTATTTTGCATTGGTTGTAATTTTTCATCCCTAGAGACTAGAAGTTCAGTTGTTGGGTATATTCAATGACATTTACATTCCATGTGATCAGTAGAGTATGAATTATAATAAAGCTAATTTGGTTACCATTGACGTTCAGAAATGTTATCTTTCTGTAAGCCATGACTTGTATCACCTGATATTCCTATGAAACAATGGGACCCTCCCCAAGCTGAAACATTGATTATCCCTCACCTTGCCTGACCCGCTGAGTTTCTCCAGTATTTTGTTTTTTAACTCTAGATTCCAGTCTGGTTTGGTGTCTGGAGGGCTGCCTTGCAAGGTTACCCCATTTTGTGTTGGGGCCTGTGACGTAGCTGAGACTATTGGGGGCCAAGAGGAGCCTAAAAATACTTTGTTTCAGAGGAATGTCAGGTGACCCAAGTAATTTCTTTAACAGGAGGATAACATCTCTGCACTCAAATGGCCAATTGATATATTATTGCAACATTCCTTGAGATACAGGGAAAAATTTGTCTTGTGTCCTGTCTTCACAATAGAAGTAATAAATAGATCTGCAGAGAGCACCTTGCAAGGAGTCGTCACGCTCTGGTGCCAGTGGAAATAAAATTTGCTTTTCTCTGTACTTTTATCCTCTATTGATAACAGGCTTGGATGCACTTTAATTAAACTTCTAGTGACACTTAGGCTAAGGAATTATAGCCCTTACAGAATAAGTTAAGTGTTATCGTAAAAGTCTTTATCCAGAGATTGCCCTCTCGGAGGAAACTGCCTCGGTTCTGCCAAGTTCTATGAATCATTCAAAGGTTCAGAGGTTCATTTATTATCAAAGTATACAACTCTGAAATTCTCCTTCTCCGGGTAGCCATGCAATAAAGAAAGAAAAGAAAGGCAGCACGATCATCAAGCCACAATTCCCCCCACCCTGCACAAAAATGACGAACAAAATAGAACAGGCACATCAACCCCCAAATCCCTCTCCCCTGCACTAAAAACCCTGAGAAACATTGGATAAAAAACAAAATACAAAAAAACTATAAGACCAAAAAAAAAAGTCCATAGTCCAAGTCCACATCCAAAACACAGAAAACCTTGGCAACATTCTCCAGGCACAATGGTAGGCTCTCCGGTAGCATAGGAGAGCAATCCTCAGCGATCCTCTTTCAAAATGCAGGCAGTTGGTGCTCACCTTCCACTTTTGCCTCGATGTTTCAATCTCTGTTGTTGCTTTAATTGGCGAACAATGGAAGCTTTAATCAGTGAAATGGAATCAATCATTGGCTCGCCCGCAATAAGGTTCGTGCACACTGTCTCTGCCTCCCGGAATCCTCTCGGAGACTGCAGAGCACTGAAACACCTAAACAATCACCAAACTGCAAATTATAGGCTTGAACAGTTCCAGAATCACACTGAAAATGAAAAACAAGTGTAAAAGATATTAAAGAAGTGAAATATTTGGTTCCATGATCTATCCAGAAGATGTTGACTGGAGGAGTATTGTACACAGGTACCATCTTGGCTGGAATGATATACCTTGGTGAGATCACATCGTAATGCTGAACTCCCAATGGTAGTAAACTTGCATCTGGAGTTGACTGATGCAATTCAGAGGTTTGAATGTTCAGATCCCACACTGGAGACTTGAGCACCAAGCCCTGACTGACATTCAGTGATGTATGGTAGGATTGGGACACTATTGGAAGTGGAATTCCTGCATGTACCTTTCCAGCTGCATGTGACAAATCCCATTGCATCTTCCAAATGAGCAGGGACTTCCTTATGACCAGGGTCACATTTCTCGTTAACTGACACCAATAAGTGGAAAATAATATAGTAATTTTTTGCTTTCCAATATCTGTGAAGGAATTGGAATTGTTTCCTAGATTACAGGAGTGATGGTCATGAAAGACTTTTGCTTAGTGCCTTTATCTCTTGTAAACCATGTAGTAGCGAGGTGATTACTTGAGTCGAGAATGATGTTCTCCTACGAGGTTGTCTGTTGGTAGGTCTTCAGGTGACTGTAGAGGCTGATCCGAGATCTGCATATTGTGCAAGGTTTCCAGACCCCGCAATCCTGTTCCCTTCACCATTGGACTTAATCCAGGATGTTAGGGTAGACGTCCTTAATGCAGACTGCATCTCCGTGGCTTTGTTTAACATGGGGAGCCTGATGCATGGGCAGCCACCACTTAGTCCTTGACAGACCAGGTTCAGTGTTCAGTGACATGGAATGCAAGATGACTGGGGACCCTTCACTGGTGTTGCAATGTGCCCTCATCTTCTGCCAGCTCCACCGGTGAGGTCCTGGTTGGATTACTCTTTGTCTGGATCTCCCCCTTGATCTTACCACCAGGATCTAAGCACCAGATGGCTAAACTCTAGACAGGATTGCTCTCGGGATCTCAGGCACTCAGGAGTCTCTGTACCATGACAAGGTGATGATCCTTGGAGAGGTGTCCTGATATAACATTTATGCATCTCTACTTCTCATTAAAATAATAAAAGTAAAAAGCATGGGCTTGTCTGGGGCTGTGATGGGATTCTCAGAAGTGGTACCTTTTGAGGAGGCACTAAAAGCCTCCTCCACCTCCCTGTGTATGGTTCTGTAAAGGTAATGATCCATAGAATTGTTGATGAGCAGAGCAGTTTGAGGTCGTCTGACCTATAATTATTCAGAAGTACAAATCTTATTACCACATGTGGAATTTTGATGCACGTAAATTAGCTGGCCTGTGTTCTATGTAACATCAACAACCAGACTTCAGAGTGGTTATAAAGCTCCTAGGGATGTCCTACTTTGTATTTAATAAGTACTTTCTCTCTTTGTGCATGTACTTCCTGCAGTGATTTCCTGAGGAGAATAACTGTTAGCAGTGTAGTTGGATATAGGAGAATGAGGGATGAAATGATTGACGGAGAGACTGTTGAGCTGGAGTGTGTTGGGTTAGGCAGTCAGTTGAGTGAATCAGCAGACTCTGCTGTCTTACAGTCACTTACTAAGAGCCACTTACAGTCAGGGTGATTTGCTTCCATAAATGTTTAGGTGGAGGGGATGTTTCCATTAGTAACACATACAAAATGCTGGAGGAACTCAGCAGGTCAGGCAGCATCTATGGAAAGAAATAAAGAGTCAGCGTTTCGGTCCAAGACCCTTCTTCAAAGTTCAAAGCATGTTTATTATCTAAGTATGTATACTATATACAACTTTGAGATTCAACTCCTTACAGGTAGCCACAAAACAAAGACACCCAATACAACACTTTTTTTTTAAAAAAGAAGCCTATCAACTACCCAATGTGCAGAGGAAAAAAAAGCAAGTCATGCAAACACCAAAAGCAAGCAAGCAACTGAAGTTCACGAAAGTGAGTCCACAGCCATGAAGCCAGACATTACTGCAGCTGATCCAGTAGCCTGTTAGTTGCCAGCCACAGCCTCAGTTCAGCACAGAGACGAGTAAACCTCACAGAGCAGTGAGCTGAACCGGCCTGTCCCTTGCCTCCAGTCCCAATTCACAGATCCCTTCAATCAGGCATGGCACTTAAATCATCCAAACTTTGGGTTGTTCCTCGCTATCGGACCCAGGCCTTGTCGCATCAATACGTTCCTGGACACAGGCCCTGCTGCCTTGATTTGGCCCAAACCTGACCTTTCTAATTCAGATCAGTGCCTAAATCAATCAGACCTTGTCATTCCTGCTCCTCCCAGGCCCCCTCCACCTCGGCTCTGCCTCACCTGCTCTTGCTTCGATTCTGCTGCATTGAACTGTCTCCAAGTCTGCTTCAGCAATGGCTAAACATTGGCTCATTCCCCGATCTCTGGGCACAGGCCCTGCTGCTTCAGTTTGGCCTGTACACACCACACCTCACCCATCCTGCCCCTACAAGTTTTCAGCTCTCACCGGGTGTGAGATTGGATTGCTCCAAGTGATGAGCTGATTTGGTGAGATCGAGAATGGCTGCGGGCTGTGTGGTCTGGGTGTATCGCTCCACTGTGATCCAGGTCCTGGAGCGAGGCATTACCCGGTGCTTGGACAATTTAAACATTGGTCCAGATAGACTGGAAAGCTCAAGTGTTGGGACTGCAGGTGAGGGTTTCATTCACTCTCCACCATGTTCATTCCTCTTTTCGGTGGCTGGCATCTCTGAGTTCTGCGGCAGTTTCATCCTGCTACTATAATGGACTGAGATGGCTAATATGAGTAGGCTTGGGCCTACTCCAGCTGCTCCAGGGAGTGCATCTAAGGACTAAATCTGGTTCGGGATGCTGTAATTTGCTTCTATTGTTTGCATGATGTGTGTGTGTGTTTTTGCCCCTCTTTTTTGATCTTTTAAAATTGGGTTCCTGGGTTTCTTGCTTTGTGGCTCCCTCAAGGTGGATAATTTATAAATTCTTTGTTAATAAATGTACTTGAATCTTAAAAATGCCAGGTTGTACAGGCGTTTCAAAAGCTCAACTCTGAAAGGGAAGTTACAGGCTATCGATTGCCATGATCATTTACCAGAAAAAGTGTGATTAATAAGGTAGTTAGTATTTTGTTTGCTGCCAGCAAGTCATGGCTGTGCTTCACCAGCACCATCTTAAATTGGAAGACTTTCCATTAGTAGGGAAGTCTAGGATCCAAGAGCACAGTCTCAGAATAAATGAATATCCCTTTAAATCTGAAAATGGGGAAGAATTTCTTCAGTTAGAGGCTGGTAAAGTTGTAGCATTCGTTGCCACACAGTCATTGGGTATATTTAAGGCAAGGATTGATAAGTTCTTGATTGGAAAGGGGGTTGAGAGTTGTGGAGAGAAGGCAGGGAAATGAGGTTGAGAAAACAAAAATAAATCAGGCATGATTGAATGTGGCACTTACACTTGATGGGCCAAATGGTCTAATTCTATTCTTTCTTCTAGTCTTAAGTATATTGGTGATTGTCAGGGATGAAAATGCAAATTGCTGGATATCTGTATTAAAAATAATTAATGTTGGAAACAGTCAGGCAGCATGTATGGTGAGAGAAGTGTTTAACTTTTTCAAACTAGTGAAATTCTTTGACCCAAAACACTACCTTGTTTGTAGACGGGTCATATTCTGCATGGAGGTCAGTCACCAATGGAGTGCCTCAGGGATCTGTTCTGGGACTCCTACTCTTCGTGATTTTTATAAATGACCTGGATGAGGACATGGAGGGATGGGTTAGTAAGTTTGCTGATGACACAAAGGTTGGGGGTGTTGTGGATAGTGTGGATAGCTGTCAGAGGTTACAGCGGGACATTGATAGGATGCAAAACTGGTCTGAGAAGTGGCAGGTGGAGTTCAACCCAGATAAGTGTGAAGTGGTTCATTTTGGTAGGTCAAATGTGATGGCAGAATATAGTATTGATGGTAAGACTCATGGCAGTGTGGAGGATCAGATGGATCTTGGGGTCCGAGTCCATAGGACACTCAAAGCAGCTACACAGGTTGACTCCGTGGTTAAAAAGGCGTACGGTGTATTGGCCTTCATCAATCGTGGAATTGAATTTAGGAGCCGAGAGGTAATGTTGCAGCTATATAGGATGCTGGTTAGACCCCACTTGGAGTACTGTGCTCAGTTCTGGTTGCCTCACTACAGGAAGTATGTGGAAACCGTAGAAAGGGTGCAGAGGAGATTTACAAGGATGTTGCCTGGATTGGGGAGCATGCCTTATGAGAGTAGGTTGAAGGAACTTGGCCTTTTCTCCTTGGAGCGATGGAGGATGAGATGTGACTGATAGAGGTGTATAAGATGTTGAGAGGAATTGATCGTGTGGATAGTCAAGAGGCTTTTTCCCAGGGCTGAAATGGTTGCCACAAGAGGACACAGGTTTAAGGTACTGGGGAGTAGGTACAGAGGAGATGTCAGGAGTAAGTTTTTTACTCAGGGTGGTGAGTACGTGGAATGGACTGCTGGCAACAATGGTGGAGTCAGATATGATAGGGTCTTTTAAGAGGCTTTTGGATAGGTACATGGAGCTTAGTAAAATAGAGGGCAAAAGGTAAGCCTAGTAATTTCTAGGATAGCGACATGTTTAGCACAATCTTGTGAGCCAAAGGGCCTGTATTGTGCTGTAGGTTTTCTACGTTTCTACTATTACCTGTTTCCCTTTCCGTAGATGTAGCATTGCTCAGTCAACCTGAGCCAAGAAGTGTTGCCCTTATAATTGGGGAAAGAGCCAATGACTTCTCAGCAAAAAAGTGTCTCCTGGTTTCCTGGAAGCCATTTTACGGTATATGTACACCAAGAGACGATAACGTCATTTGGTACATTGTGATACAGGACTCCTAAATAAAACCCCATTAATTAGATTCACAGTGTTCCTGTGGAAGAGTTGTTTGTTCAGATGTAAAACCTCCCATCTGCTTCTTTGTCCTAGATGTTAAATTGACAGAAAGGATCAAACCTACTTGGATTTGAAGTGAAAGTGGGTAAAAAGTTAGGTGTAATATCAGTGCTTTATCAGAGGCACATTTCAGATCAGTCTTTAAGCTTTTGCAGCTCATGTCCAAATATCGTGCCTCCAGAAATTGGCTAATTTTGTGATATGAATGATAGGCTATTTGGATTCAAGGGCAAAGCTTCACTGTATCGAGAAGATGATGCCAGATATCAGCAGTAAATGCTCTCAGTTGGTCTTACCATAACAGGAGCCACTTTATTAAGTATCTAATTCATTGTTTAGTGGCACAATTTCAGTTTTGCTCACTATTTAGCCAAGTGAGTAAGCAGTGCTCTCTCAGGCTGAAGAGCTCCCTTGCTTATCAGCAAAATGCAGTGGTTTTAGCAGATGATGGATGGTCATAGAAAAATACAGCATGGAACCTGTCCCTTCAGTCAAGTGAGTCTGTGTAGACCATTTAAACTAATCCTATATTAGCACCATTGTCATTTTCCCTGCAATTGAGATCCGCTATAGTTGTGAGAACGAACGGTGAAGAGAGCTGGGACTGGTGGCTGAAGAGAATGATTTGCCATACAGCATGAAAGCAGGCCTTGCAGTCTACTATTTCCATGCTGACCATATGGTACCAGTCATGTTAATCTCATCTTCTAGCATTTAGCCCAAAGTCCTCTGCAGATTCCCACCCCTCACCCCAAATCAGTGTATTCCAGTTTTCTGCTTTGTATCTGAAGCATCTTGGTCATCATTTGAAAATTTCAGCTCGTTGAAGACTAGGTGGCAGATTAAATGTAGAGATGTTGGGAGAGAGGTTGGTAAACCAGAGAAGGCCTGACTAATCTCAGATGGCAACGAGGAGGCATATAGTAGTAAGAGAGATTGGTTCGTTGAGTAGTGGAAGACATAAAAATCACTAAGTTACAAAGATTAACAATTAATACAAGGGACAAATAGCAATGTAGTGTCCAAGGACTTTACAGAAATCTGATGGTAGAGTGGAAGAAACTATTCTTAAAACAAGTGGTCCTCGGGCTCCCATACCACCTCCCCTATGGTACTGATGTGAAGAGGGCATGTGCTGGATGGTGCGCATCTTTAATGATAGATATGACCTCCTTGAGATACTGCCTCTTGAAGATGACATTGATGGTAGGAAGCATTGTGCTGGTGATGGGGCTGGCTGAGTCTATGACCCTTTAAAGGCCTGCTGTGATCCAGTGAGTTGGAGGCTTCATACCGGGCAGTGATACACCCGTTAAGAATGCTCTGTACTCTACCTGTGTAGAAATCTGCTAGAGCTTTTGCTGGTAAACCATGCCTCTTTAAACTCCTAACACAGCACGTAACAAACCCTCAGTTCCCCAAATCTGCATTGACCAAAGGGTAACCATTTACAGTAATCCTGTGCTTCTGTTGTGTTCTCTTCATATTGGCCCCCCCACCTCTCCATAATCTCAATACGACAATACACCAGGTTCTTAGAATGTAATTCTCAGGATTGACACTGCTGAGAAAAATAGTCATATGGTTTATTCTGGTTCTTTGTTGTGGTATATAACTTTATTTTGACATTAACTACATATTGAATCAAAAATGAACTGAAATTTGTGGCCAACTTAGACCATAAGACATAGGAGCAGAGTCAGGCCATCCAGCCCATTGAGACTGCTTCACCATTTTTTCATGGCTGATCCGTTTCCCTCTCAACTCCATTCCCCTGCATTCTCCCCATAGCCTTTCACACCCTGACTAATCAAGAGCCTATCAAACTCTGCCTTAAATACACCCAATAACTTAGCCTCCACAGCTACCTTTGGCAACAAATTCCACAGATTCACCACCCTCTAGCTAATGAAATTCCTCCTCATCTCTGTTCTAACTGGGCATCCTTCAATTCTGAGGCTGTGCCCTCTGGTCTTAGACTCTCCCACCACAGGAAACATTCTAATTTGTCCACGTTCTTCTGCAACTTCTCTGCTTCCTCAACACTACCTGCCCCTCCACCTATCTTTGGATCATCCACAAAACTGGCCATAAAACCCTCAATTACTTCATCCAAAACATTGACATAGAACATAAAAAGAAGCAGTCCCAACATCGACTCCTGCAGAACTCCACTAGTCGCCAGTAGCCAATCAGAAAAGACTCCTTTTATTCCCATTCTTTTCCTCCTGCAATCAGCTAATGCTCTAGCCATCTTTCCTGTCATACTGTGGGCTCTTAACTTGTTAAGCAGACTCATGTTGTGGCAATTTGTCAAAGGCCTTCTGAAAATCCAAGTACACAATATCGACAAATTCTCCTTTGCTTATCCTGCCTGTTATTTATTCAAAGAATCCAACCAGATTTGTTAGCATGGCTTCATAAAGGAAAAGAAAGCATGCCTGATTTTGGCTTATTTTATCACGTGCCTCCAAGTACCCTGAAACCACATCTTTAATAATCAACTCCAACATCTTCCCAACAACTGAGGTCAGGCCAATTGACCTATAATCTCCATTCTTTTGCCTCCCTCCCTTCTTGAAGAATGGCATTACATTTGCAATTTTTCCAGTACTCTGGAACCATTCCAGAATCTAGTAATTCCTGAAAGTTCATTTCAAGTCCTCCACAATTTCTTCAGTCACCTTTTTCAGAACCCTGGAGCGTAATCCATCTGGTCCAGGTGACAAATCTAACTTCTACCTTCAGTTTCCCAAGCACCCCTCTCAACTAATAGCAACTACAGTCTCTTCTGGTCCCTGAAATTCCCGAACATCTGGAATACTGCCACAGTGAAAACTGATGCAAAATACTTATTCAGTTCATCCATTTCCTTGTCCCCATTACTGCCTCTCCCGGCAGTCTAATATCTACTGCCACCTCTCTTATACTCTTTATATAACTGAAAAAACTTTTGATATCCATTTTGATATAGTTGGCTATAGTTTGATATTTCATTTTTTTCCCTCCTTATGGTTTATTTTAGTTGCCGTCTGTTGGTTTTTAAGTTTCCCAGTCCTCTATCTTTCCACTAACTTATATGTCCTCTCTAGCTTTTGTGTTGGCTTTGACTTCCCTTGTCAGCCATGGTCAGCTTTGACCAGCAGCCAATCTGGACATCGGAAGTTTGAAGAGGAGGGGACTTCAATCAGGTCCACTGCCCAAGGATGAAAAGCAGCAGCGGTTTGCAGTAGTGAAAAAGAGCTTTGACTAGCAACTAGTTGGCATTTGGGATTGGTTAGTAAGAACAAATTAAAGGAAGGCGGGAGCAAGCACAGCGACCTTTGTCTGAGTGGACACACTGAGTGGTGATATTGAGGCTTTAGCTCTTCGAGGCTTCCACAAAAAAAGGCTTCAGTCAGAGAAAGCAAAGGAAAGAAAAGCTCAAGTTTCTTTTCCGTATCTTTTTCATGTCTGCCCAGTTAGGACAGTAGAGATACCAGCCAGGATAGTGAAATTATCCTCTTTAGGATGTGGGAAGGCAAGAAGACCACCAGTGTCCTTGATGACAGCAACTGTGAGAACTGCATCCAGCTGCAGCTTCTAACAAGCTAACAAGAAATTGGAGCTGGAACTGATGAACTCCATCCAGATCAGTTGGGAGGCTGAATGGATGATAGATAGGACATATAGAGAGGTTGTTACAGCCAAGACACAGCAGGACACAGGAAAATGGGTGACAGTCAGACAGGTAGGAAGGGGAAAGGGGTTATACAGCCAGTGCAGAGTACCCCTCTGGCCGTCCCCCTCCACAACAGGTATGTGGCTTTGGATATTGTTGAAGGGGAGTTGGGGGGGGTTACCAGAGTAAAGTCACAGTGGTTGGGTCTCTGGTACTGAATCTGCCTCTGTGACTCAGAAGGGAAGGTGGAGAAGAGGCAAAGTGTGGTGATAGGGGATTTGTTAGTTTGGGGAAGGGACAGGATGTTCTGCAGGCAAGAACAAGATTCCCGGATGGTACTTTGGCTCCCAGGTGCCAGGGTCCAGGATATCTCAGATCAAGTTCTCAGCATTCTAAAGTGGGAAGGCAATTAACCAGAAGCCATGGTCCATGTAGGTACCAATGACATGGGTTGTGACGAGTGACATAAGGAGTTCAAGAAGTTTGGTGCTATGGGGATGATTGATAAGTTCGTGGCCTGAGGTAGAAGGAGTCAATTTTAGAAAACCTGGCACATTTATTTTTCAACATAGTCCCCTCCTACATTAACACACTTAGTCCAGTGGTTGTGGAGCGTATGGATCTTGGACCTCCAGAAAGTGTCCACAGATGGGTGATTTGATAAGTTCGTGTCCTAAGGTAGAAGGAAATTGGAAGTGATAGGATTGGGCTGAGCCAGCATGGATTTACCAAGGGTAAATCATGCTTGACTAATCTGTTGGAGTTTTTCGAGGATGTAACCAGGAAGTTAGACGGGGGAGATTCAGTGGATGTAGTGTACCTCTATTTTCAGAAGGCATTTGATAAGGTCCCACATAGGAGATTGATGGGTAAAATCAAAGCTCATGGCATTGGGGGGAAGACATTGACATGGTTAAAAAAATGGTTGGCAGATAGAAAGCAAAGGGTAGCGGTGAATGGGTGTTTCTTGGAATGGCAGGTGGTGACTAGTGGGGTCCCACAGGGCTCTGTATTGGGACCACAGCTGTTTACGATTTACGTCAATGATTTAGATGAAGGCATTGAGAATAACATCAGCAAATTTGCTGATGACAGTAAGCTGGGTGGCAGTGTGACGTGATAAGGATGTTAAGAGAATTCAGGGTGACTTGGATAGGCTGGGTGAGAGGGCAGGTACTTGGCAGATGATGTTTAATGTGAATAAGTGTGAGGTTATCCACTTTGGGAGTAAGAACAGGAAGGCAGATTATTATCTGAACGGTGTAGAGTTGGGTAAGGGAGAAATACAAAGAGATCTAGGAGTCCTTGTTCATCAGTCACTGAAGGTGAATGAGCAAGTGCAGCAGGCAGTGAAGAAGGCTAATGGAATGTTGGCCTTTATTACAAAGGGAGTTGAGTACAAGAGCAAGGAAATCCTCTTGCATTTGTACAGAGTCCTGGTGAGACCACACCTGGAGTATTGTGTACAGTTTTAGTCTCCAGGGTTAAGGAAGGACATCCTGGCTGTAGAGGTGCAGTGTAGATTCACGAGGTTAATTCCTGGTGTTACGTACCCCGTAACTGGGTCACTTACCAGCAAAGATAGAGAGGTCAGTTGAAGTCTGATGGTACTATTTTTAACAGTATTTATTGATAAAAATACACAAAAATAATATGAATGCAAACATACAGATAATATACGTCGTCAATACTAAATCTAAAAGAGCGGGTATAATAATAATCAATAAGAAATAGCTCTGTCGTTGTCTAGGGGATAATGTATTGTCCGATGGAAATATAAAAGTCACTCGTTCATTCAGGCTGCAGCTTTTGGTTGGAGAGAGAGAGACGGAAGTTTAGAACTTGCCCGTTTTCCGTTTTATGATGTCGATCCTTCGAAATGGCGTCGGTGGTGATCTCTTCCTTAGCTAAGCCGCCTTCCGTGGTAGGGCCTCAATCCCGGGGCAACGGGAATGGACACACGTCTCCTGACCTGAATTAGTAACGATCTTGCGATTCTCAAAAAGGAGGGGGCCACTCTGCACCCCTCAGAGTTGGGTATAGGCGTAACACTGGGATGTCTGGACTGTCTTACGCAGAGAGGTTAGAGAGATTGGGCTTGTACATGCTGGAATTAAGGAGATTGAGAGGGGATCTGATTGAAACATATAAGATTATTAAGGGGTTGGACAAGATAGAGGCAGGAAATATGTTCCAGATGCTGGGAGAGTCCAGTACCAGAAGGCATGGTTTGAGAATAAGGGGTAGGTCATTTAGGACAGAGTTAAGGAAAAACTTCTCCCAGAGAGTTGTGGGAGTCTGGAATGCACTGCCTCGGAGGGTAGTGGAGGCCAATTCTCTGGATGCTTTCAAGAAGGAGCTAGATAGCTATCTTATGGACAGGGGAATTGAGGGATATAGGGACAAGGCAGGAACCGGGTATTGATAGTAGATGATCAGCCATGATCTCAAAATGGCGGTGCAGGCTCGAAGGGCCGAATGGTCTACTTCTGCACCTATTGTCTATTGAAATGAGTTATACAGCTCTCATTACATGGACGTGCAGTTCAACTCTTTGAGTGAGTGATTATGTAGAAAGTTTGAAGCTAATAACTCACCGGGGTGATTGATAAGTTCATGGCCAAAGGCAGAAGGAGATGAGTTATTATGTCCTATTAACAACCTCTCCTCACCACACATTGCCTCTGTTTGTGAACCAGCTACCTCATCTTCAGTAGTATTATTCACCTTTCCTACGATATTTCTTGCTCTGAAATACGAGGGGTGATTGATAAGTTCGTGGCCTAAGGTAGAATGAGAAGAGTTATGTAACTCTCATTACATACACATGCAGTTCAATTTGAGTGAAAATGCAAAATTTTGAAATTAATAACTCACCTCCTTCTACCTTAGCACACGAACTTATCAATCACCCCTGCTGTGGACCACTTCTACAAAGAAGGGATCCGTATGCTCCACAACCGCTGGACTAAGTGTGTACATGTAGGAGGGGACTATGTTGAAAGATGTTTTCTAAAATTCTTTCTTTTTCAATCTTTTTATTAATATCAACATGATAAGGTTAATACATAGTTAGTTGGGATTACAAAATTACAAAATTAAAATGAACATAAAAGGATACACAAGCAATAAATACAATATTGTTGAGTCTTCCCAAATCAAAAAAACTAGGTATATCATGTTGAAAAAAACAGAAAAGAGAAAAAGAGAAAAAAATATTATTACCCCAAGAAAAACAAATCTAACAAACTAACCACTAATAAAGAAAAGAAAAAAGGGGAAAAAATGGGCTGTTTATAGTACCTATAAAAAGACAAAGAATCATCAGTGTCACCAACTCTGATCCTCTCAACATATATATAATCAAAACTGGAAAAACAAATAGGATTGGAACAGGGTCAAATTACATCATGTGAAAATATTGAATAAATGGCCTCCAAGTTTTTTCAAATTTAATAGAAGGGTCATATATGACGCTTCTAATTTTTTCCAAATTTAGACTTAACATAGTTTGAGAAAACCAATGAAATGTGGTAGGGGGATTAAATTCTTTCCAATTCAACAAAATGGACCTTCTAGCCATTAATGTAAGAAATGCAATCATCTGACAAGCAGAAGAAGATAAATGAATTGACTCCATCATTGATAAACCAAAGATTGCAGTAATAGAATGAGGTTGTAAATCAATGTTCAATACCGTGGAAATAATACCGAAAATGTCTTTCCAATATTTTTTCAAAGACGGACATGACCAAAACATATGAGTTAGAGAAGCTATCTCAGAATGACATCTGTCACATATAGGATTTATGTGGGAATAAAAACAAGCCAATTTATCCTTGGACATATGAGCCCTGTGCACAACTTTAAACTGTATCAATGAATGTTTAGCACATATAGAGGATAAATTAACTAGTTGAAGAATTTTATCCCAATTCTCAATAGGGATATTAAAGTTAAGTTCTCTTTCCCAATCATTCTTAATCTTATAAAAGGCCTCTGAACGTATTTTCATAATTATATTGTAAACATTTGAAATTACACCTTTCTGAAAAGAATTTAGTTCTAACAATTTCTCCAAAATACCTGAAGAATCTAGATTTGGAAAGGTAGGAAGTACAGTGTTTAAAAAGTTCCTAGGTTTTCTAAAATTGACTCCTTCTACCTTAGACCACGAACTTATCAGTCACCCCTTGTATTTCAATGCAAGAACTATTGTAGGAAAGGTGAATAATAGTACTGAAGATGAGGTAGCTGGTTCACAAACAGAGGCAATGTGTGGTGAGGAGAGGTTGTTAATAGGGCAAAATTGCAGTCAACAGAATGAGTTGTAATGTAAAAGATGGACAAAATTGAAAAGGGTGAATGCAGGATTGAAGGTGTTGTATTTGAATGAGTGCAGTATATGGAATAACTTGCAGTGCAGTTGCAGATTGGCAGGTATAATATAGGCATCACTGAATCATGACTGGAAGATTATAGCAGGGAGCTAATACACATTGGATACACATTGTATCGAAAAGACAGGCAGGAAGGCAGAGGGAACGGTGTTGCTGTGTTGGTAAAAAATGAAATCAAGTCATTAGATTGAGGTGATGTAGGGTTGGTAGGTATTGAATCATTGTGGATAGAGCTAAGGAACTGAAAGGGTTTGAAGACCCTGATGGAAGTTAAATACAGGCCCCCGAAAAGGAGTAAGGATTTGGCCTACAAATTATAATGGGAGATGGAAAATGCAGCCAAAAGGGCAGTGTTACAATAGTCACAGAGGATTTTAATATGCAGATAGATTGGGAAAATCAGATTGGTGCTGCAATCCAGGAAGGGGAATTTCTAGAGTGCCGAGAAAATGGCTTTTTAGAGCAGCTCGTAGTTGAACCCCCTTGAGGATCAGCTATTCAGGATTGGGTGTTGTGTAATGAAAGTGATCGTAGTATGATCAAATTCACCATGGAATTCGAGAAGGAGAAGCTAAAATCAGATATATCAGGTTACAGTGGATTAAAGGGAATTACAGAGGCATGAGAAAGGAGAATTGATTGGAAAAGAACAGTGGCAGGGATAACAGCAGAACAGCAATGGCTGGAATTTCTGGAAGCCATTTGGAAGGCACAGGATATATACATCTCATATATTCTAAAAGGAAGATGACAACAGTGGCTGACAAGACAAGTTAAAGCCAACATGAAAGCCAAAGAGAGGGCATATGATAGAGCAAAATAGTAGGAAGAAAATTAGGAGGATTAGGAAGCTTTTAAAAACCATCTGAAAGCATCTAAAAATCATTAAGAAGGTAAAGATGGAGTACTAAAGTAAGCTAGCCAATAATATTAAAGAGGGTACCAAGAGTTTCTTCAGATACATAAAGTGTAAAAGAGGTGAGAGTGGATATTGGACCACTAGAAAATGTTGCTGGAGAGATGGTAATGGGGAGCAATGAAATGGTGGACAAACTGAATAAGTGTTTTGCATGGTGGAAGTTCCAGGTGACAGGGGGCATGAAGTGTGTGAAGTTACCATAACTAGAGAATAGGTTCTTGGGAAACTGAAAGGTCTGAATGTAGATAAGTCACCTGGACCAGATGGTGTACACTCCAGAGTTCAGAAAGAATGGCTGAAGAGATTGTAGAGGCATTAATAATGATCTTTTGGGAATCACTTGATCTGAAAGACTGGAAAATTGCAATTGTCACTCCACTCTTCAAGAAGGGAGAGAGGTAGAAGAATGGAAATTATAGGCCAGTTATTCTGACCTTGGCAGTTGGGAAGATATTGGATTTGATATTTAAGGATGAAGTCTCAGGGTACTTGGAAGCATATGATAAAATAGGCCTTAGTCAGTATGGTTTCCTGTAGAGAAACTCTTGCTTGACAAATTTGTTTGAATTCTTTGAAGAAATAGCAAGCAAACTAGACAAAAGAGTATCAGTTGATGCTGTTCACTTGGGATTTTCAGAAGGCCTTTGACAAGGTGCCATACATGAGGCTGCTTAACAAATTATGAGCCATGTTATTACAGGCGAGATTTCAGCATGGATAAAATAGTGGCTGGTTGGCAGGAGGCAAAGAGTGGGAATAAGGACAGCCTTTTGTAGCTGGTTAGTAGTGTTCCAGATTGGTCTGTGTTTCGACCAATTCTTTTTACATTATATGTCAATGATTTGGATAATGGAACACATGGCTTTGTTGCAAAATTTGCAGACAATATGAAGATAGCTGGAGAAGAGGTAGTTTTGAGGAAGTGGAGAGGCTACAAAAGGTCTTAAGACAAATTCGGAGTATGGGCAATGAAATCGCAGATAAAATACAATGTCGGGAAGTGTATGTTCATGCACTTTGGTCGAAGAAATGAAAGGGCTGACTATTTTGTAAGTGGAGAGAAAATACAACAAAACCGAGATGTGAAGGGACTTGTTCGTCCTTGCACAGGATTCACTAAAGATGAATTTGCAAGTTGAGTCTGTGGTGAAGGCAAATGCAACGTTAGCATTCATTTCAAGAGGATTAGAATCTAAAAGCAAGAATGTAATGTTGAAACTTTATAAAGCACTGGTGAGGCCTCACTTAGAGCATTGTGAGCAGGTTTGGACCCCTTAGAAAGGATGTGCTGAAACTGGAGAGGGTTCAAAGAAGATTCATGAAAATGATTCCGGGATTGAGTGGCTTGTCATATGAAGGGCACGTGATGGTTCTGGCCCTGTATTCACTAGAATTCAGAAGAATGAGGAATGACCTCATTGAAACGTATTGAATGGTGAAAGGCCTTGATAGAGTGGATGTGAAGAGGCTGCTTATTATGGTGGGAGAGTAGGATCGGAGGACATATCCTCAGAATAGAGGGGTGTCCTTTTAGAAAGGAGATGTGGAGGAATTTCTTTAGCCTGAGTGGTGAAACTGGAATTACTTGCCACAGGCAGCTGTGGAGGCCAAATTTTTATGTGATCCTCAGGTTCTGTGGGCTGCGTAAGTCTAGGAAAGATGATCTCTGGCCTCACCAAACGTATGAGATTGAGGTTCAAAACCTCCTGTTTGTGTGGATGCTGAGTGATGTGTTACCCTGTTACAAATCAGTACCATGGAATAACAGAGAGTACACCATATGCAATTAAATGATTTAGCTTTATAATTCTTAATTTGACTGAAGGGTTAGTAAAGTGAAACAAAAAAAAGGACCCATTTTATTGAAATTGTAAATGTGCACAAGTTGGAGCTCACAGTTTCCCTTCTGCTGGTCCTCCACCGATTTCCCCAGACTTTGTCAACTCCTGGCCCCACTCCAAGTCCACTCCTTTCTGGTGTTTCCAACCTCTCCTTTCTGTCATCTTCTCTCTCCATCTTCCGCTGAACAAAGACCCAGATCACCTCGGTGTCAGGCACACAGCCAGAAAAAACACTCCCCTCATTGGATGGCTCACATTCCAAAGCACCAGTTACCTCTAACCATAACCCAAACACTGCTGCTGTAAAAAGACCATTACATTAGCAGTGAAACCTTTCCTAGGACATTACATATATTTAAAGCAGAGGTTGATAGATTCTTGATTGGTCAGGGCATGAATGGATATGGGGAGAAGGCAGGAGATTGGGGCTGAAAGTAAAATTGGGTGAAATGATGAAATGGCTGAGCAGACTCGATGGGATAAATGGCCTAGCTCTGCTCTTGTATCTTATGGTCCTATGGTGGTGTTATCCTGCCTTTAGAGTACTACTTCTTTGGAATGTATCTATCCTGCTTCTTCCGAATTGCTTCCAGAAACTCCAGCCTTTGTTGATCTCCTGCTAGCCGTACTACTGTCCCCTTTCAATCAACTTTGGCCAGCTCCTCTCTCATGCCTTTGTAATTCCCTTTGCCCCACTGTAATATTAATGCATTTGACTCTAGCTTCTCCCTCTCAAATTGCAGGGTGAATTCTAACATATTGTGATCACTGCCTCCTAAGGTTTCCTTTATCTTAAACTCCCTAATCAAATCTGGTTCATTACACAGCACCCAAATCAGTGGGCCCTACCACAAGCTGCTCTAAAAAGCCGTCTTGTAGGCACTTTACAAATTTTCTTGGATCCAACACCAACTTGATTTTCCCAACCTACTTGCATTTTGAAATACCCATGAGTATTGTAACATAGCTTTTTTGACATGCATTTTCTATCTCCTAATGTAACCTGTAACCCATATCTCGGCTATTGTTTGGAGGCCTGTATATAACTCCCATCAGGGTCTTTTTAACCCTTGCAGTTTCTTAACTTGGAGCTTCTCTGGTTCACTGCTGGACCTGTTTCTGGTATCACAAGCCATGATGAAGCCTTGGAGACATTTTGGATAGAGTCAAAATGAAGAGTCACAACCTAAGACATTGAGTGTCCATTTCCCTTCATGGGTGATGCCTGACTTGCTGAGTCCCTCCAGCATTTTGTGCTTTGCTGGGCAAAGCCTGTGCATTGCCAAATGTCCACCATCAGTGTCCAGTAGATGAACCATCCTCCCAAGGTGCCAGGTTCTCAATTTCAGCTAATTTGATTTGCTTCCCTCCATCAACTATCAAAGAGGGAGGGGTAAACTGCTATGGTTTTAAAGCCTCTTTTGATTTAGGTGTAGAACCAATCAGGCAGTTGTTTGTAAATTTATGCACTGTGGTCCAGATAGAAAGCTGAGCAGGGCAGGTTTGCAATACAGGTTGTACACTGCCCTGTCAGCCATATGGTGGAAGAGGTAGTCAATGGTCACATCAAACAGCTTAGACTTTACCACTTGTACTTAATTTGGGTTTCAAAGTGATTCATCAGATACTCATTCATCACAGAAACTTTCCTGCCTACCCCCACGCCTCCCTCCCCCTATTTACATTAGGGGACATTTACAGCAGCCTATTAATCTACTTTCTGTGTGTTTGGGTTATGGGAGGAACCAGAACCCCCTGAAAAAAAACATGTGGTTATTTAGAGAGGATGCAAGCACTGTGCACATGGCCCCTGTGCACGGGATCTAACCTGGGTTACTGGAGCTGAGGAAGCAGCTCTACGAGCTGTACCATTGCGCTGCACCGTAATTTTCCTCCTTAAGGCAGTACAGAGAGCTGTACTTCAAGGAAGTGGAATACCACCGCTAATAATAACATTCGGAGAATGCACATTTGTCTGAAAGACAAGTATTTTGGTCAGTCTGACCTGCTGAGTTCCTCCAGCATTTTGCGTATGTAACCCTGGATTTCCAGCATCTGTAGAGTCTCTTGTGTTAAGGATTTTGGTTGTTATTACTGAATTCAGTAGAGTAGAGATAGTTGAAGAGATCTAAATGGGCTGGCAGTTTTAGTGTTTGTTTTAAAGCAGCTATTTATGTTGAAACATCTGCCTTGTTCTTTGACAGGGAGCCCCTGCTCTTTGGCAGAGAGCATTGACCTCAGTGTTCAAATTAATTGGCACAGGAAGGCTCCATTAGCATTGCCCTTGCCTTCTGTAAAAGTGTTGTGTGTTTATACACACACTCTTCACATTAATACTGAGCAGATTCAATAAACAGTGACCTCCAGTTAGAGTGGATGATATCTTCTCGACTGAAATTAAATCCATATTTTCAGTAAATGGTTATTCTTTCCAAATTTTAATTAAAATTCAGGTGACTGCACTTCAAGAGACCATTAACCAGGCTGAGAATTAGTGAGCCAAGCTTTTTTTGTTAACGGGTGCAAAGAATTTGCGATTTAACTCTTAAGAGCTTATTCAAGGAAAAGTTGTCTTCTTCATGAGCTACTGTTACCCCAGCCTACTTTGCTATGTTCCCCTTCTTAATTAGCGCCTTTGTGCAGACTTCATGAAGTTTACAACTACATGGTGACATGGCAAGAAGAGCAGCTGTCAGATGACTCCAGTGACCTGTAATTGAAACTGACCTCGGCTGCTGTTTTGTGTGGGGTTTGCCCGTTCTCCTTGTGACCGTCTGTGCTTCCTTGGGATGCTCGGGTTTCCCTCTGCATCCCACAGATGGGCGTGCAGATTAATTAGCCACTATAAACCATCCTTATTGTAGATAAGTAGCAAATGAATTCAAGGGAGTTCATATGAGAGTGGACAAGTTAAACGTACAAGGCAATAAAGAGAGAGGGAATGAGATTGTCCTAGTGGGAGCCAATTGGGACTGATGGGCTGAATGGCCTTCTGCATTAAGGTTTCCTAACTTTTAATTCTTTTTGTACATTATCCTGAAGGTTATCAGTGTTTGAGGATTGAAACAAAATTGTCGATCTCAGGTCAATCTGCAAATTTTTGTAAGTAATTTTGAAGGGTACCCCCTCCTTCCCCCCCCCCCTCCACCAGTAATGCAGAACCCAAACTGAGGGGAAGAAACTCCCACAGACCATATTATGATAATCACCGGTCTTCAATCAGCTGCTTTTAGGAGGAATAATTGGCGGGGATATATTTGTTTTGTATATTTCACTTAATGCGACTGGAGTCAATAAATGACCTCCAGTTGGAAAGGAGATGGTGGATATGATGGAATCACTCCCTATCAAACTTCCTTAAACCTTTCTTCAAGTAGGTACAGAGGAAAGGTGCTTGGAAGTAGGTACAAAGGAGATGTCAGGGGTAAGTTTTTTTTAATGCAGAGAGTGGTGAGTTCATGGAATGCGCTGTCAGTGGTGGTGATGGAGGTGGAAACGATAGGGTCTTTTAAGAGACTCCTGAACAGGTACATAGAGATTAGACAAATAGAGGTAAAACCAAGGTATTTCTAAGGTAGGGACATGTTCGGCACAGCTTTGGGGGCCGAAGGGCCTGTATAGAGTTGTATGTTTTCTGTGTTTCTGTTGAAGTCTATCAGTGAAATAGCATCATTCTCAGAACTTTCAAACAACCAACCAGGACCTTTCATGGTCTGTGGTGAGGAGGGCCCTCCCTATCAGATCTTTAATATATGATTGGAAGATTGGCCATATTGCCCTCGTGGGGTGGAATGTGCTGATTTGCCCACTTTTTTGGACAATGCATTTGCAAGGAATGTGCTAGTGTTAAGCAATGGGAATAACAGAATATTGACTTTAATGCACTATAGTATAAATGAATATTTTATGAATAAAGTATATTAAAAAAATCTTCCACCTGAGGCCTAATTAGTAAAGGATTAGCAGAACTGTTATTGATGTATGTGTCTCCCTCTTGTTTGCTCCCACAGGCTGTACATCTTACTCATGCGAGCTTCCAGATTGAGGCCTTTGACACTACCTTTATCCTAGATATTACACTGAACAAGTAAGTACCAACTATCTTATATGCATGCGCGCACACATTCCAAGGGCTTCAGGGCTTGAAATCAGACATGACTCCAGCTTCTGAAAGTGCCATTCTTTGTCATTGGTGGTGGACAGCAATGGGGTTACTGGATAATTAGGTGTAGAAGAAGAATTTGATCCTAATTAACAGATTCATGGTAACAGTATTGCTTTAGTCATTTTTTTGAGTCTAAAGGGTATATGAAGTTCTTTGGTGAGCAGACAGCTGTGTCACAGCCAGTCTGGTCATTCCCATTGTTTTCCACCCATTTCTCAGGTTCATAGCTCTTGATCAACCTGAGCAACACACACAAAATGCTAGAGGAACTCAGCCGACTAGGCAGCATCTATGGGGAAAAAAGTATAGTCGACATTTTGAGCTGAAACCCTTAAGCAGGACAGGTTCTTTGGTAGCCTGGCTTGCCGAGTTCCTCCAGCATTTTGTGTGTGTTGCTCTGATTTCCAGCATCTGCAAATTTTCTCCTGTTTGTTCTCGATGAACCCACCACTCCATTTAGCAACAGTATAAATCCCAGCAGCACCCTCCATTAGCCAGTGATGCTGTGATCTGTCTGATCCATAAATGCACCACGCCTTATTTCTCCTTAATGTTGTCTTTAGTTTGTCTACAGATGTACTGTAAACTCCATGAACCTTTGCCAAGATGTGATTCATTTATTTTCTCTAAGCTTCAGCTCGTAAGTACATGAGCCACCTTAAAGTTGGTTAGATTTTGTGAGCCCACTGTTGATGTTACTGACATTTTAATTGTGTTAACCATTAAAAAAAATTGTAATGCTTCAGTCATTTTTGAATGATTGAGAATAACAGGGAATAGGAAGTGCAGAAGGCAAGTTCTCTGGTGAACAGACAGCTGTATCTCAGCCAATCTGAAATCGGAAGACTTGGTTTTAGAAACCTCTTTCGCCATTTGGTAGTAACACACTTTGGAGATTCCAATAAGGTTAGGGTTATTACACTCCAGAATATAAAATCTAATCTTGACACTTTGGGTAGCTGCGGTTTAGCATGTCAATTTGTGGGTACACCTCACTCTTCCTCCCCCACCTTGGGTGCACGTATAAGCATTCTGAGCCCCATTTTGAGGAAGAATAGTAGTGATATCCTTTCTGCCTGCCCATGATTATCCCTTAGCCAGTGCTGCTGTCTTCTTAAGAAAAAAGGCCTTGAGTAATTTGATCATTACAATGGGCGTTTACACTATGCAGCGTCAGAAATCTTTGCTTGGCTGCAAAGAACGCAGAGTGTCTTGAAGTAGTGGAAGAAACCACTTAATGCAAAGCCTGCCTTTTCTTCCCTGGTTAGTACAAACCCAAAGCCACATGAAGATCAGGAACACCTCCAGGATTTGAAAATAGGATCCGTTTTCCCTGCAGTGTTGCGGCTTTGCAAACACAGCTAAATCCAAATATCAATTAGTGTATTTGATGAATAGCTGATTGGAGTGATGAAGGGCTGAAGAGAATTAATCATTTGATGGTCTCTTGGGCACTGAGAATGTGGCAGCCTCTGTGCTGGCCCAGTGCGTAGATCTTAGACTGTAACACAATCTTGCCTGCTGATTGGTTACTGTAAGTGATTGATTTATTGCTCATCTCTACTTCTGCGTTACTGTTTTCTGGGCGCTATTGATGATGCCAGTGATGTTTAAGCTACTTCAAGTGCTTGATGGCTTCCTGAGCATCTGCTGGCTTTTTCTGAAATGCAGGATGTTTTTTATCCCCTTTCCTGTACCACTTATCCTTCCAATTATTCAAAGGTTATTTATTATCAAAGTATATATATCTCACCATATTAATTTTCTTGCAGATACTTACAGGAAATACAATAGAATTTTTGAAAACTATCAATAATAAACTATAAATAACCAAGACTGACAAATAACCAATCTGCAAATAATAATAAAGTGGAAAAAAGTAAATAAATAATATTGAGAACATGAGTTGTAGAGCCCCTGAAAGTGAGTCAGTAAGTTGTGGAGTCAGTTCTGTGTTGAAGTGAGTGAAGTTATCTACGCTGGTTCAGGAGTTTTATAGATGTAGGGTAATAACTGTTCCAAAATCTGGTAGTGTGGGACCTAAGGCCTCTATAACTCCTTCCTGCTGGTGGTAGCAAGAAGAGAACATGGCCTGGTCGATGCGGTCTTATATAATGGGTGCTGCTTTCACATGTCATCAGTAATGGGATTGTACCAAACAATTACCAGGAATAGTGCAACAACATGCAAAATGCTGGAGACACTCGACAGATCAGGCAGCATTTATGGAGGGAAATGAGCAGTCGACATGTCAGGTCAAGACCCTTCATCAACCATTGGATCTGAAATATTGACTATCCATTTCCCTCCACAGATGCTGCTTGATCTACTCTAACAAGTAGTCTTAGGATTGCACTGGAGTGTCAGTATTTCTATTGCCCACCACGCACCAGTTTGTTCAAATCACGACGATGTGTCTTTAGTTTCATCCAGCTGATGTCGCAGGATCTTGCAGAGGGTGGAGCGAGGCTGGGCGACACGCTGTTTTTGAAGGCTGCTTGGTGGAAGCTGACATGAAGATACCTGTCTTCCCTTTCTTTCCAATTTGGGAAGCGTAATGGAGATGGGAACTCGCCAGTGCTTTCATTTGACAAGGAGTATGTGAGTTGGCTGATCTGACAGATCTGGGTATTGTAAAGCGGCAGGAACAGCTACTGCCACACAGTGCAGGAGATCCAGGTTCCATCCTGACCTTTTTGCAGAGTTTACTGGTTCCTCCTGTGACCAGTTGGTCGTTCTCTTCAACCCCCTCTCCCTCCCCCCCGGTGCCCTGACTTCCTCCCACACCCAAAGACATTGGGTTAAATGGCCACCATAAATTGCCAGTGTATTAGGTACAGCACTGTGCCAAAGTCTTAGACGTGTGTAGCTAGGATGCCTAAGACTTCTGCACAGTACTGTAGTAATTTTACATATTGCACTGTATTGCTGCCACAAAAACCATTCCATGGCCTGTGAGTGATGATAAACCTGATTCTGATATATGTCTGTGTTGTGGTCTGAGCCTGGGAAGGGGGCAAGGACTGGGGAATTATGGTTGGGAAAAGGGAAGGAGAGAGGGGAGCGAGTGTAAAACACCAGAGAGACATTCTGTAATGATCAATAAACCAATTGTTTGGAATCAAATGACCTTGCCTGATTTCTCAGGTCTGGGTGTGTCTGCACCTACGCCACCCACTGCCTCAGCACTCCTCCTGACCCACACCCCTCCAGCGGCACTCCACCCTCGCTATTCCCAACATCCTTTGCTCTCGCCAGATTTATATTTGTGATTACTTTTTAAAATTTATATTTGTAATTAATTTCAATCACTTTGTCGAGATCTGTTTTCACTTTGACAAAAAGAGTCTTTTTCTGTTGATCAGTGTCAAAAAAGCCAAATTAAATCCACTGTGAATCAATGTTGTAAAACAATAAACCTTGAAGCATATAAAATCTTAGAGAAACATATAAGATATTAGAGAAACGTATAAAATTATGAAAGGGATAGATATGATAGAGGCAGGAAAATTGTTTCCACTAGTAGGTGAGACTAGAACTAGGGGATATAGACTCAAGATTTGAGGGAGTAAGTTTAGGATGGAGTTGAAGAGGAACTGCTTTTCCCAGAGTGTGGTGAATCTGTGGAATTCTCTGCCCAGGGAAGCAGTGGAGGATTCCTCAGTAAAGATATTTAAAACAAGGTTAGATAGATTTTTGCATAGCAGGGGAATTAGGGGTTATGGGGAAAAGGCAGGTAAGTGGAGATGAGTCAATGGTCAGATCAGCCATGAACTTATTGAATGGCGGAGCAGGCTCAACGGGCCAGAAAGTCCACTCCTGCTCCTATTTCTCATGTTCTTATGAAAACTTCCAAGGAGTGGGGGGGGGGGGTGTGAATACTTCTGTGTGTGTGTTATAAAGCTATAGTATTTGTCACCCCCTGGAAGTTTTCATATCTTACTGTTTTACAGCATTGAATGACAGTGGATTTAATTTGGTTTTAGCATAGAAAATGCACTAAGCGTTTGATGGTCAGTGCAGATTTGGTGGGCTGATGGACATGTTTCTGTGCAGTGTCTCTATTAATCTGAATGCTCACCTCCATGTCCCAAGGCTGGGAAGACCACGAAGGAAAACCTTTGCCCTATTGTAGAGCAGCCAACTACCAGCAGAATGCCAAATTTTGGAAATTTTTAGTGTTTGTATCAGAGCAGGGCAAGTCACAGCAGTTGTCATTATCCATACTTTATTCTGGACTCTTTGGCTTTTCTGGCTGTCAGAGTTGGCATGAGGCAATGGGACAGCAGGGCGTGGGTGGTATTGGAAGGAAACGCATGACTTTTAGATTCGGATTCAGTTTCATTTACCACGATGCATGAAATGTGTCATTTGCATTAACAACCAACACACCGAAGGGTGCGCTGAGGGTGGCCTGTAAGTAATGCTGCACGTTCTTAAGTCAAATCAGGTGCTGAGAGTGAGCATATTAAAATGGACTAGATTAAGAGAAAGGGGAAAAGATTGACATGGGGAAAACAAGAAAAATATTTTTTTTAAATAATTGAAGTTCTCTAGTTTACTGCGTACGAGTATGGTTGAATATTCCAGCCCTGATTTTGCATAAACACTGGTGTTGCTGTTAAAAATATAATTAACTGCCTTAATCTCAGTTTAGTGAAGGTAATGTAATCAATGAAAGGTTTTGGTCTGAAGGACTCTCCTGACTTGCTGAGTTCCTCAGTTACTCTGGATTTCCAAAGTCTGCAGAATCTCTGTGTTTGTGAGTTTATGCAACTGGTTCTCAGAAATGAAGCGCTGATGGGTGTGTGATAGTGCGGTGTACATCAATCAGCAAGGGTATGGCCTACTCTGTTTTTAATACCAATTTTCACATTAACAATAGCATGTCTCTTTCAGCAATGTATAATTGGATAGAGAATTGTACAACCAGGCCTGATAATACTTTCCTACTGCACATGAGTACTGAGGCAAAGAGAGAACACTCAGTGATGATTTTAAAGAAAAGAGGTTCCTCTGTTAGTTGGGGTGGGGAAGTACTGAAGTCTAGAGCAAAAGGGATAGAGGCATCACAAACTTAGAGCTGCAAACTAAATTGACTTATCACCATGGCAACCCTGGCCTCACGCTACCATAGGTATACTCTTTGTTCTACCCTTCCCACCCACACCACCTACTCTGCTCCTTAAAATTCATTTGTTTCCTCCATGCCATTTCTGACAAAGTATTTGTGACGTGAAATGTGCACTCTCTCTCTCTTCCCGCAGATATCGCCTGACCTGCTGTAAATTTGTAGTTTTTCTTTAAATTCAAACTAAGCTGATGTCAGGAAGCACTTGCAGCCAGAGAGTTATGGAGACAGGATTGGTGTTAAAAAAAAGCAGTTGATTGTTGTCATAGATTTAGAGGTATGAAGGACCTGTTGCCCTATTGTCACTATGGCTGAAGATAGAGGCAGTGCTAGACTTAATCCCAAGGGATGAAAGCAGCCAAGTAGGTGAAATATTAGTGGGCGAGCTCTTTATGAATTGTGAACATAATGGACTTTTAAAGTAGTTATGGAACAGGATAGTGATGGTCCAGTAATTGGAGAAAGGCAGAATTCCGTATCATTGGTCAGGACCTGGTAAAATTGGAGTGGGAGCAGCTACTTGCAAGTAAATATACATTCCTGAAGTGGGAGTCTTTTAAAAGTGAAATCGTGGGAGTTGAGGGCCAGTTAGTCTGAGAGGGCAGAGTTAATCTGCACTTTAAAAAAAGTTAATGATCTAATCCTACAATAATCACTGTCAGGTTTGTGTAAGTGGGTGACTAATTGGTATGGACTTGATGAGCAGAAGGGCTTGTTTCCGGGCTTTCTCTCTTCGACTCCACACCGGGAAAGGCAGAGATTTATCAGAGTGGGTGAGCGGGACTTTGGAGATCTTGCCTGGCTAATTCAGCTTTTTGAAGAAGTATTGAAATATATTGTTTGGAACAATGTGTTTGATGTGATTTATAGTCAGGCCTTTGACAAGAGCCTTCATGGAAGACGAGTTGAAAAGGCTACAGCCCATGGGTCCAAGGCAAGTTGGGTCCGAAATTGGCTTGGTGATTGGAGATGGAAGGTGATGGAGGAGATTTGCTTATTTCTAATTGGTCTGTGACTAGGAATGCATGGTAGGGATCAGTGCTTGGATCTTTGCTCTTTGTTTCATGCATTAACAATTTGAATGTGAATACAGAAGGTCTGACTGGTATATTGCAGCAGACGCGAAAGTGAGTGGCGGTGTTAGAGAGGAGAGTGTTCTTAGGCTACAGAAAGATATTGATCAGCTGGTTAATTGGGTAGGTGGAATTTAATCCTGAGAAGTGCATTTTGGGTGGTCAAAGAATGATGGGGCAAATACACCGTAAATGGCAGGTGCAAAATCCCTGAAGGTGCTAGTGCAAGTAGGTAAAGTGGTATACAAGATGCAGATCTTTTTTGCTGGACCATTGACAAGGAGGTCTTGGCATTACTTTATAACACATTGGCTTGGCCACACACCTGAATATTGTTTCATTATACTATAGAATGGAAGTGATGGTGCTAGATAGGGCTCAACAGAGATTCATTAGGAAATTGCTTGGGAAAGAATGTTCCAGTTTTGAGGAGAGACTGGATAGGGCTAAGCTTGTTTGCTTTGCAGCAGTGGAAGCTGGAGGGGGGAGATGGAGGAACCTGACAGAGGTGTACAAAATTGTGGATGTCTAGATAGGATAGGATTTCTTTTCTCTGTCAGGGAGGTATCTAAGAGCAGAGGGAGAAGGATTCATTTGAGGTAAGGAGTTTTGAGGAAGACGTTTTTCACCCAGAGAGTGGTTACAATCATGAAGGTGTTGTACGAAAAGGTGGTGGAGACAGTTACACTCACAATGTTTCAATCAACATCTGGATGAGCAATTGAATTGCCAAGGTATTGTGGCTTACTGATCTAGCTCTGATAAATGAAATGAATATAGATAGGTACCTGTTGGTAGGCATGGACGTGATGGGCCAAAGGGTTTGTTTGGTGCTGTATGACACCAGGTTTCATTGCTTTCCCGTTTGTAGTAGCACTTCTCCCCAGCAATTACTTCACTATTCTGTGCACAAGCTGGATATATCTGACAGAGCCACCAGCTGGGAAATGAAACCCTTTCAGCCCTTGGCATCTGCAGTTCGCAGCAAGTTCTGCTGGTGCTGCTGTCACAGCATATCCAGTCGTTAGTTCTCAACTTTGCCCACTCAAGACTTTTCCAGATGCTATGGGATGCTGTTATGTTCATTGCAGACAGTACAAACATCTGGTGTGAAAAAGGATGATGAGTTTGCAGTCTCTCAGCAGGCCTGAGCTATGGTCCAGATGTAACTCTGAGTCAGTCTGCAATTTGGGAGCTTGATTCTCCCGTCCTGGGCTTCTGACAACTGTGAAAGGCCCTTGGATCCTTTATTTAACTGCACTTGAAATGCTTCATTATGTTTTTTTTCTTTAACCATCTACCTAGCTACCAGCCACTGTTCAGTAAGGAAGCAGAACTTTGAGCATCATGTTATCTTGCCTGACCGCACTGGTAGCGAGGGTGAACAGAAACTCTGGCTGCTCTGCTCCACAGATCAACTTTAGCTTTGCAAAGTGTTTTCTCCACTGATTCAAGATTCAAGTTTCTTTTTCATGGTGAGGCAGTAGCTGTACTAGCTGTGCTGCTGTGGATATTATGAACTTGTGAATACTTTTAAAGGATGGGCATGCCTATCTATCTTTCACTCCTCTCTCATTCTGAGTCTTTGATCTCAACTATTATTGTCCCAATGTGTAATACCTTGATGGTTTTTATGCAAAAATGCCTGCAGAACAAGATGTGTATGTACCGCCTTTCGCAACTTTTGAGCCTGACAAAGTACTTGCATGTGAGCAAATTTGTGCATAGTTTAAATTCCGCATACCGGTATAAAATAATTTTAGTGTGGTAGATTTATGGATGAATAGCAACAACAGCTTCCCCACTCTGCTCTATTAAAAGGTGTAATGGGAACATTTACATGTCTAAAAAACAAATCACAGTTCACTGTTTCATTAGACAGTTAACACCTCTGGGTGAATACTACATTAGCATCTCTTATTTTGAGGCTCTAAAGATGGACTTGAACTCACAATCTTCCCGCTCGTGGAGAATGCGGGAATTCGGGTAATACCTACAGGATCTGCAGTGAACTGGGATCAAATGGAAATGCCACTTTGCGGAGTGAAAAACACCTGTCATTTGAATCTGGTTGTTGGCATTGATCACAGGCTGTCGAGGCATCAGCTGTCAGGTGTCAGCACAGCACTGAAGAAATGGGTTTGTGTTTGCTCCTGCTTATATATAAATCCAGAGTTTTGACTACTTCCCAAAGGAAAAGCTTGGATAGCCAGCACACAAGGATCAAAGACTTGATGGAGGAGTGGTCAAGGTTGTGTTGGAGGCAATAGTAGGAATGTATTGACAACTTGCACTGAAGCAAAGATATGGATGGACTGTGTTTGGAATAGTGCCCACTGGGCGGAGAAGCATTGCCCTCTGATAGTAACAATGGAATTAGGTTGGATCATGTTCTCACTGGGTCAGCGGCTGACCTGGCCTAAGGTTTGCCTTTGATGCTGATCATTGTCAAGACTGTCACTATCCCTGACCATAATGGATGGCTACGTGGAGTGACTGCTTTCTATGGTTGCTGTCTGATATTGAGCCAGAATTTTGACCCAGCCTTGGCAGGAATGGTGACTTGTTCCCAAGTTGGAACTGTTGGACCAGCAAGGGAGTGAATCTTACACACAGTGGTGATCCCCATGCCCTGGTGACCCCACCCTTCAATCTGGGAAATCCTGTTGTGGGAACCTGGGTGCATGTTTATCTTGAGTGAGTGGGCATGGCTGAAGGTGCAGAATGATGTGTCAGTGAAATGGCTGTTTCACCCTGATAGTGTTGAGATTGAGCATCATTCAAGCTTGAGATGTTGATTATTGGGAGAGTACTACATTGCATTTCTTACAAGCCTGACAGATCATAGAAGGTAGTCAGGGGAGGGAATTATTCATCATGGAATACTCAGCCACTTAACCTACATTTACAGCGACAATTTAACTAGAACAGCCATGTAAGTATTTCCTGTCCTGGATGTTGATGTTTGGAAAATCGATAATGATAATGCCATTGCATGTCAAGAGGAGATGATTAAACAGTCTTTGTTGTTTGATGTGACTATTAACAAGTATATCAGTGGGATGGGTTGGAGGAAAATGTTCCCAGCTGTGTAAAACCAAAGACCAGAATGTTTGTCCAATTTTACTGCTTTCTAATTGAGGAGTTGCCAGTGGAATGGAAGGCTAACCTGAGGATGAAAGGAAGGTCATTGATCAAATATTTAATGACTTTGCCATCACCAATTCCCACACTATCAACTCTTGGTGGGGGGAATTGGGAATCACCTTAAACCACAAATACTGAGGCTTTCCTGGTTACAAAGGACCTGGTTTGTTGAAATCTTGCTTTACACATGGGTCAATAAATACTTTGGCAGCCTGACAAGTAATAAATGTCTTGGGTGTTCATTGACAATGAGGCATTCTGTACAGCACTAGGGTACATAAGACTTCTGCACAATACTGTGTGTTATGTCTTTCTAGTTACCAAATAACATTTAATACAACTGAGTTACTACAAAGCTATGTACTCTTATTTCTGTTTACCAGTCACCTTCCTATTTAACTGATGTACAGTATGTGTAAAAGTCTTGGGCACCCTAGCTACACATATGTGCCTAAGACTTTGGCACAGAACTGTATGTTCCATTAGTTTAATTATGACAAGTGTCAGGGTGAACAGAGAAGATACTTGATGAAAGGAAAGAATATTAAGTATGTGTAGAATCGTAGGATGAATAGCTATAGTAGACAGATGATAGTGTGATAAGGTACTGAGAGAAAAGAAGGTGGTACATCAGAAAGGAGAGGCACAAGTACATGCACACACTTGTCCAATAAAACAATTAGCTGCAGCAGTATCACAGACACGTAGCATTAGATGCACAATGTTTACAGCTGTTACAAATGTGGAGCAACTCTGAGGGGCCGAAGGGTGCAAGGTCGCCCCCTCCTTTTTAAGAATCGCAAGATCACTATTATTTCGGGTCTGAGACCCAGGAAATGAGAGAGATACACAGCATGTCAGTAATGAGAGAGACACAGGAACAGCAAAGGCAGTTGTTATAGACACCGCAGAATACACAAGGTTTGGAATGTCTCCTGACATAAGCGGAACGGAACCACTGATTACTGCTATTGTCTCTTGGAGAAGGAACTGTGTATTGAGTACTGTACTAATCATTGAAACACCTCAGGGGGCAGCCAGAGTGGTCTGGTTGAGGGATTGCATCATTCCAACCTGACTGACATCTGAGACCATGTGAATGAGGATAAAAGATGGGTCTGGGGAACACCCCTTAGACACACCAGGAGAAACACTAGAAATCCAGGGACAGCGTTTTATAGCGAAGCTGGTGAGAGCTCGTGTGTGTCCTCCCTTGTCTGGGTGGCGGGCTCATCACAGAAGAACGGTTTAGCTAAAGGAGAGGTCATACTTGAACGGCCACAGCAACCAGACACCGACGGATCGAAATCATAAAGGAAGGTTGGCAAAACACTTAGCGGTAGCTGTTCCCATTCTTCTATCTCTCTCTCTCTCTCTCTCCAACAATTGCAACACAGCGACGAACAAACAACGGCAGCCTGTGTGAACTGAAACAAACTATATTTCCATCGGACAATTCATTATCCCCCAGACAATGATAGAGTTTGTTTCTTATTGATTATTATTATACCCGCACTTTTAGATTTAGTATTGACAACATATATTATCTGTATGTTTGCATTGATATTATTTTTGTGTATTTTTACTAATAAATACTGTTAAAAATAGTATCATCAGACTTCAACGGACATCTGTCTTTGCTGGTAAGTAACCCAGTTATGGGGTTCGTAACAACTTGGGGCCTTGTCTCGAGATTTGATACCAAATTGAAGGGCCACTAAATCGGGCTTTTAAGTCCAAACGTGGATCTGGTTGTGCGGGTAACCAGACGGGAAACCAGCAAAGATGGACGTAGACGAATTTATAAAAAACTCGACTCCGGAGGCGCTAGAGGCTGCCACAAAGTTGGACTTGATAAATATTGCGAAAGGACTAAATCTCGCAGAGGTGGGGTTGTCAGTGAAAAAGTGGGAGGTGCGGAGGGCCATAACTCAGTATTATATTGAGAAGAATGTGTTTTCGGCTGAGGTATTGGAAAATATCCCTGAAAAGGTACCAGGTAGTGGGACGGCTCAGTTAGAGCTGGAAAAATTAAGGTTGGAACGTGAAATTAAGTTAAAACAGCTGGAAGCAGCTGAAAAGGAAAAGGAAAGTGCTGAAAAGCAGAGGGAGCATGAGCTCCAGCTAAAGGAGTTAGAGGTGAAAAGGGAGCAGGAAATTAGGTTAAAACAGCTGGAAGCAGCTGAAAAGGAGAAGGAAAGAGCTGAAAAGGAAAAGGAAAGAGCTGAAAAGCAGAGCGAGTATGAGGAGAAGGAGAAACAGAGGCAGCATGAGCTGGACATGGAGACGTTAAGGAAAGCGCGAAGAGCTCTAGGGCCAAACTGAGAGGAGAGGTTTAATGTTAGTAGGGAGTTGAGGTTAGTACCTCCGTTCGAGGAGACGGATGTTGATAGTTATTTCTTGCATTTTGAAAAGGTGGCAGTGAGTCAGAAGTGAGCCAGAGATCAGTGGGTGGCATTGTTACAAAGTGTGTTAAAAGGGAAGGCACAACGAGCATATGCGGCCTTTCAACTTTCGAAAGATTTCAATGAGATTCCCACCTCATCCTTCAGAATTCTAGCAAGTACAGACCCAGAGCAATCAAACATTCCTTGTATGATAACCCTTTCATTCCTGGAATCATCCTTGTGAACCTCCTCTGGACCCTCTCCAGAGGGGACCCTCTTTGTAAATATATTGTTTGATTAAGCATCTTTTATTTACATAATTCATTATGGGTTAAGTGCATTAATGGCATACGTCATTATGCCACCACATCATATGTGAGTGTCCCACTAAAAGTAAGTAGGCCCATATCCCTGGCTCCTGTGACTTTCTTTCGGTTAGTTTCAGGAGTTACTAAACATAACAATGGAGATGCAGAAGTTTTAAAATGAACCTGACAACTACCAGCCTGTTGAAGCACAGCATGCTTTTCCTTCCAAAGGTGGGAGTGACGTTAAGAGTTAAAATAAAAAGCACAGCACGTGTTTCCTCAGAAGGGGAGAGAGGCAGAAAATACACATAATTGGCAGGTTGATAAAGACTGAGTACCGAGTGGTGAATCTGTGGAATTCTTTGCCCCAGGCAGCTGTGGAGGCCAAGTCTTTATGTATATTTAAGGCAGGAGATTGGGGTTGAAAGGAAAATTGGATCAGCCATTGATGAAACAGCGAAGCAGACGCAATGAGCTAAATGGTCTGATTCTGCTCCTATAATGTTCTTAATAATAAAATTAGAAATGACTGGTTATGTCGGAAAGAAAGACAACAGACACTGGATGATGTGTATTCAGCAGTATTTTGAAGCCAATGAAATAGCCAATGAAAAGTAAATGACAGTGTTGCTGAGTGTAATAGGTAGAAAAGCATGCAGTTTGCATAGAAGTTTAACTGCTCCAACCAGACAAGCTAAAATGAGCTTTGCTGATATCATGAAAGTAATGCAGGAACATTTAGAATTGAAACCATGTTGATTGCAGGACACTTTGGGTTTCATAAGTGGAATCAAAAGGAAGGAGAGTCATTTCAGCTGATGTGGCTGAATTGAAGGGATCGTATGACCATTGTCAGTTCAGTGATGGGCTTAATGGTGCACTGGGAGATAGTTTAGTTTGTGGAATCTTACAAGAAAGCTTTCAAAATTAGTTCCTAACTGAAGCATAACTCACATTTAACAGAGCAGTTGAAATCGCTATAGCAATGGAAGCAGCAGCCAGAGACACATTTGAGTTGCAGTCAGGAATGGATGTGAGCGTGAACAAAATTGTAAAGTCTAACAGAAACCTGCCTGGCCAAACAGATTGTTTCACTGTTGTGACGGGCTCACATACACCAGTCCAATGTAGGTTTAAGGGTGAAACTTGGAGAAAATGCAACAAAGTAGAACACATTCAAAGAGCATATCAAGCAGACAAAAATAAATGGACTGCACGGGAAAAAGAAAAAGATAAAAAGTCAAGTTGCAGTTGTAAAGAAAGGTCTAACCTGTATGCTGTTGATGGAAAAAATCTGATAATGATGGGAGCAACACAGGGCTGTGTAACCTTGAGATTTACAATGTGAAAACTAGCAATAGAAAAGCAATATGGCTTTTGCCAGAGGTGAACAGCAAATTAATTAGAATGGAATTGGTCACTGGCTTGGCTGTTTCAGTCATTCCATAATTAAGTTTTAATGGCAGCATCTATGGAAAGAGGAATTGTTGACCCCACAGGAGCATGCCCACCATGAGAACCGAGATGGAGCGAAAGAGAAAAACCAAGTTTGTATCAAGCTTCAGTTGAGAGATGGATAGGACAAAGGAAATCTCTCTGATAGGGTGAGGTCAAGATTGCCCTGCGGTTCAACTGTAAATGAGATTATCTGGTTGATGGGTTAAACGAGGCAGTTAGAAGCGAGATGTGGAACTTTGTTCTTAAAGGCTATAAATAAAAGGCAGTTAGTGAGCACACGAAGGAATATGAACATGGTGAAATGCAGGGCTGCAGAACTACCCAACATTGCTATAGTTCCATATTCAGCATTAGCAATAGGTTACAACATTTAGCCTATTGAATGTCTGCTGATATTCCTCAGTTGGGGAATTGAGGGCAGTGAGAACTGGCACCAAAGAGGTTAGGTCTGCAATAAATTGCCGTGATTGTATTGAATTGTAAGCAGTTTTCAGGGGTCAAGTGCCCTGCTTCACCAAATGTAATTAGATTGCTGTGACTGCTGGCAGGGACTTAGTGGGCCAAATGGCCTGCTGGTTTATAAGAAATTATGAAATACTGCTTTAGAGTCGCAGAGTCATAGAAAAGTGCAGCACAGAAATAGGCCCTTCGGTCCATCTAGACTGTGCTGAACCATTTAAACTGCCTTTTCCCATTGACCTGCACTGGGACCATAGCCCTCCATACTCCACCATCCATGTACCTATCCAAACCTCTCTTAAAACGTTTAAATTGAGCTCACATGCACCACTTCTGCTGGCAGATCATTCCACACTCTCACAACCCTCTGAGTGAAGAAGTTTCTCTTCATGATCCCCTTAAATGTTTCACCTTTCACCCTTAACCCATGACCTCTAGTTGTAGTCCCACCCAACCTCAGTGGAAATAGTATGTCTGTACCCTTCATAATTTTGTACACCTCTAATAAGTCACCTGTCAATCTTCTACGTTCCAAGTAATATAGTCCTAACCTATTTAATCTTACTTTATAACTTAGGTTCTCCTGGCAATGTCCTTGTAATTTCTTTTCTATATTTTCGACCTTCTTCACACCTTTCCTATAAGTAGGTGACCAAAATTGCACACAGTACTCCAAAGTAGGCCTCACTAATATCTCATACAATTTCAACATCACATCCTATCTCCTGCATTCAGTGCTTTGATTTATGAATGCCAGTGTGCCAAAAGCTTTCTTTATGTCATTATCTACCTGTGACACCATGTTCAATCAACTTTGGACCTGTATTCCCAGATATCCTTGTTCATAGCACTCTTCTGTGCCCTGACGTTTACTGTGTTAGTGGGTCCGACTAAAGTGCAACATCTCACGCTTCTCTTCATTAAATTACATCTGCCATTTTCCAGCCCATTTTTCTAGCTGGTCCAGATACCGCTGCAAGCTTTGATAGTTCGCTACACCCCCAATCCTGGTGTCCATCCAGAAATTTGCTGATCCAGTTGACCACATCTAGATTATTGATATAGATGACAAACAACAATGCACCCAGCACTGATTGATGCAGCAGTCCACTAATCATAACCCTTCAGTCAGAGAGGAAACCATCTAATAACCACTCTCTGGCTTCTCACACAAAACCAATGTCTAATCCAATTTACTACCTCATCTTGAATGCTATGTAACTGAGTCTTCTTGACCAGCCTCCCATGCAAGATCTTGCCATATTGTCCATGTAGACAACATCCACTGCCTTGCCTTCATCAATGTCCCTAGTAATTTCCTCAAAAAACCCCCCAATAAGATCAATTAGACACCACCTACCATACACAATGTCATGCTGACTATCCCTAATCAGTCCATGCCTATCCAAATACTCATATATCTGGTTCCTTTGAGTGCCTTTCAATAACTTTCCCACTACTGATATCAGGCTCACCAGCCTATAATTTCCTGGTTTATCTTTAGAGCCTTTCTTAAACAGTGGAACAACATTAGCTATCCTCCAAACCTCAGTACCTCAGTTGTCACTAAGGATGATTTAAATATCTCTGCCAGGCCCCCTGCAATTTCTGCTCTTGCCTCCCACAGAGTCCAAGGGAACACCTTGTCAGGCCCTGGGGGTTTATCCACCCTAATTTGCCTCAAGACAGCAAACACCTCCTCCTCTGTAATCTGTGTAGGATCTATGAAGTCGATGCTGCTTTGCTTCACTTCTATGGACTCTGTGTCCATCTCCTGAGTAAACACAGATGCAAAAAATCAGTTTCAGATCTCCCCCATCTCTTTTGGCTTCACACATAGATTACCATTTTGAGGATCAATCTTCCAGAGGATGAATTCTGTCCCTTGCAATCCATTTGCTTTTAACATATCTGTAGAATCTCGTGGGATTCTCCTTCACCTTGTCTGTTAAGGTAACCTCATGCCTTCTTTTAGCCTTCTTGATTTTGTTCCTACTTGTCTATACCTGCTATGTATCTCTTTTTTTCTTAACCAAAGCCTCGCTATCTCTTGAAAGCTGTTTCCCTAAACCTGTTATCTTTACCTTTTATTCTGATAAGTACATTCAAGCTTTGTGCTCTCATATTTTCACTTTTGAAGGCCTCCCACTTACCAAGTATACCTTTGCCAGAAAACATCCTGCTCCTTTCTGATGCCATCAAAATTGGCATTTCTCCAGTTTCTCCTGTCTTGGAGAAGGTCTTCAAAATAGCTAGGATTTCCCTGTTTTCAGTTCCACTAAGTTTTCTCATACAAATATATTAATATATATTAATCTCACCCAATATTCCAACCACTTTGTTAACAATTTCACTGCAGAACATGTCTTTGCTGCACACCCATCCATTGGTAACTCAGCTTTGTGCTGGCCTTTATTATGGTCATTGGTCCCTCCAGCTCTCTGAAAGCTTTTTATTATTAAAACGTAGATAGTAAATCACTTGTGTCCACTTCCAATTTATTCTTCTGCCTCTTCTTTTCTCGACTTTTCCATTTCACACCTTTACATCTCAATACTATAGTTTGTGTAGGTCTATACCTATATTGGTGTTAGTATGTGATCAACCTTTGTGGCGATTTGAAGTATTGTTCATTTCTTCTATTACTGAGAAGGGGAAAGTACTAATTCTTCAAAAATTGAGCCTCTGGATCCTATTTTGGAATCAACTGATGGCAGGTTCAAACTATACTTTAGAGTCTTATGCCTTGACCTAATGTCAGTTATCTTGCGCTATTTTAAGGAAGAGGGGCATTCTCTCCACACATTAGTCAATATTTATTCCTCTTATCTCCAGCACTCCTATGTTGCTGCTAGATGGCTGTTACTGCTTTTTAAACTTGCTTCTTTTTGGGATTTTGGGGCCATTTGCAAGGCCAACATTCATAGTCCATCACTAGCTGTCATTGAATGGATGACAAGCCTTCTTGATCAACTGTTGCAGTTCTCTGGTGAAGGTGATTCCAAGTTGCTGATAGAGAAGAAGAGATCATTTTCAAGGCAGGATGGTGTGCAAGTTGGAGAGAAACACGTAGGTGGCTTAGTTCCCATTTGTTTGCTGACCTTGTCATTATAAATAGGTTGGGAAGTTAGAGGGGGCGAGTGCATTAGGCAACATGCCCCAATTTTTAGCCTGATTGATGGAGTGTCAACCAGCGCTGCTGTGCCTAGGAAGTGGCATAGAGCTTCTTGAATGTTATTGGAGCTGCATGCATGCAAGGCCAGTGGAGTTTAACATTATGAAACTTGTATGTACTTTGTGGGTGGAGAAAAAGCTTTGGGGTATCAGGAGGTGAGTTGCTCACTGTGGGATGCCCAGCTGTGTCCTGCTCTTATTGAATTGTCTGTAACACAGTTTGAGATTTTGTGATTTTGGAAGGTGATATATAATTGGAATCCTTTCTTGTGCCTAATTGTCATCTAAATGGAACACTGCTTATTCTGCGTAGACCATCATCAATCTCCTTCCACATCAACTCAACATGAAGATTGCTGCATAAATTTACATAACGGTCGTTGTAATGGTTGCTGTTGAAATGGTTTGTAAATTGAGTCTGCAGTAGTGGATTCGGTCTGAGCTGTTTGTCTCCACTCTTCCATTTTAAGCATGAATACAGCCCTGCATTTGAATCTGACAGAGGCAGTCAAGATTCAGTGTATCAAATTGATATGATGTGACTGCCCAACTGGAGAGTGCAGTTATCCCCATGGCTCCTGTGCAGCCAATTATGTTTCTTCCTGAAGGAATTGGGCAAGTGAAACATGTTTGCTTAGATGAAGAGACAAATCAATGAAACAGCTTAGCACCTTTCATATTGAATCATTTTGATCTAAGCGGCAGCTCTGCACTTCTTAATCTTCTTATTTTCCTCTTTTTATAGTGTCATGGTGGATTGGTCAATATTTTTGTCTGCAGTGAGTAACTGTTAGTGTAGAGATGAGTGCTGGAATCTGAGGGAGTCAATGGAGATGTGAGGAGAAAATGTGTCGAGTATAGGTTTAGTTCAGATGGGTGTTTGTTGGCCAGAACTGCTCGCCGGGCCAAAAGGTCGAGCTCCATTCTCTGTTCTTTCACTCCCTTAACCAATCCTCTCCAGCCACTGTCAGCCATTATGTACAGGCCAATTGGTGGGAGGTGGGTGTGGCTTAAGTTGGTGACACATGTTTCCTCTATATTGTGATTGAGATATGAACTAAATGATCAGCTCTCAGGGCTTAGAGAGAGTGCCAGTGGCCTAAAGACCAGAAATGCTGATCGCAGGAAGTAAGATGTTAGGCTGGGTCATAAATGCGCGTCAATCAGTCTTAGAATTCCTCATTTGTTTCACAGAAGTTCGAGCTCCAAGTCACCATTTGGTCTGAATTCTGCTTTGCCTTAGGAGAGACCATTCCTTTTGTTCAGGGATCAGAAGAGCGAGAAGCCCGGTGTTATGGGAGTGGTGGTTTGCATTATGCAGTAGCAGCTTTGAAAAGCATCGAATGTTCCAAGGTTCCAAAGATGCTCAAAAATGCATGTTGTTTTCTTTAATAATTTAAAAACAGAGGAGAAGCAGATTTTTAAATCGAGGCTGAGTGGTCATTTGATGATTGTCGACCATGCCAGATTAGTTGTGCCCCGGCTTCTATCTCTGGCTTCTATCAGAGAGTTACTGCCTCAGTATGAAAGCTGTGGGTTTTGTCCCAATACTGAGACTTCTGTGAAGAACCTGCTCTGAGGTGGTGCGCCTGTGCTTTCACTGATGAGATGTTTAAAATGAAGACTCTTGGATTCATGTAGGAGATCCCATGGGACTACTCCATTAAATTGGCAGGGTGTTTTGTTCATGGAAATTGCATCTGCCTGGTAAATCATTAAAGTTGGTAACCTAGCCATTATTTATTATGATGCTGTCTGTTAGAATTTACCTTGTGCAAATTGGTTGTGAATTTCCAATCGCAAATAGTTCTACACAAGAGATTCTGCAGATGTTGGAAATCCAGAGTAACGTGCAAAAAATGCTGTAGGAACTCAGCAGGTCAGGCAGTATCTATGCAGAGAAATACGGAGTTGATGTTCTGAGTTGGGCTGGAAAGGAAGGGAGTAGAAGCCAGAATGAACAGGTGGGGTAAGGGAAAGAATATAAGCTGGAGGATGAAAGGTGAAGTCAAGTGAGGGGAAGGTAAGTATGCATGGAAGGGAGGATGAAGTGAGAAGCTGGGAGGTGATAGTTGGAAAAGGTAGAAGGCTGAAAGTAAAGGAATCTGATAGAAGAGAGTGGACCATGGAAGAAAAAGGAGGAGGGACATTGGAGAAGGTCGATAGGCAGATGAGAGAAGAGGAACAATAGGAGGGGAGTCAGAATAGGTCATAGAAAAGGAGAGAAGGGGGAAGGAAAGAAATGACCAGAAATCAATGTTCATGCCAATAGGTTGGAGGCTGCTCAAACGAAAAATGAGTTGTTTCTCCTCTGAATTTGAAAGAGTTCTCATTGTGGCAATACAGAAGGGTGTAGAAATTGTTGGAATGGGAATGGGTCTCTTCCCCCTTCCTTGCCAATCCTGATGACAAGTTTCAGCCCAAAGCATCGACTCTTTATTCTTCTCCATAGATGCTGCCTGACCTGCTGAATTCATGCAGCATTTTGTGTGTGCAACATTTCTGCAGTATGCTAATGGCAGATTGGTGCTAATGAATTTCTTTGGATTGGCAGCATAGTGGCAAAGCTGGTTAAGTTGCTGCCTCACCCAGAGACCCAGGTCCGATCTTGACTTCCAGTTCTGTCTGTGTGGAGTTTGCTGTCCTTCGACTGTGTGAGTTTCATCTAATCACTTTGATTTCTTCCCATAGTGGCTGTTGTGAATTACCCCAAGTGCGTAGGTGAGTGGTGGAATCAGGGGTAGGGGGAGTTGATGAGAAAACGGGGAGAATAAACACAAAAAGGGGGATATTGTAGGATTGGAGTAAATGAGTTGTTGGGGGGGAGTCAGTAGGTCATGTGGCCTGTTTCTGTGCTCTATCCTCACTGTGGTGTATTTTTATCCTCCTCCCTCTGTGATTATTAATAAATATATCGATCTGTGTTGCTTTATCTGTCCACTACTGAGGAGCCTTATCTGTAGGTCACAGTTCCCTCAGTCCTTCTGGGATTTTGACGACCTCCTTATGTACCGGCGTTGACCAGGCTGACATTTCCTTCCTGAGATCAGCTGAGGCTACCCGTCACAACTGCGAGTGAGGATTCACGGTGGGAGAAATAAACAGCTGAATCAGTCCATGCAGTGCAGCACTGCAGCTGAAAATAATTGGACGAGGAAGCTTGAGAGGCATTTCATAAATGTACAGATTTTTGAGTAGGGCTATCTGAAGATGCTTGTTTCACTTAAATTCCCTTGTGTCAGATCTATTTTAGGCATACAACTCAGAGTTCAGAAATTTAAATGTCTAAAAATACACTCATGCTGCAATTCTGAGCGAAGCCCGCTTGTGACTGGCCGGGTTATTTTTAGCTTGTGGTAGTGGAGCCACTGTGTTTAAACCTGGCAGTGCTGAGGCAGTCAGTGGTGCTTAAAGGAAGATGTGCTGCTTCACTGCTGTCAGCCCTGGCATGGCCACCCTCTCTGGGTGTGAAATGCTAGTAGAGCCATGCCAGCTTTCCCCAATTGGAAGATCCACAGGGTTGACAGCCTTGTTTTGCTTGGGGTTGATAAGTGGGCAAGAGTTAGAGAATTGTGTTCAAAATCCACTTTGGGAAAATCAGTAGAAGAACAAGATATTTACAACCTCATTTGAAAGATCTTCATTGTGAGTCTTAGATCTGCCCTTCTGCCTACCAAGCCAATACTGGTCATTAAGCACCTATTTACCCTCATCCTATTTTGTTCTTCCCCACACTCTCAACTCCCACCAGAATCTACCCCTCACTTGCACGTTAGGGGTAATTAACAGTGAGCAATTAACCTACCGACCTGTGTGTGTTTGGGTTATGGTGGGGAGGAGGTTGGGTGGGGAAGTTGGAGCCAGCGTTCCTCCACCCTGAGTTACGTGCCAAAAAGCCAGGTTTGAATCGGCAACCTACCCTATACCTAGCCAAGGTGCTTTACCACCATGTAATGATGATACAATATGAAAAGCACAGCAGCTGAGTTCCCACAAACAGAGGAGTAATAGTGACCATACTTAACGAAGGCATGTGAGGAAACTTTTCTCCCCACAGCAAATCATTCTGACTTACCTAGCATGAGAGAACATTTCCCATTCCCTCAGGAAAGCAGCCAACATAATCAAGGCCCTCTCCTGCCCTGGTAGTTATGTCTTCTCCCCTCTCTCATTGGGCAGAAGGTACAAAAGCTTGAGAACACATTCCACAAGGCTTAAGGACGGCTTCTACCCCACTGTTATCAGACTCGTATGATAAAGATGAACTCTTGGTCTCTCATGGCCTTTGCATCTTATTTGTCTCTCTGCACTGCAATTTTTCTTAAATTGTACACTGCATTCTGTTTTATTTTCCTTTTGTGCTACCTGACTTGTTTGGAAATTACACAAAAGCTTTTCTCTGCTTGTTACATATGAGAATAATAAACCGTTTATACCAATCATTAGTAATTTTTCAAGAGGTGATTTTTTTTTTGTGGTCTATTGAGATATGACTAGAGACTGTGAATCAGTAAAGAATTGTACCAAAGAGCTGGCACAACTGGAATGGACCAAGTGGCCTCTTGTGCATGACCACTATATGCTATTATATGTGTCATAGACATACCAAACAGGGAAGCAGGCCATTTGGCCCACCGTGTATCTGCTGACCACCAGCCACGCATGTTAATCTCAGTTTTAATTCTTCCTACATTCTCATGAACACTACCCCACAGTTTCTTCTATCATCTACACATAACAGGTGATTTGCAGTGATCAATAACCTGCATGTCTTTGGAATGGACGCCAGAAATTAAAGAGTGTCGGGGCAGAAGTGAGTGTTGTTGCTATTACAAAGGAGAAGGTGCTTGGGAAGCTGAAAGGTCTGAAGGTAGATAAGTCACCTGGACAACTTGGGTAACATCCCAGGGTTCTCTGAGAGGTGGTTGAAGAGATTATGGAGGCATTGGTAATAATCATTTAAGAATCACTAGCTTCTGCACTATTCTGGAGGACTGGAAAACTGCAAATGTCTCACCAGTCTTGAAGAAGAGAGGGAGACAAAGGACAGGAAATTGTGGGTCATTTAGCCTGACGTCAGGGGTTGGGAAGATGTTGGAGTCCAGTCTTAAGGATGAAGTATCAGGGTACTTGGAGGCACATAATAAAATAGGACAAAGACACCAGGGTTTCCTTAAGGGAAAACTTACCTGGCACATCTGTTGGAATTCTCTAAGGAAATAACAGACAGGATGGACAAAAAAAGAGTCAATGGAATTGTTTACTTGTATTTTCAGTAGGTCTTTGACAAGGTACTGCATGTAAGGCTGCTAAACAAGATGTGCCCATGATATTACAGGAAACATACCAGCAGAGGTAGAAGATTGGCCAAGTGGCAGGAGGCAAAGAGTGGGAATAAAGGGTCGACCTTTTCTGATTGGCTCCAGTGACCAGTAGTATTTCGCAGGTCGGGTTTTCAGACCACTTTCTTTTTGTGTTATGTCTTAATGATTTGGATGATGGAATTGATGGCTTTGTGACCAGGTTTGTGGATGATATGAAGATAGTTGGAGGGGCAGGTAGTGTTGAGGAAGTAGGACATCTGCAAAAGGATTTAAACAGATTGGGAAAATGGGTAAAGAAGTGGCAGATGAAATATAGTGCAGGGAAATGTATGGTCATGTATTTTGGTAGAAAGAATAAGATTCAGAAATCAGAGGAATCCCTAAAGGTTAACATAGAAACATAGAAAACATACAAAGCCCACAAAGCTGTGCTGAACATGTCCCTACCTTAGAACTACCTAGGCTTTACCCATAGCCCTCTATTTTTCTAAGCTCCATGTAGCTATCCAGGAGTCTCTTAAAAGACCCTATTGTTTCCACCTCTGCTGCTGCTGCCGGCAGCCCATTCCACGCACTCACCACTCTCTGCGTTTTATATAAAAAAAATAATAATTACCCCGACATCTCCTCTGTACCTACTTACAAGCACCTTAAAACTTAGCCCTCCCGTCCTAGCCATTTCAGCCCCAGGGAAAAGCCTTTGACTATCCACATGATCAATGCCTCTCATTATCTTGTACACCTCTATCAGGTCACCTCTCATCCTCCATCACTCCAAGGAGAAAAGGGCGAGTTCACTTAACCTATTCTCATAAGGCATGCTCCCCAATTCAGGCAACATCCTTGTGAATCTCCTCTGCACCCTTTCTATGGTTTCTATGTCCTTCCTATAGTGATGTGACCAGAATGGAGCACAGTACTCCAAGTGGGGTCTGACCAAGGTCCTATATAGTTGCAACATTACCTCTTGGCTCTTAAACTCAATCCCATGATTAATGAAAGCCAATGCACCATATACCTTCCTAACCACAGAGTCAACCTGCACAGCTGCTTTGAGTGTCCTGTGGACTCGGACCCCAAGATCCCTCTGATTCTCCACACTGCCAAGAGTCTTACCATTAATACTATATCCTGCCATCATAATTGACCTACCAAAATGAACCTCCTCACACTTATCTGGGTTGAGCTTCATCTGCCACTTGTCAGCCCAGTTTTGCATCTTATCAATGCCCCGTTGTAACCTCTAACAGCCCTCCACACTATCCACAACACCCCCAACCTTTGTGTCATCAGCAAATTTACTAACTCATTCCTCCACTTCCTCATCCAGGTCATTTATAAAAATCACAAAGAGTAGGGGTCCCAGAACAGATCCCTGAGTCACTCCACTGGTCACCGATCTCCATGCAGAATATGATGTATCAACAACCACTCTTTGCCTTCTGTGGGCAAGTCAGATCTGGATCCACAAAGCAATGTCCCCTTGGATCCCATGCCTCCTTACTTTCTCAATAAGCCTTGCATGGGGTACCTTATCAAATGCCTTGCTGAAATCCATTTACACTACATCTATAGCTGTACCTTCATCAATGTGCTTCATCACATCCTCAAAAAATACAATCAGGCTCGTAAGGCACGACCTGCCTTTGACAAAGCAGGTTAAGTTGGTGGTAGCAAAGCAAATGCAATGTTAACATTCATTTTGAGAAGGCTAGAATATAAAAGCAAGGATGTAATTCTGAGGCTTTATAAGCCATTGGTCAGACCACATTTGGAGCATTGCAAACAGTTTTGGGCCCCTATCTAAGAAAGTATATGCTGTTATTGTTAGGGTTAAGAGGAGTTTCACAAAAGTGATCCTGGGAATGATAGGGTTCATAAATATGGAGCATTTAATGGCACTGGCTTGTGCTAGTTTAGAGGAATGAGGGGGATCTCTTTGAAACCTATAGAATATTGAAAGGCCTAGAGAGAGTGGATGTGGAGAGGATGCTCCCTATAGTGGGGGGAATCTAGGACTTTGGGGCACAGGCTCAGTATACAAGGACATCCCTTTGGAACAGAGATGAGAAGGAATTTCTTTAGCCAGAGGGTGGTGAATCAGCAGAATTCATTGCCATAAATGGCTGTGCAGGCCAAGTCATTGGGTATATTTAAAGTCGAGGTTGGTAGGTTCTTGATTAGTAAGGGTGTCAGTGATTATGGGAGAAGGCAGGAGAACGGGGTTGAGAGGGGTAATAAATCGGCCATAATGGAATGGTGGTGCAGACTCAGTGGGCTGAATGGTCTAATTTGGCTCCTATCTTTGAAATGTGGTTGGAAACCCAGAGGAAATCTGCAGGGTCACAGGGCGAACGTGGAAACACCACTCAGCTCCAGAGGACAGGCTGAACTCACTGGAACATTGCACAACAATAAGGAAAGATGAGATATCACATCTGTTCTTCTGCAATGAGGAGGGGGCAATCTTATGGAATGGTGCTGTGTGTTATCCTGTTCACATTTTTGGTCATTTAGAGTGCACGAATGCTAATACAGTTCTCTTTTGCAAAGTACCTGGCCAAATCTAATCAAGTCTTGCATAATCATGATGTGTTTCAACAAAATTGGCATGGAACTCGATACACAAAGTATGGCATCTAGATAAAGCAAAGGAGGTGGGCAGTGGTGGAAGGGCAGATTGCTGAAGTAAGCACGTCGTGGTTGCAACCAGATGTAAAATTGTGCAAATACAACAAAAAATACAAATAAATAATACTGAGAACTTGAGTTGTAGAATCTTTGAAAGAAAATATTCAGGAATTGTATGAACTATATGGGATTGTTTTAAAAGACATGGCACTCGATTTACATCAGTCCTTAAAGGTGGTGGGGTGAGAGGGTTTCTTTTGTTTTAAAGAAATACCATTCTTGGTATCTGGTATCTTGATATCAAATGATTGGTATCAGGAATGTGCTGCATGAGGTGGTGGAAGCAGTTACTCTCACAACATGGACAAGCACTTGACTCACCAAGGCATAGAAGACCAAATATGGGGAAATGGTTGAACTGGATATAGTGGATCTCTGATAAAAATATAAGCCTTTGTTTAAAAAAAAATTATGATCAGGTTTGGACTGAAGCATTGTATTTGACTGTGGGCATCATGTACAATGGAAGATAGCAGAAGAGATTTACAGGAAATGTGCCTATGATTAGGGACTTACAGAGAGAGGCTAGGAGCATCAATTTAAGCTGGCAGGTATAAAGATTAGAGAGAGTTGATGGAATGTATTTCTCCCACTGAATTATGCATACCTGGAAATTGAAAGCAGGTTTGTGAGTTGAAAGTTCATCATGTTTAGTTTCGCTAAATCACGCAAGGTCATGGTCCCGGAGGTGAGAAGTAGGACTGATGTAGGAGGAGAGGGACATAATGCTCTCACTTGGCTTGAGTTGTTATGAAGTTTAAGAGATGACAAACATCAAGAATGGCTTCAAGAGGATCGATTGCATGGCAAAATGTTTTCCACTACGACAAGTTATTTGAGGCTTCATTGCCTATAATTGTGATCAAAGCATATACAGTACAGTAGTAGTTCAGAGAATTGATTATATTATGGGGTGGAGCAAGAGAGGTAATGGGACTCATTAAAATCTCTACCAGAAAAAGAATACAACTGTGTTGTACTTACACAAATTTTGTGCATCATCATTCTTTCCTGATGCATGATTTTAGTTTTTCCCCCACAGGCGCTGCTCAACTTGCTGTTCATTCAGCAGGTGGTTTGTGTTCCACTTTCCAGCATCAACAGTCTCTTGTGTCTGCATCACTCTTTCTTCTTGCAGTTGTAATGACAAGTTAAGGTAAAGAAGAGAATGTTGGAAGCACTTCAAGATTCAAAGTAAATTTATTATCAAAATACATGTGTCGTTTTCTTGCAGACATTTGCAATAGAACAAAGAAAGACAATAGAATCAATGAAAAACTACACACAAAGATTGTCAAGCAACCAATGTGGAAAAGAAGTCAAACTGTGCAAAACAAACAAAAAAACAAATAATAATAATATAAGTGTAAAATACTGAGAACATGAGTTGTATAATCTTTGGAAGTGAGTCCATATAGGTTGTGTTCAGTGATCAGTTCAGTGTTGTAGTAAGTGAAGTTGTCCACGCTTGGTTCAGGAGCCTGATGGTTGAAGTGTAACAGCTTCCTGAACTTGGTGGTGTGGGACCTAAGGCTCCTGCACCTCCTTCTGATGGCAGCAGTGAGAAGAGAACATGGCCTGGATGGTGGGCGTCCTTGATGGGTGCTGCTTTCTTATGGTAGCACTATTTGGAAGTATGCTCAGTGGTGAGGAGAGCTTTTCCTGTGATAAAGTCAGCAGTATCCACCACTTCTTATAGGCTTAGCAGAACAGATGAAGGCTCTTTGACCTGAAGTGGTTTTTTCACTCTGCAAAAGCCAGTAGTTATTTCCAGTCTCTGTGGTATGTCCCCCCTCCACACTAAATTTCAGGTGCTTCTTTAGCAGTGAATAACCTTTGATATTCAAAGTAATGAGTGGCCTTGTATTGCAGTTCATTGCAGTTCGATCAGCAGAGGCTGTGACCATTTCTCTGCTAACTACTTTCTGTTCTTCTCTTTCCCCACAGTAATCTCCTGTCCTCTGATTACAAGGAAATACATTATGAAAAGCAAAAGGTTTTCCTTTCAAAGGTAAGCCATGATTTAATTACTCTAAGGTAGGCAGGGTGCAGGGAGAAGTGAGTCTGAATGAATGGAACTGGGACATGATGGCTGGATAGGTTGGTCTGGAAGCTAACAACTGTGCCACTGCACTCCTTGGTAACAGAGGAACAAGAGTACAGTACCCCATTCAGCTTTGTTGTCTCATTCACGGTGGTACAGTAGCTTAGTGGGTTGGTCCTCTGCCTCGCTGCTTAGGTCCTTTGCTGCTAACCCTTGCTGCTGTCTGTGTTGAGATTCCCTGTTCCCCCTTGGATGCTCTGGATTCCTTCCACATCCCAAAGATGTGAGGGCTGGTAGGTTAATTGGCCATTTCAGATAGTCCCCTGTTGTGTAGATGGGTGGTAAAATCTGAAGGAAGCTCATGGGAATATAGGGAGAATAAAATGGGATTAGAGGATATGGGTAGCCAATGGTTGGCGCAGACTTGGTGGGCTGAAGGGCTAGTTTCAGTCACAACTATGATTGGTCTGAATCTCAAGTCCTTAATGGTTTAGTAGTTCTTCCTACTGAGGTCTCTTACTACTACTCTAACCCCCGCCCCCCCGGCTTTCACTCCCACTTTCAAAGGGTTGGCAGGGACAATTGCAGGTTTGCATTCCTCATTGTGTGAAGATGTTCTGTAGAAAAGATTGCGCTGTGATTTCCCAAGGAGTTGGGGCAGTGTCTGAGTTCTGTTCTTCATCAGGGTCAATGGGTGAATGGGATATGGGGGGGGGGGGTTTGGGGAGTTGGGCACTTTTGACTTATTTCATTCTTTCGGGAGAGAATATTATAATAAGTTGGGGGGTGTTATGACTACAGTCACTGGATATGTGGAATAACATATTTGTCATGTTATTCATCATGACAAATAGACATTCTCATGGAGACCTTCTATGTAGAGTTTCCTCCGCCCTACAAACTCAAGGTACATCACATTCTTATACTCTGAAGATCAAAGATAACAGCTGGTGATTCAATATAATTTCAATTGTTACAACGACATTGTTTACTTCAATACTTTGGGTTGACAAGTAGTTCCTTTGAGGTACAGTATTTACAATGGAAGCACATTGTAATTGATAAGACACCCTTGCTGGGAGAAACTCATTATTAACACAGATATTTTTAAAAACCTCTTACGGCAGAGTCAAATATCCAAGTATTGATAGAGCTGAGTGATAGTACCTGCTCTGGTCTGCAAACTTCTTGACCTTGTTTAGAATGATGTAGGTGAATTAAGTCCATTACTCAAGCCCTGGATTGAAGCAGGCCGATTAACACAACCCCATTGTCTTAAAAGTTGGCTGATGCATATGCAAACATCATGTGATCACCATTTTGCCAATCGTATCTCTTGGTGTGTGGGCCAGCCTGTGCTCCACAGACAGTGCAAAGGTGTGCTTTTAACTTCACGTTACTGCCTGCAGTTTACAATCCACGTTGATAACTTGTTACTTGTTACTGCTTGAATATCAACAATATTCAAATAACACCAGGGTACTTCTTGATGGGAGGGGGGAGTTGAGATGGGAGAGAATAGCTGATGGGGAAATGGGATGGGTCAGGGGGTATGACACTGGTATGTGAGCCAAAATAGAGTTGATGGACAGAAATGGTAGCCACTTGGATCAGACAGATATTGGGGGTCCAAAATCATAGGTAAGGCAGGCCAGAGGGAGTCATCAGAGAAGAGAAGACAAGTTATGTGGGTGAGATGTAGGAGGAGAAATTTTGAGGAGAGTGTTCAGAAGAGTGGGTAGTGGGGCTTGAGATCAGTGTTGTCTGCAGTACCTCTGTCTCGGTGGCTGAGAGACACTCAGATCCCCTGTTTTAATAATCATTCATATTACTCAGTATAGTTTCTGTACCTTGATATATTTTGGCCACTAATGCAGAAGTTCAGGCAAAGGATTAAGCTGAAACGTGAAGTACTATGCAAATTTACAGCAGCGGCAATTGGTGGTGGAAGCTTATGATGCGAAGGTTTTGGCGGCAGCAACTGCACTGCTTGGTATTAAGTCGTCACCGCCTACCATTTTTATTTATTTTATGGACCATTTTATAAAACTTCACTCTTATAAACCTACAGCTACAGCCTCCCAGTGTGCCTAACTTGCTTTGGCATGGTCTTGCGAGGGAGCAGAAGTGAAATTGTCCAAGAAACTGCAAAGGGCAGAGTCTGCATTGGCTCACCCTGCAGTGTGGAGTGAACTTGGCTGCTTCTCCATCAGTCTGTTGTCAGTCACTTCACCCTCTGTGGGAGATGTTCCTCCAAAGTAATGAATGAAATTTATAAATGTAGGGAATACTCGGATAGCAATCATGGAGAGAGTGGTAGAGTTAACCGCAAACATCAGTCCTTTCTCTCTCCACAGACACTGTCTGTTCAGTCAAGCAGTTAGTGTTTATTTCAAGTGTTTTCATTTTGGTTTCCAGTGTTAGTCATTGTTACATAGCAGGGAAACTGTCCCTTCAGCCCATTGGGACTGTGCCAATTATAACCACTGGTGGTATCCTAACTTTATTCTCTCCGCATTTCCGTCCCAAAGAGAAATCTACCACTCGCCCACACACGGTGGCCAGTTGACCTACCATCCTGTACTTTGGGGTGTGGGAGGAAGCTCTTCAGTCATTGGGGAGAATATGTAGACTCCACAATGGTGGAAGTCAGTATTGAACTCGGGTCTCCAGAATTGTGAGGCAGTGCCACTCTGTGCCACTCCATTTAGCATGGAATGGAACAGAAGCCTACAGGTGTGGAAGCAAGGAAGCCTCTGGTTTGTTGGCCCAGGTTTGCATCCATTTCAGTGAAATGATATATCTCAAAGGTTTTCCCAGCTATACTCCCAGATCTTCAAAAAATAATTCACATTGATCCACATTTAGTCATAGTGGCAGGTTCCATCTCTGTCTGGTAAGCAGGGACCACTGCACAGGATTGGAAAAAGCTGCAGAGGGTTGAAAACTCAGCCAACTCCATTGTGGGCACCAGCCTCCACACCACTGAAGACATTTTCAAAAGGCAATGCCTCAAAAAAAAATGGCATAGGACCAATGCCACCCAGAACATGCCCTTTTCTCATTAGTGTTACCATCAGCGAGGAAGAGGTACTAGAGCCTGAAGACACACACTAATCATTGCAAGTTCAGCTTCTTCCCCTCAGCCAACAGATTTCTGAGTGGATAATGAATCAACCGATGAGCACTACCTCACTATTTTTGCTTTCTTTTTGCAATATATAAAACATTACTGCTACCCACAAAACAACAAATTTCACGGCATATACCAGTGGTATTAAACTGATTCTCCACCATCAGCTTTCTGAAAAGACAATGAACCCTTGAACACTTATTTTTTGCTCTACTTACTGATTTTTCTCGATACATAGTCACTGTAATTTATAGGATATTTTGTGTATTGCGCTGTACTGCTGCTGTGAACCAACAACAGGATATGTGTCAGTGATAATAAACCTGATTCTGATTCTACGAAGCGTTTCAGGAATGGGACCGGAAACAGGTGGGAGAATGTCCTTTGGACTCAGCATAGGTTTAATGGGTGGGACGTGGAAGAGTATTAGAGTGGTTCTGCAGGGTCACAAGGCTGCAAGAGGTTGTAGGCACTGGCACACAGCGATGACTTTAAGTTGAGGAGTTCCCGATGTGATACTTGGGTATCTGAGTAGTGCTTATGGTCAGGAGTGGGGTGAACAGAGATTGATTGAAGCCTGGATCACAGAGGTGGAATCGAGGCAGGAAAGTGGCGGAATAGCCAGGCTTGGGCATTGTCAGAGTGCTGAAGCTGCAGAGTTAACGTGACCCCTGCAGATTCCTGCTGCCAGGCTGTGGCACATTGTGGGAGAGATGGTGCTGAGTGTGCACATTATAAGAGAATCTGCAAAACAGAAGGAAATTTTGCTTGCACTGACAACTTGCAGGTTGCTGATATGAGTGATACGAAGGCAGGGCACAAACTGTAGCAGTAAGCATTGAGTTAGTGTGCAGAGTGAGGGGAAATTATCCTAACGATCCTTCCTTGGGACGTCAGTGCACACCTGGGCTTGCATTGTCAAGGTGACCGGCTCAGCCTCAGACCTGCTGTCTGCACAGTGCTGCCGTCATCTCTTTAACCCTTCCCTCCTGGTGAGGATGCCATCAATGGGCTACAGCCCGTTTTCTCCCACATTCCAAAGATGTGCAGTTGTTGGGGTGATGGGCAATTGCAGCTTGCTCTTGGTGTATATGGGTGGCAGGAGACTGAGAGGAGATCTGGTGGGCTTGTGAAAGAGAGTAGGGAAATAAACAGGGGAAGAGATTGCTCTAAGAGCCAGCAAGAATTCCATGGACTGAATAGCTTCCTTCACTTTAAGAAAATATGAGAATGGGACCCTATGGCAGGCAGTGAATTGTGGACATTTATATGATAGGTGGCCATGCTGTTTGCCCTTGGATTTTCACAGTGCTCCACCGAACTCTCAGCCCAGTCTCTCCCACTTTAACATAGAACACAGAAGTGTACAGCACAGATTTAGGCCCTTCAACCCACAATGTCTGTACTGACCATGATGCCAGTTTAAACTAATCTTTGCACATGGTCTGCCTCCTTTGACTCCCTGCCTGTTCATGTGTCTATTTGAATTCATCTTCAACTTTACTGCTAGTAGCTGCTTATCTATTTTCTATAGGCATGCATTCCAGGCACCTACCACCACAGTCTACAAAATTAATTGCTTTATAAATCTTTAAACATCGTGCCGCTTTCCCCCTCCCCCCATTCCTCTCCTTAAAGTGACATGCTATGGTATTTGGTATCTCCACCTGGGAAAAAGAATCTGGCTATCTGCGGTGTCTGTGCCTTTAACGTAATTTATATACTGTAGTTCTTTCAGGTTTCTCCTAAGCCCCTGATGCTCAGGAGCAGACAATCCAAATCAGTCTAACTTCCACCTGTAGTTTCATCCAGACGACAATCTGGTGAACTTCTTCTGCACCCTCTTCAAAGCCTCTATGTCCTTCCTGTAATGCAGCCACCACATAATACTCCAAATGTGGCCTAACTAAAAGTTTGTATGGCTGCCACATGTCTGACCAAATTTTGTATTCAACATGCTGGCCAAAAAAGAAACCTTCTGTTCCACCCTATTCCATCTATATTGTCACTCACCGGGTGATGTGGATTTGTATCCCAGGATCTCTCTATACATCACTGCTAAGAGTCATGCAACTTGTTTTATTTATCTATTCTACAGTAACAGAATTACACAGCATGCAAACGGGCCCTTCAAACTGATTTGGCCATAACAAACCAAGGTGCCTTCTTGAACTAGGCCCATTTGCCTGCATTTGGACCATCTCCCTCTAAACCCTGGCGAGGCAAGGAAGACTCAGAGAAGTAGAACTGGCTTCATCTGCCTGTTGAAGGTTCATGTCTAGCAGATCACTGCTTTTTGCAAAAGACGCTGCCAACAGAAGTTGATTGCCCAATCACTTAAGCTCACTCAGGCTGTTGCTAGGGGAGTGCAATGCTGATGGAGATAATGTCCTTTGGATGAGATAATAATATGGACTCTGGAGGTGTAATTCTGATGCATGAAACACTATATATATCCTTTTTCTGGCAATGACAGCCTCTCGTTGGTGTTCACTAGCCAGTAAACCTTATTGGATTGGCTATTCAGCCATTTGTGAGTATCATTTCTTTGGTGAATATCCAAATCACTTCAAGCTAAAAATGTGTCCCAGGGCTGGTGGAATTAACATAGTTCTTACCCTAGCAATTTTGAGTAGTGGTGTACATTTTAAATAAAAATCATGCTTTCTAAACCTATAATTTGATGTGGTGAGAACAAGACTGTAAGGGCAAATTGTTAAGGTGTTTGGAGATATGATTCTAAAATAAGAGCGAGTAATGTTGGAGATAAAATGACGAATTAATATCAGTTGATTTTTTAATTTTGTTTAGAGACACTGCACTGTAATGTAGTATTTTAAATGCTGTTAACAGAGCAGAGACACAAGAGACTGTAGATGTTGGAATCTGGAGCAACAGACAAGGTGCTGAAGGCAGCATGTGTGGAGGGAAGTGGGCAGCCAACGTTTCAGGTTGAGACCCTTCTTCTGGATTTAAATGCATTTATTCACTTAGCTTCTGAACAGCAGAGTATTTCATTATTTTAAAACCACTAGCTAATGTTACATGACAGTGGGGAGTAAATTTGGATAGAATAAAAAAATAGAGAATTCTGGAAATGCTCAGCAAGTCGGGCAGCATTAATGGAAAGAAAAATGATGCTTCCAACACAAGACCCATCATTGGACTTTGTTAACTCTCTGTCCCTCTCTCTCCCCCCACAGATGCTGCCTGATCTGAGTATCAAGCATTTTTCATTTTTACTCCAGTGCCTGTAGTTTTTTTTTTTGCTTTTTAATTCCTTGGGAACAGCTCTTGCATTGGTAAGGTGGTGGCACCTGAGTGTGGTTTAACCTCTCTGTGTCCTAACGGCATTCTTTCTGATTTGCTGTTTCCCTGCAGGGGGGTGAACACTGTTACTACCATGGGGAGATACGGGGGAACGCAGGGTCCAAGGTCGCTCTGTCCACTTGCGATGGGCTACAGTAAGTAAGAGCGCGAGCTCTGTCTGATAATGCTGCATGTGGTGCTCGATGTATTCATGCTGGGTTGCCTGGCGGGTTCCAAGGGGAAGGGTTGCTTGGTAGCACACGTCTCCTGCATCTATTCCATGCTGATTAGAATATCGTCTCTAAAGTGGCAAGTTTGCTATCTGAAGGGATGGAGGCTTTGAGGAGAGAGAATCAATGTGTGTAATGGAGTAATTGTAAAGTCTTAAGTTTAAGATGCTGCTTTTTGCACTGCGTATGATTCCTCTTGCTGTCCATCCACACCCTTTCCACCCTCTCTCTGATCGTAGAAAGTGTAAATCCAAAGGGAAGCCTCAAAGACTCCTAGCCAAGCCCCTGCGGAGCTCAGGCAGGTTCTGGAGGCTGCCTGTTTTGTAAGCACAACTTCCTGCCTAGCTTCCAGCACCAATGGAACTAGGTTTTGCCTTGGGGTGGGCAGTGAAGTTATATGGGGCAAGGGATAGGCCATCACGTATGTTGGCACCCAAGGGTGAGAGAGATGTAATAGTTATGGGTGGTATAATACCTGATGGTCTTGTTGGCATTCTCCATTGGAAGTGTCGCAGTGAGTCGTGACTATCACAGAAGGATGACTGGCTTTTGTGATGCCTAGAATGTTTTTTTTCCTTGAGGATTACAGAAATTGTGGAATTGAACCCCAGCATCATTCTGTCTCTGAAGAATAAACTGGAAGATTGACCCTTCACTACCTTTTACGCCTGCATCTATATCAGCAAGGACAGGTGCTGTCAGCCTCTGGCCCTTGGTCAAGTGCTGGGGAAAATGACTTCTAATTTAACATTAGCCTTAAACCTTGCCAATTTCCTGTTTCAGACCAGAGTACTCTGTAAACGGCTCCCTCCCACCTCCCAACTCAATCTACTCTCTGCAAACCTTCCATTCTCCCCCCACCCCACCCCACCCCACCTTGTGCCTCACAACCCTCTGATCCAATCATCTGGGATGATTTTGTGTCCTTATATCAGGTTGTTGACCTGAAACACTGACAGAATTTCTCTCTCCATAGCTGCTACTTGACCGGTTGAGTATCCCCAGCATTTTCAGATTAAGTGAATTATGTGCTTTATTAATCCTGACAAACCTGGTTTCTTCAGCCCAGGTTTTCTTAATAATAATAATAATAATTAATAAACATGGATTTTGGACTGGATAAATGCAGAGCATTAAACATAAAGACAGGTGCAATAGAGCTAATAGAATACAAAACATTGCAGCAGGATACAATTTAGCCGAAGAATGAGTATGAAACATATAAGTATCTGGGATATCAACAAGGAAAGAAAATAGATGATAGTGTGATAAAAGAAAAACCTTTGTCAGAATTTACTTCAAGGCTTAAGAAAATCTGCCAAACAGAGCTCAGTAGTGAAAAGATAACAAAGGCTATAAAAGCTTTCACTATACCCATATTATCATATTCTTTTGGTGTAATACCTTGGTCCAAAACTGATCTGGAAAATTTATGAAGAAAAAAAGAACTGAAGTGACAAATTTCAGAAAACATTATGTACATGCACTTAGATTAACACTACCTATGACAGAAGGGGGAAAAGGAATAATAGATATTAAAAATCAGCACAGCAGTCAGATAAAACTTCAAAGGATGTACTTTCATCAATGAAAACAGGAAGTATACATCACTAAACGTGGAGCACAACCCAGAAAAATGAAGACATTTATCACTATTGAAGAGAAAGTTAACTAATGGAAGAGCATGACCCTCCATGGAAGATATGCCCACTATCTGAGCAGTCTAGATGTTGACAAGAAATTGTCAAACTCCTGGCTCAGAGTTGGAGACCTCTTCTCAGTATTCCTCGTGGCAATACAGGATGAGGTAGTTAACACAAAAAAATTATCAAAAATAAATAATAAAAGACCAACAAATTCAGGATGGTAAATGTAGAAAATGCCAAGAAAAAACAAAAATAATCCAATACATTCCAGGATCCTGTAGCAGTTTAACTCAATCTGATTACTTACACAGGAACAATCAAGTTGCAAACATCATTCATCAAATCTTGCTTTAAAATACAAGCTCATAAATGAACTCACATAGTACTATAAATACAAGCTTGATCCAGTTTTAGAATCCGAATCCTGTAAATTATATTATGACCAATCAGTTATTATAGATGAGACAATCCATAGTAACTGTCCGGATATAATAATTCAGGAGAAACAAGCAGGAACAGCTTATTTAATTGATATAGCTTTTCCAAACACACACAATCTACAGAAATCGATAAGTGAAAAGCACTGAAGATATGCTGAATTAAAAGTATTTGAAAGACTTTGGAACTTGAATAAGGTATACATTGTCCCAATAGTATGACTGGTGTATTCCCAAGGTCACTACATAATAACATTAAACAATTAGGGCCACACAGCAATATTTATGTAAATCTTCAGAAAGCCACAATACTAAACACCAGTAGAATGGTCTGAAAGTTCCTAGCAATTCAGAAATGAGCGTGTTTGGCCATGCCTATGCCTCAGCTGAGAAAAAATAAAAAATAATAACTATATTTATATAGCACCTTTCATACATTAAGATCAACATTATTTACACAAGTTGTAAAGATAAATCAATATAGTCAAAATAATATGAAACAAAATTAAAATTCATAAGACAAACATAATTAAGCATACCAAATTATATAACATCAATAGACATTAAGTCATCCTAAAAGTAGGCCAATTTAAAGAGTAGTCTTTTAGAAGTGTTGTGAAATGCTCCACAGTACTAACCTGATGTACAAAGTATCTCAGTCAGCAGAGTATTCCAGATTATTAGGTGCATAAGCGCAAAAGGCCGCATCACCAAAATGTATGGAAGAGCTAGATTATTCAGAGCCTTATATACAACTAAAAGCATTTTACAATTGATTCTAAAGGACACAGGCAGCCAGTATTAATATTACCAAAACTGATGAAACGTGCTCAGATTTTCATTTTTGGTTAAGGTTCTTACTGCTGCATTTTGAACGTTATTGTTGTGGTTTTACAATCGCCAATTCCAAGTTATGAAAACCCAGCTGGCAGAGTTTTACTCGGCATCCAGTATGACACTCTGGCTAAAATTGGTTTGCTGCAGGCCATTGTTGGCAGATGGCAAAGGGGGGTGGGGAGAGGGGGGGGGTCATCATTGGGACCTTGAGTGATACAAATGAGTGGAATCAATTCTCAAATTGAAACAAATTCTGATTTTAATTGTTGGGAGAAAGAACCCTGTTGCTGAATCAAGGCATAAGATGGAGGTTGGGATCATCCACTTCTAATAACGTGATCTCTTGCTCTGTTTCTCTCTCCTGCTGCCCCACACCCTGTTAAACTCGCTCCCTCTCCATCACTGTTTGTCTCTCCTGTTCCCTCTCCCTCTTCCACTCTCTCACTCTTTCCCCCCCGCCTCTCCCCTTTCTCTGTGCCCTCCCTCCCTGCCTCTCCCCTTGCTCTGTGCCCTCGCTCCCTGCCTCTTCCCTTACTCTGTGCCCCCCTCCCTGCCTCTCCTCTATTCTGTTAAACCCCTCCCTGCCTTCGTACAGTGGCATATTTGATGATGGCAAATACTTGTATGTCATTGAGCCATTGACACAGACGCATACTCAGGTGGGTACCAAGCTCCTTTCATTCATGCTCTTGGATGACAGCCGCACTTTTTCCAGTGGGGTGGACTTCGCAGGATGTCAACAGATTATTTCTCTGTGGGCATGGGACGCTGTTGAGAGAAACATTTATTGCCAGATGCTAGAAGGTGATGGGTCTGCTGGTCAAGGGTGCTCTCTCAGTGCTGCTTGTCAGTCCTTCACAGTAACCTTGATGGACCTGAGTCTCCGCAGAAGTGTAGACCAAGTGCAAATGGGCTTGTGTAATAATGGAGTCAGAGCAGGCCAGGTCACATAGGATTGTTGTTTACTTCATAGCATCGACCCTGGCCCTTCTGCCCATCGAGTCGAGCCAATCATCAGCCACTCATTTGCACCAATCCTGCACCAACCCTTACATTCACCTCACTTTATCCTCCCCAAATTCCCCTCAACTTCCCCTAGATCCTGTCACTCTCGGCGAAAGATACTATACTCAGCTCATCTACCAATCTGTACGTCACTGGTCCAGTCCGGTGGTGTAGTTAGCAGAGCTGCTGCATCACTGTCCCAGGTTGGATCCACTCCTTGGATGCTGTCAGTGTGGAAAACATGCGTTCTCTCTTGTGTCCATGTGCATTTCCTCTGTGTGCCCCAGTTTGCTCCCATGTTGGTAGCTTAATTAACAGCAGCCGAGGTGTGTAAGAGACTCGTTGAGTTGTTGGGAATATAGGAGTAATAAAATGGGATTAGTGCAGGGAGATCAGTGCAGGATTCGTGTACATATACAACTGTTTCTGTGTTGTAAAGCTCTGAAGCCAAAGGAAAGCCATGTGATCAGAAGTAGAGTATGCAAACTCCACAGGGGCAGCATCCAAGATCAGGATTATACCTGGGTCACTGGAGCCAGAGCCAGAAGGCAGTGACTCTATTAGCCGCTCTAGAGTGGGTCATTACAGAACCTGTAAAGTAGTAAAGATTCTCTGTGTTCTTCACTGAGCATTGAAGACAGCTTTCTGCCAGGTTATGTGAGCTTAGCCAGGCCCAAGAGTTAAGTTTGAACAAGTCATAAAGAGAGAGTGTTTGGGAAGGGGGGAGGGATTCACAGCGTAATGGCCAGGGTAGGAGTAAAGGCACAGTCACTCAGACTGGAGTGACAGGGAAAGGTGCATACAAGTTGGTGGAGTTCCGAGACTTTGGAAGGTTGCACTGTTGAAAGAAGTTCAGAGGAATGAGCGTGCTGTCCTTGTGAATGAGAACTTTAAATCCCAGTGTGTTTCTGCATCAGTTCTGTCAGTTTTCATCGTCATTTAAAATTTTATGTTTCTAAACTTAATATTGAAAGAAAAATCTATTTTTACATAAAGTGGAGGTTGAAGAAAGACCTGATGGAAGTACAGGTGGATTCCAATTAATTGGGCCATCAGTTAATCAGGGCATCTGCTCATTTGAGCCAAATCTCCAAGAACAAAAACTAATTGAGAAAATAGCGGGGATTTCCTTTGTTTATTTGGGACACTATGCTGCTCTATTGGTGCAGGAGATTGTTGTGGAATAGTTTCTAACTAGCATTAGGTCCATGCACTTGTGTGGCCGATCGACACTACGCCATGCTTAGAGTATACAGTTTTGAATAGCATCAGTTGCATACACGAGTTCAGAAAGCAGTGATTTTTTTTCGCTGATAGTTGGTGAGAAATAATCAGGAAGACAATTTGGAACGGTTTTGCTCACTGGGGTTTCAAGCATTCAGGTTTGGAGATGGCAGAGATGGCTGGGAGTGAACATGAAACGATTTCACTGCTTCATGTTAGAAATTACAAAGAATCTGAATGTATTGATGATAATCTTGAATGTTACAATGAAAATTAAGATTTGGAGCATTGTATAATTAATTGCAGTCCATATCTACAATAGGTGAAGATTTTGTTCATTTACAGTCAATCAAAAGAATGTACCAGTGCACTGGATGAATTCCTCCTTTGACAACAATTAGGGAGTAATATACAGTTAAATGGTAGTTTGCCTTTTTTTAAATACCTTTTTAACTATTTCCATGAAAATTCAGCTATTGGAGCAGCCACTTAATTTGGGCCAAAATACTGGTCCCAATATTTCCCAATCAATCAGAATCCACCGCATATAAAACTGAGAGGAATTGGCAGGGTAGATAGACTCTTCTTTCCTATGGTGGAAATATCAAATACTAGAGGGCATAGCTTTATGGTGAGAGGGAGAAAATTTGAAGATTTACAAGGCAATTTTGTTTTATACAGAGTGGTAGGTGCTTGGAACCGGTTGAGAGAAGTGATTGCAGTAGAGAGCACCAGTCAAGAGACATTTAGGCACACTAACAGGCAAGGAATCGAGAGATATGAGCCATGTGTCAGCAGGTAGTATTAGTCTTAATTGACACAATGGTTGGCACAGACACTGTAGATCAAAGAATGGCACTGTTCTATATTCTGTGCCCCAGTGAAATCAGCTCCCATAATCCACTGTAGCATTCCATATACTTCTCTGGGGGGCCTCTTGGGAATGTTTGAGCAAAGCCAGCTTGATGTTTGGAGTACTCCAGAGCTTACTTGTTGATCTGTGAAGGGTATACTGTGCTTGGGCTGGGTCTTGTCTGTTGCTATGATAATTTGGGTGATATTATCTTCATGCATTTTTAATAAATAATCGTCATTCAGCTATTTTTAAACTGAAGATTTCAAAAAGATTAGTTCTCATCAGCTACTGACAGCTCATAACAAAAAGATGAGAGTGCAAAAAAAAATCAATAAAATGCTTGACTAACATCAGGAGGACATTAAGGCTGGTTGATTTTTTTTTAAAGTATCACTAAAAGCAAGAAGAAAAGGCCTGGAAGACATTCAGTTATGTTCATTAAAGGATGCTGCCCGGACTAGAGAGCAGGCCTTATGAGGATAGGTTGAGCAAGCTGGGGTGTTTCTCTTTGGAGCACAGGAGGATGAGAGATGACTTGATAGAGGTGTACAAGATAATACAAGGCATAGATCGAGCAGATAGCCAGAGACTTCTTTCCCCCAGTATGGAATCAGTATGGACAGTGGGCACTCATCCCTGCAAACGGAAGAAGTGCTACACCTGCCCCCACACTTCTTCCCTCACCACCATCCCAGGCCCCTGACAGTCCTTTCAGGTGAGGCACCATTTCACCTGCGAGTCAACTGGGGTGATATACTGTATCTGGTGCTCCCGATGTGGCCATTTATACATTGGGGAGACCCGCCGCAGACTGTGAGACCGTTTCACCGAACACCGGCGCTCAGTCCTCCAGCAGTGGCGGGATCTCCCTGTGGCCACACACTTCAATTCCACAGACTACTCCCACTACGATATGTCTGTCCATGGCCTCCTCTACCGTCAAGATGAGGCCACATGCAGGTCAATGGAGCAACACCTTATCTCCCGCCTGGGTAGCCTTCTACCTGCCGGCTTGAACATCCAATTCACAGACCTCCGTTGATACCCCTGCCCCCCCCCCCCCCACCCTTACCCCCATCCCTATCTATTATTTCAGTCTGGTTCTCTTTCTCTCTCTTTTCCCCCCCCACTATAATCTTCCCCCCAGCCCTACCTTTCTTTCTCTTTTACTTCCCATAATTCTCCACCTTCTCCCTAGGTTGGAGGGAAGTGGGCTATCACTTCCTAGCTCTCTATCCCTCCCCCCACTTCTTATTCCCCCTCGACCATCCCATGTTACTTCACTCCCGATGAAGGGTTTCGGCCCGAAACGTCGTCACTACCACCTCCCATAGATGCTGTCTGGCCTGCTGAGTTCTGCCAGCATTTTGTGTTTTTATTTTTTTCCTATACTCAATGCTCTGATTTATAAAGGCCAGCATACCAAAAGCTTTCTTCACCACCCTATCCATATGAGATTCCACCTTCAAGGAACTATGCACCATTATTCCTAGATCACTCTGTTCTACTGCATTCCTCAATGCCCTACCATTTACCATGTATGTCCTATTTTGATTATTCCTACCAAAATGTAGCACTTCACACTTATTAGCATTAAACTCCATCTGCCATCTTTCAGTCCACTCTTCTAACTGGCCTAAATCTCTGCAAGCTTTGAAAACCTACTTCATTAGTGTGGTAATGTACACTAGTGTGGTAAAATAGTGTTCCTTTGACAATGTCATGGCTGACGAAGGGATGTTGTTTTGGATTTGTTTCAGGAGAATTTGTCAAGGCCGCACACGATTCATCGGATGCCAGTAGGATTGAAGGACAAGCTTCCACACATGAGTAATTCCAGTCAAGTTGTCCTGGTTTTTGCTAACTTTGCTCGCTGCTACAGATCCTTCTCCACACCTCATTACCACGCTCCTCTAGATAATAGAGAAAAGTCGCACTTGGATCATTCAGGGCCTGGGCAGTCTGTCTGACCCACTGGTCGTGCCATGCAATGAATCAAGACCCCACAAATTTTGTATATTCAAGTGTGGTTAAAGTTTGCAAATTTGTGCTGCTTAAAAAAAACATACCAAATTATTAATACAAATCAGATTGGATTTTTTGCCTTCCTCTGCTCCTTGTATTTCTCCCCATGTTATCTATTGTTGAAACACTTTGTGTACCTCTGAGACCATAACATATAGGAGCAGAATGAGGTCATTTGGCCCATCGAGTCTGCACTGTCATTCAATCATGGCTGATTTATTTTTCCCTCTCAACCCCATTCTCCTGACTTCTTCCCATAACCTTTGATGCCCTTACTAATGAACAGCCTCCACTTTAAATATACCAAATAACTTGGCCTCCGCAGCTGTCTGTGGCAATGACTTCCACAAATTCACTACTCTCTGGCTAAAGAAATTGCTCCTGTTGATCAGCTGTTGCTTGTTGAGCTACAATCAAAGTGTCCCAATGAATCGGATTCCACTCTGTTTAGTTATTAATTTTGTAATGTAATTTATAGTATGTTTTATGTATTGTATTGTACTGCTGTACACGATAAATTTTACAACGTACAATATGTCAGTTTGTCAGTGATTTTCAAAAGGCTTTTGACAAGGTGTCACACATGAGACTGTTTAACAAATTAAGAGCCCATGATATTACAGAGAAGAGAGTGGGAATAAAAGGAACCTTTTCTGGTTGGCTGCCAGTGACTTGTGGAGTTCCACAGGGGTCTGTATTGAGACCACTTCTTTTTACATTATATGTCAATGATTTGGATGAGAGAATTGATGGCTTTGTGGCCAAGTTTGCAGATGATATGAAGATAGGTGCAGGGGCAGGTAGTTTTGAGGAAACAAAGAGGCCACAGAAGGACTTGGACAGATTAGAAAATGGGCAAAGAAGCGGCAGATGGAATACAATGTTGAGAAGTGTATGGCTATGCATTGAAATAAAATCTTAGACTATTTTATAAATGGAGAGAAAATTCAAAAATCTGAGGTGCCAGATTTGAGAGTCCTTGTGCAGGATTCCCTAAAGGTTAATTTGCAGGTTGAGTTGGTGTAAGGAAGGCAAATGCAGTTACAGCATTAATTTCAAAAGGACTAGAATATAAAAGTAAGGATGTAATGTTGAGGCTTTATAAAGCACTGGTGACACTTCACTTGGAGAATTGTTAGCGATTTTGGGTCCCTTATGTAAGAAAAGATGTATTGAGATTGAAGAGGGTTTAAAGGTGGCTCGTGAGAATGATTCCAGGATTGAAAGGCTTATCATACGAATAGCATTTGATGGCTCTGATCCTGTACTCACTGGAATTCAGAAGAATGAGGGGTGGGATCTCATTGAAACCTATCGAATGTTAAAAGGCTTTGATAGAGTGGATGTGGAGAGGATGTTTACTATGTTGGGGGGAGACTAAGACCAGAGGACACAGCATCGGACCGGAGAGGAGGAGGATTTCTTTAGCTAGAGAGTGGTGAATTTGTGGAATTCAGTGGCACAAGCGATTGTGGAGACTAAGTCATTGGGTATATTTAAGGCAAAAGTTGATTAGATTCTTGATTAGTCAGGGCATGAAGGGATATGTGGTGAAAGCAGGAAAATGGGGTTGAGAGGAAAATGGATCGGCCATGATGAAATGGCGGAGCAGACTCAATGGGCCAAATGATCTAATTCTGCTCCTATACCTTATGGTCTTATGACTTTATTAAACCTGATTCTGATGTTTAAATACATCCAGGATTCTAGCCTCCATTAGGCTCCAGGGTGGAGAATTTATGGAGGTTCACTTACCAAACTACCACATTTAGCAATGTGAGCCCCAAGCTCTGGAATTTCAACCTCACACTTCACCATCTATTGCTACTTTTTTAAACCCTGTTTAAATTCCTGGCCGAGTTCCCCCCCACCCCACCCCCATTCGCATATAACACAATATGAAAAAATGTGTCATATTCTTTCAGGGAATGCTGGCATGTCAGTTCCTTTCTCCTGCATTCTCTTTCAGGCAATCTAAAAAAGGCTAGCGCTCTTTGGTCTCGACTGGCGGACTTTCCCTGGTTCCGACCACGGAGGAGAAGGAGAGCGGTGAGTACTCCCCACCCCGTGTCCTTAAGTCACTGTGAGTCTCCACATGGTTGCCTCTGTGTGATGTTTTGGCAGAGCTGGGGAGGGAGGGATGGGGATCAGTTCCCCCTAGGTTTCAGTGTTCTGCTCCTCACAGAATTAGAAACAATCAGAGCAAGTGGAATTGAGAATAGAAAGTAATTGGGGGAGTTCACCTTGGAATGTGGCAGGACCACCATTCTGATGGTGTCAGGTAAGTAGCACACCTATTAGAGCCTTTACCTCACAGTGCCAGAGATCTTGATTCACTCCTAACCTCAAGTGCTGTCTGTGTGGAGTTTGCATGTTCTCCCTCCTCTGGTTGCTTTATTTTCCTCTCACATCCCAAAATGTGTAGGTTGGTAGGCCAATTAGTCACAGGGTGCTGTCCCCAGTGTGTAGGTAAGGGGTAGAGTTGGAATGCAGGGATAATTGATGGGGGTGTGGGAACAATAAGATAGAATTCATGTAGGCTTAATGTAAATGGATTATTGATAGTGTGAACTTGATGGGCCGAAGGGCTTGTTTGTATCTTTCTATGACTAATTGTGCAATTTGGACTTCAAACTTTACAAATAGTTTCAAAATTTGATGTTTGTAAACTCACAGTATTGTTTGTAAATTCATTTTAATTACCCATGAATGTGAAGTTGGGCATTTGGCTCCTAAGAACAAAGCCACAGGACCTCAGGGAACAAGGGTGTGGAAGAGCTGCTGGATTTCAGGATAACTCAGTAACAGCAGCTACAGGATACCTTGGGAAAAGCCCGGCACAGAATGAGCATCACTATTCAATGGATAGATTTACATTACAGAACAATTCTAATTATTGATGCGGAGTTCAGTTTGGAAATAGAAACATATTTTCTTGAGACAATAACCAAGTAGACGTGTTAATAAATATCTGAAAAAGGGGGACAGGGAAGAGCTTACATTAAATTATATTCTTGCACCTCACAAGAGCCACTTATGAGGAGGTTCAGTAGAGGTGGGCTTCATCAGATTAAAGATCTGTGGAGGGAGGTTGAGACCCTTAACCCAGACGTAGGGCAATGTCACTAATTGACTGCATTTCTCTCTACAGATACCGCTTGACCCACTGAGTTCCTCCAGCATCTTGCTTTTTGCTTTATAATAGAGAAGCCTACCATTAATTTAAATATTCCAGGACACCCCTCAGCCTCTCTCATGGAGGATGCAGTCTTTATGTGTCTAGTCTATTCTGATATACTTGTCCTCTTAGTTTGAATATCATCCTTATGAACCTTCAAAATATGGTCTCCACTTGCTTTGAGATCAAATTGTGCATCTTAATCCAGACTGCAGCATTAGTTCTGTGGGTTTCAATTCTACTCACCACGATTTGAAGACTACCAGCTTGATGGATCTCACTTTGGGAAATGCTGAGATATTTTCCAGTGACTGGTGAATTCTGGGTGTCTGGTCCAGCTGATGGGTTGCTTCCTGTGGTAGGGGTGGAAGTGATGTCATGGATGAGCTAACCTTTCGATTTCTGTCTCCTCAGGCCCGTCGCCGGAATGTCTTCTCGGAAATGAAATACCTGGAACTCATGATCATAAACGACCACAAGATGGTGGGAACTGCAATACTTTTAAATCTGCCTTCCTTTCAGCCTGCTTGCTTTATCTGAGCCTTAGTTATAAAAGCTTGGAAATAAATCCTTCAGCCACACAGAGTGGTCACTTACACTAATTATTCCATCTTATTCCGAAGGCATACCCATCCCTGCTTTTTTATTCTTTCACCATCAACCCCTCCCCCTGCCCAATCCACCTTGCAGATTCTACCACTCACTTTCTTGTCATTGGGATGTAGGAGGGGACCGGAGGCCACCCATTTGCAGGAAGAATGTGCAAACTCCATGCTGTGCCAGAGCACAGGGTGGCACCCAGGATGCTGGAGCTGTGTGACAGTGTGTTTCACTGTATTGCCCTTATGGCTGGTAAATACACATTCATACAGTGCATACACCTTGCACTGTATGGTGCTTTGACTGTGGTGAAACTGTCCTCAGTTCAACCTGGCACAATGTGTGTGCGGCCTAGTTGGAAGGATCAAAAGGATGGATGAAGGAGGACAGTGAGGTCTAGAATAAAACAAAACAGCAAATACTGGAAATACTAAGCAGGTCCGGCCATGTCTGTAAGGAAGAATCAGAATGAATGTTTTAGGTCGACAAGTCTTCTAATGCTCGTCAAAAGAAATAACCTATTTGAGTCCAGAAATAGGTCTCACATGTTGGGAGGGCAGCTAAGCTGGCTGGGATGAGAGGGCGCTGGGGGAATTTTTAAATGGATGTGTGAATGGTCCAGGGTGCCAGTGTAGATATGTTGTGGCTTAAAATTTGATGCCTAATGATTCTGCAAAGTGCAAATGAACATCCTTAGTAACGATGCATGCACATAGTGTATATAAAGATTTATTCACTTTTATTGATCCAGTATTCGGACAGAGGCCCAGCATCAGACATCCAGTGGAGTCAACATCTGGCAGGGTTCAGAGTGTTGCACCTTTAGGACATTGGGATGAGGGAACAAATCTCCAACCTCAGGATCAGGAGAGGCTCCGTCTCTTGGCCTAGAGTATTTGAGTGATTTGGCGGGCAAGTAATGATGGTGGTGATGGGCTTGGGGAAAGTGGGTGGAGAGTTCATAGATTGCAAGATGCTCTTGGACTTTGTTTTGCAATGTTTAAAAAAAAATCTCAGGGCAGTTGGATGGAATTCAGTTCAAGTGCTTAGAACTTTGGAAGGTTTCTGCAAAGGCTTAGTGCCACTGAGTGGGTGGACTCAGGCAGTGTGGAGCTGAGCACATGAAGCTTGAAGTTTGCTGGAATATTGACTAGGAATACTGGAGCCACAAGTGGGAATGTTTAAGTTGAGAAGAAGTATACCTGAAGTCCTGGACGAGCTCTGTTTTTATTCACCTTCACGTCTTGCAGATAGACCAGAAAGCGATGCCACCACTTTTGGTCTGACGGGGGAGGTGGGCGGAATCCATTCTAGGTTTGATTTAGAATGTGGTAGGTTTAAAAAAACTCAGGAATCATCAGTCATTGTAAGGAGTTTGGATAACCTCACCAAATTGCCTGTGCTAGGAAGGGGCATGAAGAGGTGGGCACACTAACTAAACCCTGGTGTGAATCTGCGGAAAACTAATTTGTTCTAAAATTACTATGAACTATTTTTCTTGGCTTTATCTGTTGTGATTAATGTTCCACACTAATTGCAAATAAAATTTCTGAATCAGAAATTTCATTGGGAAGTCATAAAATTATGAATTGTGATTTGAAGTGCTCCTTTCCAGCCCTGTGCCTGTTCCACCAGCAGAGGGCAACCCACACACATAGGTCACACCTCATTGACATTCCTTCCTCCAATCAGGCACAAATCCTTTTTGATAAAACTTGATTAAAATCCACCTGCAAGATTGGAGGTTGTCATATTTTTGTATTTTACCTTCTTTTGTTGACAGATCAATAATTTTCACCCCCTTTGCCACATATTATTCATTTTGCCAATAGCTTGCTTATAAATTAAACTCAATTGTTCAGTGCGTGAACAGCTGATCCCCTCCATTCTGAGGGAAAGCAGGGATGATAAATCTTGTGCACAAGTTATCATGCACCACCCAGCCCTTTGTAAAAATTGTCTGAATTAGTCCCAGACACTGCTCTTCCCATACTGTAGCTCTGTAGTTATTTTTACTTCAATTATTTACACAATTGAACTCAAATGTTTTTGGAACACACACAACATTTAGGAACTGCTTCTTCCTTTTGCCACCAGATTCCTGAATAGACAATGAACCCATGAACACTACCTCACCTTTTTTTTGTTCTTTTTACATTGTTTATTTCTTAAATATATGTTTATTACAGTTTGTAGTATAGTTATGCATTGCATTGTACTGTTGCTGCAAAACATATAATAGTAATAATAATATGACATATAATAATGAACCTGATTCTGAATTTGCTTTCGAGGTTGTGTCAAAACCTGCTTACCCTCAACTTCCAAGGATTTTGGGCTGCTGATCATGAAAATCACCATGAAATTACACTATTACACACCATTAAAAAAATCACCTATATTTGTTAATTCATAATATAATTCATAATTCAGGTCAGTTAAAATGTTGCCCATAATATAAGCTGAGAAGTTTTCTACCTTCTCCATGCCTAGACGTGCTTAGGCAGGACAGGTTTTAGAAAGGCTATAAATTTCTGTGAAGGATTTTGATATTCGAAACAGCTGCTCCCGAGTAACTGATGCCAAGATTAAGGAAGGCATTTTTGTTGGTCCACAATTCAACAGGTCATCAATGACAGGCAATTTAAAGAATTTCTAGTGGAACTGGAGAAAATCACATGGAATACATTCAAGGATGTTTTTGAAACTTGGCAAATGTAGAGCACCAAACTACATGCAGCTGGTTATCAACATGCTTCAAGAATACAAAACGGTGAAGTGCAACATGTCACTAAAGATTCATTTTCTGCATTCCCATTTAGACTTCTTCCCTGTAAATCTTGGCGCTGTTAGTGATGAGCATTGTGAAAGGTTTCACCAGGACATTGCAGACATAGGGAAACAGTATCAGGGCAATTGGAATCCATCAATGCTCGTTGGACACTTAAGCAAGAAGCCTCAGACACTGAGTACAAACAATTATCATCAACAAAGCATTTTTAGCATTGTTGAAATATCTCAAGGTGTCAGCACTATGAAATTAAACGCATTATATTTTATTTATTTTGCTTCTCCAAATTCCTACGTGATACAAGTAGATTGAAATTATATTTGTGTCAGCTTCAAGTGGTCTATCATAAATAAAAAAAATCTGAGAAAGCAACACTTTTGAAACAATTTGTTGACCAGCGCTTTTAGTTACCATCAAATCCTAACTTCTCGGTGGATGAACCTTTGCAAATTTTCTTTTTCCCTTTTGTCAGCAGGGGCCGAGCACTTGTGTGAAATACTCTTTGTATTACTTGTCATTCCACAATATTTAATGGTTCTCTGCTTCTCCACCACAGTACAAGAAACGGCAATCCTCCCGGATTCACACCAACATCTTTGGCAAGTCTGTGGTTAACTTTTTGGACTCTGTAAGTATTCTGCTAACTTTGTTCAGATAATGAGAAGTGATGTCAGGTTTGGTCCTTCTGTTGCTTGTGGTTGGAATCACGGCACTGAGGCAGGATGTTGGTGGCAGGGCTTTTGTTTTGCACTCGTCTTGGGAAATCCACAGTCATGCATTTCTTTAGAGGAGGACCAGGGATTTCAGGCAACGCCAGGCTGTCTCTTGCCCATTTGGGAGGCAGCAGGTGGCACAGTGGAATAGCGATTAGTGCGTTTGCTTTATGACAGCAACAGTCGGTGGTTGGGTTTTGATTACCGCTGTGTCTGTGAGGAGTTTCTATGTTTTTGAGGCTATGTGAGTTTCCTCCGACATTGATTCGATGCAAATAATGCATTTCACTGGATGTTCCAATGTATATGTGACAGCCAAAGCTAATATTTAATCTTTACTTGCTCCCTTCTGCTGTCTGGGGTACTTAGTAGGAAGCACAAGAGATTTAGGCATCAATAAAGTGGAGCCTGCTTTTCCGCCATCAATTTTACCCTCTGTCATCTGTGCCTGCTCCACCTTTCACCCCTTTTCCTCCATCCCCTCTTCAGTCACCTCTCCCCCCTCTCCTCTCTGACCCTTCACCTCAACTCAACCCCCCCCAACTCTCCTCCCTCCCCCTTGACTCCCCCCAACTCTCTCTAACCCCCCCATCCCAGAACCATGCGTTGTAAAGTAGGCTTTTTGAAAGCAATTGCATCGTGTGTGAATCAGTTTAGAGCTGCTGTAAGTGAAGTTATCCACTGTGGTTTAGGAGCCTGACGGCTGTAGGATAATCCCTTTAAATTTCCCATTGAACATAGGTATAGAAAGTAAGGGTGGGAGATGGGTAGGGAGAATAGAAAATAGAAGCTTTAGGTTTCTCCCCCTACCACAGTCATGCACTGAGCACAATGCGGCTTTCATTAATGGTTTGGAACCCAAGACATCCTGATGGGAGACGGGCTTCATTTAATGGGGGGGTCTGGTTCCTTCAATCTCTCCTTCCCCTTTCGGAGTTCTAAGAGAAAAGCATTGAGCTTGTGGCTGGGGGAGATCAATCAAGTGGACCTCTCTGTCCTGGATTGCTGTAGTGGACTGAAGTTGCCCCGTCACAGGCTTCACATCCTGACATTCCCGGAGTTGGGCTGCATTTAATGGGAGTCCACAACCAAACTGTCATTGCAGGAACGCCAGAGGATTGTGTGGGCTTCTGTATCTCTTCCACAACCAGCTGATCTTTCCTCATGCTTAAGCGTTGCTTGTGGGTCTAACCCTGTGATGAACATCATACTTGGATTGAGATTGAAATCTCAGTTGGATCAGTGCAGTTAAGAAATGGCTTGAGAGCAATGTTCACTTTCTCAGGATGTCCAGCACCATTTACAGCCAATGTAAAAAGATCACATTGGATGCAAGATGGATGGAATTTTCTATGAAGAGCATGCCTTTGTAGTTGTAATGTTGAATCAGATTTGCAGGTCTGGCAAGTGGGACAGAAAACACCTACTGCAAATAAGTATATTAATCATTCATTTACAAACAATAAAAAATCAACCAAACATTCATGTTCCCCAAATAACAGAAACTATGAAGCTGAATATTCAACAAACATACTTAGCTAAAAGCATGCACAGAGCATACCCTCCCAATGGTCATGTTCACTGCTTGCCTTAAACAAAGGAAGAGAGAGAAACAACCTCCCACACACGCTCCCAGAATAGCACCTCCCCCCACCTCTATGGGACAGTAGTGAACAAAAAGTGATTTCAAGGTGTTGCCCTGATCAGGCGTCTGCATATCACTTCACAGAACCTGTAAGGCAGTTTGTGAGAACTTCTTGTAGGCACATTGGGTACAGAAGTATTGGCTGTAAAGTGATATGTGACATCTTTTATTCTGCATGTTTCCTGATAGGGTACCTGGAATGGGTAGATACAGTGCCACCCTTAGTCATCCATCAGCCAGAGGAACAAAAATTTTTATTTTGTTGTGAAAGAAGGAGGAGAAATGAATGGCTTGTCTAATAGCGTCTCCTCCCCCATGTATGTCTCCTGCTTTACCCTTGTGTTTCCACTGATTGGATTGGATAACTCTCCATTTACCCAGTGTTCCACTCCTGTACCGCTCCTGTCCTCCTGTCTTGCAGATCTTCAAGGAGCAGCTGAACACCAGGGTGGTGCTGGTCGCCATGGAGACATGGTCAGACAAGGACCGGATTGAGGTGGGCCAGGACCAGGCGAAGACCCTGCGCAGCTTCTCCAAGTACAGGCAACAGTTTGTGAAGGAGCATGCCGACTCGGTCCAGCTGCTCTCGTGAGTGCTTCCTTCTCTTCCATCGTGCCTTACATAGAACAGTACAGCACAGTGCAAGCACTTTGGCTCATGACGTTGTGCTCACAACGTTTTAACCTACTCCGAGATCAACTTAACCCTTCCCTCCTCCACAGCCCTCCATTTTCCTATCATTCCTGTCTAAGAGTTTCTTAAATCTCTCCAACATATGCCCCCTTTTGGCTGACTGGAGGCAAAGATTGGAAATAAAAGGGGCCTTTTCTGCTTGGCTGCTGGTGACTAGTGGAGTTCTGCACGTGTCAGTGTTGCTTCTTTTCACATTGTATGTTAATGATTTGGATGATAAAATTGATGGTTTTTGTGACCATGTTTGTGGACAATACGAAGGTAGGTGGAGGGGCAGGTAGTGTTGAGGAAACGGTGTCTACAGAAGAACTTAAATAGGTTAAGGGAATGGGCAAATTAGTGACAGGCGGAAGATAGCATAGGAGGTGCACTGTCATGCATCTTGCTAGGAGGAATGAAGACATAGAGTATTTTCTAAACGGAGAAAATTGGGAAATCCGAGATGCAAAGGAACTTGGGAGTCCTCGTGCATGATTACCTAAAGGTTAACTTGCAGGTTGAGTCAGTGGTGAGGAAGGCAAATACAATGTTAGCATTCATTTTGAGAGGACTAAAATATAAAAGCAAGGATGTGATGCTGAGACTTTATAAGGCTTTAGTCAGACTGCACTTGGTGTATTGTGAGCAGTTTCTGGCCCCTCATTTAAGAAAAGGTTTGCTGACATTGGAGAGGGTCCCGAGGAGGTTCACGAGAATTATTCTGAAAGGGTTAACATTTGTAGAGCTTTTGATGAATCTGGGCCTGTACTTTTTGAGGAGAATGAGGGAGGAATCTCATTGAAACCTATTAAAGGACATGATATAGTGGATGTGGAGAGGATGTTTCCTGGTGTGGGGGAGTCTAGGACCAGAGAGCACAGCCTCAGAATAGAAGGATATCCCTTTGGAACAGAGATGAAAAGGAATTTCTTTAGCCAGAGAATGGTGTATCTGTGAAATCCATTGCCACAGATGGCTGTGGAGGCCAAGTCATTGGATATATTTAAAGCAGAGGTTGATAGGTTGTTAATTAGGCAGGGCATCAAAAGTTACAAGGAGGAAACAGGAGAATGGGGTTGAGAGGGATAATATATTAGCCATGATGGAATGGCAGAGCAGACTCGATAGGCTGAATGGCCTAGTTCTAATCCTGCTCCTGTGTCCTATGATTTAATGGTATCTGCTTCTACCACCGCCCCTGGAGGATGTTCCACACACCAACCTCTGACATCATCCCTATACTTCCCTCCAATCACCTTAAAATTATGAATGCTTGTATTAGCTTGTTCTGCCCTGGGGATAAAAGGCTCTGGCTATTGTCTTGATGATACCTCATCATTTTGTACACCTCCAGTCATCCTTCTCTTCAAAGAGAAAAGCCCCAGCTCGCTCAACATATCCTCTTAAGACGTGCTCTCTAATCCAGGCAGCAGCCTGATAAATCTTCTCTGTATTCTCTCTAACAATTCTACATCATTCCTATAATGAGGCGACCAGGACTGAACACAATTTAAAGTGTGATCTAACCAGGGCTTTGTAGAGTTTTGCAACATGACCTTGCAGCTTTTGAACTCACTTCCCCGCTGAATGACGTCCAACACACAATAACCACCTTATCAACCTGCGTAGCCTTCTTCACACTAAATCACTCTATGGCACTTGGCTGAGCTTGTGGCCAGTGGAGCTCAACAGCAGTGTATATGAAGAGGCAGCGTGAGAGGTCCCCAAACCATTGTTTGAAGGTGCAGGCTCTGGGCGAGGGCATGGGAGATGAAATGCTCCAGAGTTCAAAGGCTTCAGTTGCAGTACAGATATCAAACAGAAGTGCAGTTATCTCAGAGCGCTGTGAGATGGGGAGCTGCCAGAGGATAGGTCAAGGAAGGACGTGGTAGCAGATTTGAAATACTCAGTGTTCCAGCTACAAGCTCCAGAGATCCAGGTCCAATCCTGACCTCGGGCTCTGCCTACGTGGTGTTTCCCTGTGTGACCGAGTGGGTTTCCTCCAGACTCTCTGGTCTCGTCCCACATCCGAAAGATGTGCAGATTGGTAGGTTAATTAGCTGCTGCAAATTATTCCATGTGGTGGGGGGGGGGGGAGGGAGTGGTGGGAGTTGAGGGGGAAGGTAGGTGGGTGGTGATAAGTGTGAGGTAAGGGACTGATGGGATTGCTCTGAGTTAGCATAGACTGATAGGCCAAATGGCCTCAGTCTGTAAGAATGAGGTTTTGTGGAGCAGAATGGTGTAGGAGTGTTCTACCCAGTAGGTTCACCTATGGAAACCTTTGTTTTTCCTCTCCCCCTGCAACCTCACTGCTCTGAAAACCATCCACTCTTGATCTGCCCCACCCTGCTAAAAGGCACTTGACCACTTTCCCATCTCAATCAGTTCACCCTTCCCAATGAACCTGTCCTAACCCATGAACCAACTACCTCTCTCCTTGTGTTACCATTACACTGAACCCCGAGGTCATCTCTCCCTCTCTGTATGAGCAGCTCTCCTGCTTTTGGTGTGAAGGGTGGTGGGGAGAGTCAGCAGTGTGTCTAGTGGCGCTGGAGTGAACGTGAACACACCTCTCGCTCAAAGGCAGCTGGTTCCCATCAGTACCAAGAAGTGGGTAGTCACTTTACTGCGAAGGAGGTTCTTTCTGCTTCTTGGTGCTGCGTGGTGGGTCAGCCGATGCCCCAGAGGACAATCCATTCACAAGGAGCATGTCAAGTTGGTGCCTGGGGTGTCTCTCCCCCTCCCCCTCCCCATCTCCACGAGTTAGTTTATTATTTGAATTTTAACTTTGTTTACTGCCGCAGTGGGGCATCACTGAAGTGTTAGTTGAAGTCCTTAGAACTTGAACTCTGCACCTCCACTGTATCCATTCCCACACAATGTCAGGCACCCTGCTCTAGTGAGGCTCGACTGACTGGATATCTCTGTGACTGGGAGCAGTTCTCCCAGCTTGGGACCCTGCAACACCCAGCTAACAAAGACCGTAACCTAGAGACGGGGTGCAGGCCTTTGAGCAGTGAGTGACCACACAGAATGCCTGGGGTGAACAGTGTAGATATGTTAAGTGGAAAGTAGGTAAATTTGCAAAGGAGGTGTTGTTGATGAGGTGGGGTCAGGAAGAGGGTTTGAATGTCACTCCGCGGCTGTGCATGGATTGGCTGTCTTGGGCTGTACTGTGTAGACCTACCTATTTCTGTGGAGCGCCTGTTTTCTACTCTCCCATCCACCCACTATCTGCATTTAACATTTACCGTTGTTTCCGGCTTGCTGGATTTGTTTTCGCAGAGGCACCACGTTTAGGAGCAGCATGAGCAGCATGGCGTTCTTCGGCGGGGTTTGCTCACTGACTCGAGGAGTAGGAGTGAATGAGGTAAGACCCTCCAGAATTTTCCTTTCCTGTTGTCCATGAATTGGAACCAATGGCTTTCTGTATAATATTAACCAACTCATTTAATATTAGCACTGCTCATTTTGTATCTGTTAATGACCCAGCATCCTAGGCTCTACCTCCATTTTCAATCCATTATTCTCCCACCTCACCTCTCACATCTTTCTCTCAACCTCTTCCATCGAAGATCACCCACTGATGCATTAAAGTTGTGGAGTCACGGGGAGGTACAGGAAGAAAACAGCCCTCCTCATCTCACCAAATCCGTGTCAACCATCACTAAGACTAATCTTAAATCAATGCTATTTTTCCAATGCCTGACTCTTGTTCTTAAGTTTGGACATCCACACTTTTGTCCCCTTTATTTGCATTTAATACTGAATGTGCATGCATTATGGCCATTTGGGTAATGGAACTATGTATGCTTCATAGGTTTCTCAACTCATTGCCCAAAAATCTGAAACACAGAATAAAATTCCCCCTCATGGAATACATGCAAAATCATCGATAAATCAAGGCAATATTTTTGACATGCTTTTTTTGCCACATATCGCTTCACATTATGGAAACTGAACGTAGCCCATTTTCTTGGGACACAGCCTTCTCAAAAAGTTTGTGTTTATTTCAATGCAGATTTATTTCAAATAAGCATTTTAATGAAACGAAGATCCTCAACTTATGTCACCCAGACAAGTACGTTTTTGTACTGGAAACACTCAAGAGGTCAAACAGCTTCCAGGAAGGGCAGACAAGGTGAAAGCCTTGTTTCGCTGTGCTCAGAATCTGTCTGACTTGCTGAGTGTTTCCATCCCTTGATGCTTTTTATTTCAGATATTTTGCATTTGTATCTTTGAGGTCCTGGTGAAAACTGTTCGTATTTGACCTACTTTATTTATGGATAGTGCGAGCCAGTGAAAGGCTGTTTTCACTGACGTCGCTTACAGTCTGATGTCTGCATAACTAATTAGAACTGTCTATGTTTTAATCTCTCCAATCCAGTTTGGACCAATGTGGTTGACCACTGTTGTACTCGGGCAGAGTCTTGCACAAAATTTGGGTATACAGTGGGAGTCCGAGTCCAAGAGAAAAAGTAAGTGCCGTTAATGTTGTTTGTGCAATTGTTCCTGAAGTGAAGCTGATTAGCAAGTTCTCAGTAAGGGTAGGATGGATTATGATTCCTGGGGGAATGGTCATTTTGGGTGTGGCAGTGCATCCACAGGGCCTGTTCCTGCCTTATGTTCGTTCTCCCGCTACTTACCTCTCATTTGCAACAATTCACCCCCACCCACCCTGAATTCCTCACTCATCTACACATCTGGGGCGATCCACAGGGGTCAGTTACCCCACTGCAGCTGCACATTATTGGGGTATGGGGTGAGGGCTTCCGGCCTATAGCAACAGTAAGTCTCTTACTCATCAGAGCCACATCAAAATACCGCACTGGACTAATGGCTGTGTAAATCTGTGACAGGAGAACCCCTGAGAGGCTGTGATCAGATTCTGGGGCAGGAGTGTATTCTCCTGGCCTGGGATTGAGAGAGGATTTTGGGGATGTGTTTATCCCAGGACTCTCCATTAGTGTCAACCTACCATTTGTTGGATCACTGGCCACCTATTGGGGCCCCAGTGAGAGGGGAGGAGGCCCGGAGCCTGCCAACTGACTGCATCGTGTGTTTTTTTCTTTTTCAGAGGAATGCGAGTGTCCAGGCTCCTGGGCGGGATGCATCATGGAAGACACTGGGTAGGGTCCTGTTGAACTGTAGTGATCATGCACTGTCAGAACAGAAATATTTAAAGCCCAGACTGGTTGGGGAGAGGGGTGTTTGGTTGATGAGGACAGATGGGCCAGAGTGAGAACATCCTCTCCCTGCACAGACACACAGACCCACACACAGACAGAGCCACGGTTCCTGTGCATGGTCTGTCCATCAGTCCGTCTAGAGATGATGTGAGTGGGGCAGAGAGGACTGGGGAGCAGAGATGCGAGAAAAGATGGGTGTCAGGAGAGAGGGAGGTGGCATAGAGTTTTAAAGGGACAGGGGTTGCAGAGGCATTGGGGGATGGTTAGTGGTCTTGAGGCAGGGATGAGGGGGGCGGTAAGTGGGCCGAAGGGAATGCTTGGCAGTGGGTGTACTGTGTGCGTTGGTGGAGGTGGCATCAGGGATGGGGTTATCTGCCTCACGGAACTAACAGCTGGACTCCCCTCTCTAGTAAAAAGCAGGAGAGAAGGCACACATTCCCTCAGTGGTTGGGGCACTGAATACAAGAGTTAGGACACAGATGTACAAGAGGTTTCTGAGACTGCACCCAGAGTATTGTGTGCATTTCTGGTCACCATTCTAAATGAACACCCTGATTAAATTGGAGAGGATACAGAAAATCTTCATGTTGCCAGGGCTGGAGGACTTGAGTTACAAGAAAGACGTCTTTTCACTGGAATGATGGAGAGTGAGGAGTAACCTTGTAGAAGTTTATAAAATCATGAGGGACCCAGCTAAGATGGAAGCTCAAGGGCATGGGTTTAGGAGGGAGGCAGAAGATTTAAGTGGATCTGAGGGGCAACTCTTTCATGCAAGAGGGTGGTGGGCTGGTGGAATGAATTGGCAGAGAAAGTTGTAGAGGTGGGTACAGTTGACAGACAGACTGGAAAGGTTTAGAGGGATTGTGGGCACATGGGGCTAGCTCGGGTAGGCATGGGCAAGTCTCTCATGTTTCCATGCTGTGTAACTCTGGGATGGGGAGCAGTGATGGATGGAAAGTGGCAAATGGAGCAAAAGGAAAGTGTATGTGTGTGTTCTTCTTTGTTCAAAGGGACAGTCTTCGCTCTTTGAGTGTGCCACCAATGACCCTTTGAGAGGAAGAAGAGTTTTGGTGGTTTAGAACATTTGGTTTGAAAAGCTTTGTAGATTTCAAACCAAGTCCAGACCCCTTCAGAGGCGCAGTGAGGCTGAGAGGCTTCTGTTGTTTCTACTGCAAACAGGAGCACCCTCAGCCTGGGGGAGTCTCTGAACCTCAACTCAAGGGGCTTCAGTCTAGCCAATCCATGGGAGGCTACTCTGGGGGAGGGGGGGGGGCGGCAGTGAGAGTGCCAATGTTTTGAGAATGTCCCACAGCAATTCCTTATACCACTAATGTATTTAATTCAGACACTAGTTAGTGAAATTCCACAGTGTCTGCTCTGGATAAAGAATTGCATACACCGGCAGGCAGAACTCTTGGGTTAGTTTCTATGGATGGAAAGCCATCACTCTGCCCAAGCCCCAAGATGAAATAGTACAGTGAGAGGCCTTTCAGCCCCACTGACAAACGTCAGTGTTTGTGTTTTCTATCCTAACTGTGCCAGCATGTCATTCGATTCCTTCCTCCCTCAGCTCCTTATTTGATTGTCCCCATAAATCCTTAACCTTTGCAGACAGTCGATGGTGATCCCAACTCCCACTGTTCTTTGGGGAAACATCCATGATTGAGCTGTAGTGGCAGCTCCCAGCACCATCGCCAACCCCCATCATATTCTCTCCTTCAGCCCTGCTCCTGCCACACCTCTCCCTCAGTTCTGTTTGCACCCACCCTCGCCACCCCCTACCCTGCCACACTCTCTCTCACTCAGCCCTGACCCTACCAATTGTCTCTAGGATCAGGGAGCCTTTCCGATGCCTGAGGTTCGTATTGACCTCAGTACCATTGTTGGGAGGTTGGTGGGATGGGAGTTAGTAGGTGGGTGTAGGTGCTTATCAGGATTGGGAGGGGTGAGGGACCTTTCCGATGCCTGAGGTTCGTATTGACCTCAGTACCATTGTTGGGAGGTTGGTGGGGCGGGAGTTAGTGGTGGGTGTAGGTGCTTATCAGGATTGGGAGGGGTGAGGGACCTTTCCGATGCCTGAGGTTTGTGTTGACCTCAGTACCATTGTTGGGAGGTTGGTGGGATGGGAGTTAGTAGTGGGTGTAGGTGCTTATCAGGATTGGGAGGGGTTAGGGACCTTCCTTTTTCCAGCAATTGTACAAATGCAACTGCATCAGATTGGGTCGGGAAGGGGTGTGGGTTGGGCTCCAATTTGTGTCAGCCATGGAGGGGCTGCAGTTTACATTTGAACCCAAACTGGCACAGAAATACCAGGCTCAACCCTGGAGTTATCTGTGTAGTCAGATGATTTTGGATCAGGAGAAGGCCCTTTAGCCCCTCGAGACTACACCCCTATCTGATCAGATCATGGCTGTCTGATAGTAACTTCACCTTTGCCTGTGGTAACTTTTCACCCCGTTGCTAGGCACACATTTGACTTTGTTGATCGTCTTGCCTTGATTGGGCAGAGTTGGGCACTGGGTCTGGTTTGTTTTGAGTTCTCATCCCTTCTTGCTGTTCACCACCTGCAGGTTTTACCATGTCCGTAAGTTCTCCAGGTGCAGCATAATGGAATACAAAGAGTTTCTACAGAGAGGTGGGGGAGCTTGTCTCTTCAACAGACCAACAAAGGTAGGATTCGCTGACTCCAAGGGTCGAGATTAATCCATCAGTCAGTCTTTCTCTCAAACTTCAACATCGGTAGAGATGTACAACCTGACCTGATGGACATTTCCAGTATCTCATGTTTCCTACTACTGCTGTTTGTCATATCTTCCAGACCCTTTACCTCTCAACCTGCCCTCATTCATCAGTTCACTATACGTCACTAGAAGCAACTGTGTTACCTTCATGACTTTGGTCTCCACCCGATCACAAACATCCCTTTTGATTCACTCCGCCTTTCCCCCACCCCACTGCCCAGGAACACAGTTACATAAGTTGAATGCAAACTCCACACAGGTAACAATCAAGGTCAGGTTTGAACTGGGGTTCTGGACCTATGATGCCTCAAGTGAAGACTAATTTAGAATCAACATACCTACCCAATGATTTGGTTGTTTGAGCCTAATCACTATTGAAAGTAATCTGTGTAAAGTGCTAAATCTACCCTAAGAGTTAAGAAGTGTATACCATATTACAGACAGTCACTTCATTTTTATTAGCCCCTGTTGACCACCAAAAGATTATTTATTTACAGGACAGGAGATGAGAATATGCCTCTCAAATGAAACTTACTCTCTTAAGGTCATCTCTTTCTTAAATAAAACAAAATGTGCTGGAAACATTCAACAGTTGGGTAATATCAGTGAAGAGAGAAACAAAGTCAATATTTCTGATTGAAGACCCTTCATGAGAACTGGGGAAGTTTTAAGTTGCAGGGAGGGTGATGCAGTCAATGGAAATATCTCCCAATCGGGTGAGTCCGGGGTGATCCCAATATTTGCAGAACTGTTTGTTAGGTTAACGAGGGCAACTAGAAAGTGAGAAGAAACAAACAATGGTGCACACTAAAGCTATGAAATGCAAGTTAGGGCTATTCCTGAAAGAGAGAGTAATGGGAAATGCCCAGCAGGTCAGGCAGTGAATGTGGAAAGAGAAAACCAGAGTTGATGTTAAGATAAACCAGCAACAGCACTGATGGAAGTGAGGTTATTGGAAGTTGTTGAATCGAGTATTGTGTCCCACATGCATCATCTTACTTCAGTGGTTGGTAAGTTGATGGAGAAGATCCTGAGAGGCAGGATTTAAGAACATTTGGAGAGGTGTAATATGATTAGGAATAGTTAGCATGGCTTTTTCAAAGGCAAGTTGTGCCTTACGAGCCTGATTGAATTTTTTGAGGATGTGACTAAACACATTGATGAAGGTAGAGCAGTAGATGTAGTGTGTATGGATTTTAGCAAAGCGTTTGATAAGGTACCTCATGCAAGGCTTATTGAGAAGTAAGGAGGCATGGGATCCAAGGGGACCTTGCATTGTGGATTCAGAATTGGCTTGCCCACAGAAGGCAAAGAGTGGTTGTCCTCTGCATGGAGGTCGGTGACCAGTGGTGTGCCTCGGGGATCTGTTCTGGGACCCCTTCTCTTCATGATTTTTATGAATGACATGGATGAAGAAGTGGAGGGATGGGTTAGTAAATTTGCTGATGACACAAAGGTTAGAGGTGTTGTGGACAGTGTGGAGGGCTGTCAGGAATTACAGTGGGACATTGATAGGATTCAGAACTGGGCTGAGAAGTGGCAAATGGAGTTCAATCCAGATAAGTGTGAAGTGGTTAATTTTGGTAGGTCAAATATGATGGCAGAATATAGTTATTAATAGTCAGATGCTTGGCAATGTGGAGGATCAGAGGGATCTTGGGGTCCGAGTCCATAGGACACTCAAAGTTGCTGTTTGTTACATGCACATGCAGGTCAACTCTTAGAGTGATTATGCAGAAAGTTTGAAGTTAATAACTCTTAACTCCTTCTAACTTGGGCCACAAACTTATTAATCACCCCTCATAGAAAGGGTGCAGAGGAGATTTACACCCTGTCTGGATTGGGGAGCATGCCTTATGGAAATAGGTTGAGTGAACTTCACCTTTTCTCCTTGGAGCGACAGAAGATGAGAGGTGACCTAATAGAGGTGTATAAGATGATGAGAAGCATTGATCGTGTGGATAGTCAGAGGCATTTTCCCGGAGCTGAAATGGCAAACATGAGAGGGCACAGTTTTAAGGTGCCTGAAAGTAGGTACAGAGGACATGTCAGGTGTAAGTTTTTTATGCAGAGTGTGGTGAGTGTGTGGAATGGGCTGCTGGCAATGGTGGTTGAGGTGGATACAATAGGGTCTTTTAAGAGACTCCTGGATAGGTACATGGAGCTTAGTAAAATAGAGGGCTATGGGTAACCCTAGATAATTTCTAAAGTAAGTACATGTTCGGCACAGCATTGTGGGCCGAAGGGCCTGTATTGTGCTGTTGGTTTTCTATGTTTCTATGAGATACTTTTCTTTAAGCTTACATTAGACTTCAGTGGGAGGTCACAGACAGGTGAGAGCAGGAGTGGGACAGGGTTCTAAAAGCAGTCAGCAACTGGAGGCTCAGAAATATCCCAGCAAGTTTAAAAATCTTTCCTTCGGTGATGTCATGAATAGAGAGTGGGTAATGACTTGTGCTTCAGAGAAATTTTCATTATGATAAATAGACATGGCTCAATTTCAGTAAAACTTTATTTTGTTTTTAATATTTCTAAGTTCGTGTGTATTAAAGATCCAATGATCAGAAGGTCCAGGAACCTGATTTTAAGGAACAAACAAACTATATTTCCTGTTAGTTGGGACACATTGGGACCAGTACATTTTGGCCCAGTTAGCCAAAGTTTCATGGAAATAGTTAAAAACCATATTTAGAAAAAGACAAACTGATGTTTAACTGGGTTATAAATTATTTATTTAAATGACATACAGAACAAGTTAGTGCACTGCCAATACTACTACAGAACTGTAAAACTGTGTAATAGTTCCTAATAGTTATCGATGGAGGAATTCATCCAATGTACACTGTTGTATTCTCTTGATTAACTGTAAATGAACAAAATCAGTGCAAACACCTAATGCAAATAATGGACTGACTTGCTGTAATGCTTTTGATGATTGCATCCTGCAAGTATTCATTTTTATTGCAGCATTCAAGATGATTGTTCATATCTTCAAATTCTTCATAGTTACTAACTTGCTGAAGGAGTGCAATCATTTCATTTTTACTCCTCAGTGTTTCTGGCATCTCCAAGACTGAATGCTTGAAACTGCAATGAGGAAATCAGTTCTGAATTGCCTTAATGTTTATTTCTTGCCAATTATCAGTGACAAAAATCACTGCTTTTTGAATACAGACACATGCAAGTGATGCTATTTTAAAAACTCCAAGCACCTTGTAGTGTCTAATGGCCACACAACTGCATGCAAATGACACTAGTTCAGCACAGTCTCCTGTCCCAAATAGGTGGCATAGTGTCTCAACTAAATGAAGGGAATCAGTATTTTACTGAGGGAAAAAAATAGGTAACCCATAAAAGTACAACTTGCACTGATTCATTTTCTCTTGGTAAGTCATTGGCCAAGTGTATCTGATTTAAATGCTATTTTTCACTCTTCTGAATAAAAGAATCTTATGGACATTCTTCTGCTGAAGTTACAATTGCTGCTTGGAGTCAGGCTGTTGGATATAGTGCAGCAGTTTATCTGAAAGAACCTGTAACGTAACTCTTACGCAGGGTTGCTCGGAAAAGGATGCACAATGACCAGCAATACAGATATTTTAATTTTCTACTGTAATCCGTTGGCGTAAATCTCACCATCACAACTTTGTATTTCACAGTGTTCAAATGTCCTTTTGAATTTGTATCTTGCAACATTTAGCAGTGAAAAATGATGTCAAATACTAGTGCACGTGAAGCACAAGGCTTTGGAAGGTCTTGTGTGGACAATGAAAGAAATTAGGACTAAAACTCTGTCAGGTATTGGAGAAGGTGTTACAGTCAGCTCAGGTGGGGGAGGCACACCTGCCCAAGAATCCAGTATCTGTTCTTGATTATAAGCAGAGTGATGCTTTCAAGAATCACCAACTGCAGCAGTGTACTCTCTCCCACACAAACAGTCCAAGTGAGTGATGTACATTGAAATATATTGGAGGCACAGTGGTTCATCTAGTACTTCATTGCTCCAGCAACTCGGGTTCGATCCTGACTGTCTCCATGGAGCTTGCATGTTCTGCCAGAGAAGGCATGGATTACTTCTAGGTGGTCTGGTTTCCTCCCACATCCCCAAATCAAGCAGGTTTCTAGGTAGTTGGTTTGTAAATTGCCCCTCCTGTCCTAGAATTTGGGAGGAAGTTGATGGGAAGGTGGGGAGAACAAAGTGGGATTAGTGTAAATAGGTGGATGATGGTACCAAAGGGCTTGATTGTGTACTGCATGTCTTCATGGCTCTATGAGTCTTATCAAATGTGCGAGTAAACAGCATTTCTTGTGTTGTCTTCCTTTTCTTCCTTTTCCTGAACTGTGAAAAAACAGGATGTGGTTATATATTCTTAAATCTTTCACACTAATCTGTGGTGTAGTAAATTCATTATCTTACTTCTCTTGCAACCAAACTTTACTTTTAAATGAATTACTGATAAAATGAAAACAAAACGCACCAAAACAATTGTTATCCTTACAGAAATCAATGATTCTAAGCCTCGTTTTCCTGTCTCTTTATTCTTGTTTCCTTGATATATCTTGGAGTACTGTGGTTGTGTCCTGGAGTTTCTGGTAATCTGTGGAAATGGGCAGGGTCTTGGTGATTTTAGAGCCATGAGTGCTCGATCTCCATCTGGGTGCGTGCCCGCTCCCTGAAGCAAGCTGGCAGCAGGGGTTCCCAGATGTGGTCCAAACTATTGTCAGGTGACCTGCCCCATTTCAACCCAGCCTGTAAAATAGTTACAGTTGTGGGCTTAGAATTTCGTGTATACAATAAGTCATTGGATTACTAAGGAAAACAAATCAATCAGCATTGGGGACTTAGCATGTGGACTACAGAGTCATAGAAAGATACAGCACAAAAATAAATGATTCAGCCTATTGAGACCCAGCTAGTTATTATCCTAAACACAAGAGATTCTCCAGATGCTGGAAATCCAAAGCAGCACTCTCAAAATGTTGGAGGAACTCAGCAGGTCAGACAGCATCAATGGAAAGAAATAAGCAATTGACATTTCAGGCGGAGACCCTTCTTCAGGACTGGAAAGGAAAGGGAAAGGCGCCAGAATAAAAAGGTGGCGGGAGAGAAGGAGGATAGCTAGAAGGTGATGGGTGAAGCCAGGTGGGTAGGAAAGGTAAAGGGCTGGAGAGGAAGGATAGGAGATGAGAATGGACTATAGGAGAAGGGGACCCAGGGGGAGGTGATGAGCAGGTAAGAAGATGTAAGAGGCCAGAGTGGGGAATAGAAGAAGAGGGGAAGGGGAGTTATCTTTTTTTACTGGATGAAGATATTGATATTCATGCCATTAGTTTGGAGGCTACCCAGATGGAATATAAGGTGCTACCCCTCCACCCTGAGGGTGGCCTCATTGTGGCACGAGAGGAGGCCATGGACCAACATGTTGGAATGAGAATTGGAATTAAAATGTTTGGCCAGCGGGAAGTTCCACTTTTTGTGGTCTAAGGTGCTTAACAAAGCAGTCCCCAATTTACGACAGGTCTCACCAGTGTAGAGGAGGCTGCATCGGGAGTACTGGACACAGTACATGACCCCAGCAGACTTGTAGATGAAGTGTTTCCTCACCTGGAAGGACTGTTTGGGGCCCAGAATGATGCCAAATACTAGTGCACGTGAAGCACAAGGCTTTGGAAGGTCTTGTGTGGACAATGAAAGAAATTAGGACTAAAACTCTGTCAGGTATTGGAGAAGGTGTTACAGTCAGCTCAGGTGGGGGAGGTGCACCTGCCCAAGAATCCAGTATCTGTTCTTGATTATAAGCAGAGTGATAACCGTGTAACTTCTCTCCTGCTGTTGTTGCAGCTCTATGAAACCACAGAGTGTGGCAATGGATACGTGGAGTCCGGGGAAGAATGTGACTGCGGACTGCGAATGGTAGGTACAGAGTGTGCATCTCCTTCCTTGCTTCTGATTGTTGAGGTCTGCTTTATGTTTCAGCTGCCCTGACCCCCCCCCCCCCAGATGGAGGGCGTGAAGATGGCAAGGCTGATGGTAGAATTGGCGATGTTGGGCAATGTGACCACCAGGTTATTCCTGGCTGGTAGTCTGGTCAATGACAACTGTACCTCACAGAACCCGTGGTTCCCTGCTACTGGAGGATGGCATCATAAGTAAATGACTCCCTTAGCTTTAGCAGATGCCCATTTGCTGCTTGTTCTCCCACAGCATCAACGCCCCTGCCCCCCACCGCATCCAATGATTTCTTAACATTTAAGCACTTGACTCCTGCAAACCAAATGAGAAAAAATCTTGTCCCCCTTCCAAAATGCTGAAGTAATTGTGATCCACGTTACTGGTTTGACGGGGAGCTGTTCCAGTCCACGGATGGGTGGCCAAGTGGGAGAACCTGTGTTTGAATGTGTTTCTTAGTGTTTCTTTTTATCTGAGCTTTTTCCTGTACAGGGTGGGCGGGCAAGACTTGTCCAGTACACTGGGCTGCTGAAAGCCACACAGTGTGTGTTCAGATAGCACACTAGAGGACTTTATTGTTAGGTAGAACAAAGGAAACATATGTGCAGGAAAAGTAATATTTTGGGAATGCAGAGGAAATCTCCTTGGAGTGGTTCAAATACATGAAGAGGAAGTGAGATAAACAGGTGAGGGAAAAGGTAATAGGACAATAGGAAGAGTTACTTGTGAATCATGGACTCTGGCATGCTATGTTGTTGCTGCATAATGTCCACCTTCAGTATCAGAGCCGGGTGTGACTCTCCCTTGTCTCTGTTCCCTCCCCCAGGAGTGCTTCGGGACCTGTTGTAAGAAGTGCTCACTTGCCAATGGTGCCCACTGCAGTGATGGACCCTGCTGCAATCACACTTGCCAGGTAGTGGATTAGCCGGTGCCGTGTAACCTCATGAAGCTGCGTGGGCCTCCTGGGGGGAGCTCCACGGGGCAAGTCTGATGACCCCCCTCCCCGGTTGTGGTAACGTGTATTTGTGTACGTGCGCGTGTGCTCCAAGTCATCAGCTACCCGTTTACACTGATCAATGTACCTCTGAACCGGCGCTTTTGCGATCCTCTGAAGGATTCGGCATATTTAACTCTCAAACATGCAGATACAGCGCCTTTACGTGGATGAAGGTGCATCTCCTTGGCTGGAAGCGAGAGAGGAGGAGTGGACTCCGAGCCAGGCCAAAACACAAAGGAATGAAATCTCCTCTCCCCAGGGGTCCCAACACACTAGATCCTTCCTATACTACGGTAAGGAATGCCTATCATTCCATGCCCAGACCGCACTTCAGAAAATCTGATCACTTGTCTGTCCTCCAACCTGTATACAGGCAGAGGCTACAGAGCAAGGCTGCAGAGATCAGGACAATAAAGAGGTGGGTGCAGGAGGTAGAGGAGCAGCTGCATGATTGCTTCAAACTAGTGGATTGGGCCATGTTCAGTGTCTCATTAGAGGATGTAAATGAATACACCATGGTTGTCGTGGACTTTATAACAAGAGTCATGGACAAGTGTGTCCCCACAAAATCATTCAGAGTCTTCCCCAACCAGAAGCCCTGGATCAACTATGAGATTTTCATTCTGCTGAAGGTCAGATCGGAGTCATTCAGATCTGGTGACAAGTAAGATACAAGAAGTCCAGATATGATCTCCAGAAAGCCATCTTACAGGCAGGTTTGAATGCTGTCACCTATTACAAAGTGACATAGGTGACAACAGGGCTTCACTTCCAGATGATCTCAACACTTTCGGTGCTTGCTTTGACTGTCAAATCGTGGAAAAACCACCACTAACTCCCACAGCCCTTAATGAACCTGTGATTTCAGTCTCTGAGGCCAACGTGAGAGCGTCCTTTAGGAGAGTGAGCCCACAGAAAGCACCTAGCCCTGGTGGGGTACCTGGTCGAGTACTGAAGACCTGTGCTGATCAACTGGCTGGAGTGTTCATCGATATCTTTAACCTCTTGCTTCAGCAGTCTGAGTTACCCACCTGCTTCAAACAGGCTTCAATTATACTGGTGCCTCAGAAGAATGTGATAACCTCCATTAATGACTATTGTCCAGTAACACTTACATCCACTATGATGTTTTGAGAGACTGGTAATGAAACATATCACTCCTTTCTGAGAAGTGACTTGGATCTGCTCCAATTCGCCTACCAGCACAAATTGCACACAGCAGGTGCCATTTCATTGACTCTTCATTCGACCCAGGAACATCTGGACAGCAAAGATGCATATATCAAGATGCTCTTTATCAACATTCAATTCAGATTTCCCCTGCTATCTGAAGGTAGAGCGTTCCTATGAAATGGTTCGTAAGCTGGAATGTCGTAAAGTGAAGAAGCAATTACCATTTATTTATATGGGAAAAATCTGAGCGTTCGCAGACCCAAAAAGTAACCTACCAAATCATGCCAAATAACACATAAAACCTAAAATAACAGGAACATATAGTAAAAGCAGGAATGATACGATAAATACACAGCCTATATAAAGTAGAAATAATGTATGTACAGTGTAGTTTCACTTACTGGACTTGAGGACAGCAAGCACACTGATGATGGTGTGTTCGGCTGAGTTGTCGGAGGTTGGGGTGGTGGGAGACTGGGGTGTCATCTCATCGTCGTCTGTTTCCATTAGGGCAGGCAGGTCACCTTCTTCTATGTCTGCCTGCCTCGATGTCGAAGGTCGAGGTTCGTCATCTGCTGTGGCTGATGTGGAAGGCTTGAAAAACGACAGTATGTGTGACTACTTAGCCTCACTCATTTTTCTATCATACAGTTCTTTGTAAGCACTCAAACCATCCTGCAAATATGACCTAAGCCTACATACCCTTTCAAAATTAAAGTCATACTTTCCTGCAATCATTGCAGTGTTGTCAATTGCAGCAAAAATCTCACGCAATTGCTTCATGTTCAGTTCCTGGATGACATCACTTTTGTGTCGTTCGCTACGGTGTTCAGTTTCGATTGTTATCCTTTCCTCTTGCAATTGCATCAGCTCTTCATCTGTCAGTTTTTGGTCTTAGGATGCCAAAACCTCTTCAACATCATTTTCGTCAACTTCCACAAACCCTTAGCCAAACTCACTATGTCCTTACTTCATTCACCATGATCAAAACGCTTAATTATAGCTAGTTTTACACTAAATGTAACACCCTTACAAGCTCTTTCAGGCTTTTCTGATATCTTAGAACTCATCATGCTAACGGATGCACAAAATAATTCGACATAAAGCACAGATGCTCACAGGCACGTGTTTAAGCAATGCCGGCTAGAATGCAGCTCCGGGGGAGGAACTTGGCTTCTTGGGGTGCGCACTGCCTTTTTTCTTAACAGTGAAAACACCTTCTGTTAGTGAAAACAGATAACTAATGTAGGTCTTTCATAACAGCAAGGTGTCGTAAAGCGAACATTCGAAAAACGAGGGACACCTGTTCTGTCCTCCCTCAGAACTAATTAATAAGCTTCAAGACCTTGGCCTCAATACCTCATTGTGCAATTGGATCCTCAATTTCCTCACTTGCAGACCCCAGTCAGTTTGGATTGGCAGCAATATCTCCTCCACAATTTTCATCAGTACAGGTGCATCACAAGGCTGTGTGCTTAATCCCCTGCTCTACTCACTTTACACTTATGGCTGTGAGATTGAGCACAGCTCCAATGCCGTTCTTAAGTTTGCTGACAACACCACAGTTGTTGGCCAAATCAAAGGTGGTAACAAATTAGCATATAGGAGGGAGATTGAAAATCTGATCGAATGATGCCATAACAACAACATCTCATTCAATGTCAACAAGACTAGCAAGTGGATTATTGACTTTAAGAGGAAGAAATTGAAGGCCCATGAGCCACTCCTCATTGGAAGTTCAGAGGTGGGGAGAGTCAGCAACTTTAAATTCTAAGGTGTTATAATTTAAAAGATCTGTCCAGCACTTAAGTGCAGTTATGAGAAAAAGCACAGCAACACCTCCGCTTCCTTAGAAGTTCGCAAAATTTCAGCATGGTATCTAAAACTTTGACAAACTTTTATAGACATGTAGTGAAGAATATATTGATTGGTTGCATCACGGCCTGTTATGGAAACACCAATGCCTTTGAACAGAAAATCCTACAAAAAACGTAGCGGGTGTGGCCTAGTCCATCACGGGTAAAGCCACCTCCACATAGAGCACTGTTGCTGGAAAGCAGCATCCATCGTTGAGGGCCCCCGTCATCCTGGCCGTGGTCTCTTCTGGCTGGACTCACTTTCAAGATCTGTTCATTTCATACTCTTGATATTCATTGCTTACTTTTGTTTAGTATTTGTTTGTTGACTTTTGCTCACTGGTTATTTGTCTGTCCTGTTGGGTGCGGTCTTTCATTGATTCTATTGTGTTTCTTAGATTTACTGTGTATGCCCGCAATAAATTGAATCTCGGCATATATGTAATTTGATAATAAACTTACTTTGAACTTAGAACTGATTTCATTGTATTTTCTCCACATTGCCAAAACTTCCCTCAGATTCCAAGAATCGTCTACATAACTGGGGGAAATTTACGGCTGCCAGTTAACCCACCACCCTGTATGCCTTTGTGATGTGGGAGGAAACCAGAGACCCAGCAGGTCTCAAGTAGAACACATAGGGTTTCTGCCACTCTGAGGTGATGGCTCAAGCAGCTGACCTGTGTGCTACACATTCTCTGTGGCATCCATTTGCTTTGGAGCTGTCACCAATCACCATCCTTGAGAATATTCTCTCATTTGTAGGTTGAGTCCTTGGGAAGGAAGGAAAACTTGAGAGGACTAGAATATAAAAGCAAGGATGTAATTCTGAGCCTTACTAAGGCGTTGGTCAGACTGCATCTGGAGCATTGTGAGCAATTTTGGATCTGTAATCTTAGGAAGGATGTGCTGGCATTGAAGAGGGTCCAGAAGAGTTTTTCAAGAATGATTCCAAGAATGAAAAGGTTAATGTCTGAGCAGCTTTTGATGGCTCTGGGCCTGTACTTGCTGGAGTTTAGAAGAATGAGGGAAATCTCATTGAAATGCTTAGAGTGGACATGGAGAAGGTGTTTCCAATAGTGGGGGAGACTAGGTCCCTTTAGCACAGACTCAGAATAGAAGGAGATCCCTTTAGAACAGAGATGAGGAGGAATTTCTTTGGTGAGAGGGTGATGGATCTGTGGAATTCATAGCCACAGACAGCTGAGTAGGCCAAGTCATTGAGTATGTTTAAAGCGAAGGTTGATTAACAAGGATGTCAAAGTTCAAAGGGAGAAATCAGGAGAATGGGGTTGAGAAGAATAATAAATCAGTCTTGGTTGATGGGGTGAATAATTTTGCTACTGTACTCTATGGTCACGGTAGAGTTCTGGTGCTGGGCCAGAGTTGATCCGAGGAAGTTTTTGACCCTTATCACTGCAGTTTCATGGGACAGCCCCATTCTGGAATTCAGGACATTGTAGTGTCAAGTGTTCCTATGTTGCAACAGTGATCTCCATCCAGTTGCTGGCTTGTGTCGCTCTGAAGCTCATGACGATGCCCCATTGATGTAAACCTTTAAACAGAAGAGGTATATGTGACTTGTGACACACAGGATCACAGAATTAAAAAACAGCCGTTGAACATAAATGACTTATTTTTTTAAGAGCATTTTTAACATAGCTGGTGCTCCGAAAACACTTCAGATGCCAAGTTGCACTTTGGTGCCGCTTGTAGAGCTGAGAGACCTTGGTTCACTTCTGACCTTTGGTGTGGTCTGAACAGTTCCATTTCTCGCTGTGACTGTGTGGGTTTCCTCCCACGTCTTGAAGCCGGGCAGTGTATTGACTGTTTATATTGCCCCCAGTGTGTAGGTGAACCAGTGGGAGAATCTGGGGAGAGATGGGCAAGTTGATTAGTGAGAGAGTAGTTTTGTCCTGTGAGCTGGTGTCGTCTTCATGGGCTGAAAGGAAATCTGAACTGTCTGCCTGGTCTACATAAGTGGAGAAAGGGTCATGCGACCAAAGGCCATGTCAAACAGGAAGACTTGAGGGAGAACCTTGAAGATGGAGGCAAAGGTTTGGGGAGGGATATCTAGGTGTGTCTGAAAGCATGGCTGCCACTGTAGTCAGTAGTTAAAAGAAGGCACACTATTAATCTGGGTGTGTGAATTGTTAACTACTATGAATGTTTATTCCTGGGGGTAAAACTTCAGGTCTGGTCAGTTAATAAATCCTGAAAGCTTATACTACCAGGCTCGAGGACAGCTTCCCTCCTGCTGTTACAAGACCACTGAATAGTTCTCTAGTATGACTTTTGACCTCAAAATCTACCAGTTCTCATTATGAGTAGGGTTTCAGCTCAGATCGTCAACTGTTCATCTCCATACATGCTGCTTGGCCTGCTGAGTTCCTTCAGCATTTTGTATGCTGCACTAGATTTTCAGCATCTGCAGAATCTCCCGTGTTTTCCACTATGATCTTGCAACTTAACGTCTTCCTGAACTGCACTTTCTCAGTCACTGTAGCACTTTATTCTGCACTCTGCGATTGCATTTCCCTGGTAATAACTCAGTGTATTGATGTGATGCACAGATGACATGCAAATCAAGTTGTTCAGTGTACCTCAGTACACGTGTCAATAATAACCTAATTTAATCTGATATTGTAAAATTCCCACACCATTTAGCACATTCAGCACCAGAAGTGGATTCATTACAAGTGCTGAGAGACGGTCATTAAGGTCTTCCTTTTATGCAAAACATCCTAAAGCACTGCCTTTTGAAGTACAGCCGTAATATTTCAGTGTGCAGAATATGAGATTGATTGTGCTGAGTAATCCCCTACAAACCTCAGTGTGAGTGGACTGTTTTTATTGAGCGTGCTTCGGTGCTGTCCAAGGCCAGTAAGTAACTTGATGTTCTGTGCTCTGGTCCTCAGTTCCTGAAGCGAGGTTACGACTGCCGAGATCCTGTGAATGATTGTGATATACCAGAGTACTGCACTGGAGACTCAGGCCAGGTATGTGTTGTCCATTTGAGTGAAGAGCAGGGACCTGGAGGTGTGTGGTAGGACAGGGGCTTTTGCACAATTTATCTTTTACAGAAACTGTTTTTTTTGTTTTGCACCGTATTGATGCCACAAAACAACATGTCATGATATAAATCAGTAATAATAAAGCTGATTCTGTTTGTGTAGCATATTCCATGATGTTCCGCACCTTTCTCCCCAGCCCACAGTGAGGAACTTTTCCACTTGGCAGACATATTTTACAACCAGATGGTGGAGATTTAAATTAAGGGGGTAGAGGCTTAGGATGATTTGAGGAAGAATTTCCCAAGTCTTTCAATGCACTTGTGACAAATGCAGGTCTTTGAATTATTTTCACTCATAAGTCGAGAATTCAGGACCTGGATTTACAAAGATGTATATGCCCATCCCAGTTCCGAAGTGTTGTTTGACGAGCACTTGGATCACTGTAGTGTAGAAAGCTATGTGGGCTGACTGCTGGAAAATAGGATTACATTTCACAGACCTCTGATTTGCTGCATGGACACAGTGGGCCAGAGGGCCAGTTTCCCAGCTGTACGACTCAATGACACTGTCTCCCCAAACCTGGAAGGCTTGCGTTTGTATTTATTTCCTTTGCTCTCTTTTCCCCTGTCTGTCCTACCAATGCCCATTCACCTCAAGAACTTCAATTGGAGATTTGACTATTGAGGGAAATACATGTACACAACCAGCCCTCCTGATATCACTCTGCCTCCAGGCCAGCTAAGAAGAAGGGCCAGTGTTTGCTCCTTTATCTTGCCATGTAAAGAAAGGTTTCTCCAAAGTTGAACCCTGTCTATTAATCATTATTTCAGCAGAAAAAAAATCAGCGGAACTAACCCCCCTTGATTCACAAATGTGATCCTGTTGCCAGCAGATTTAAAGTTTCCTCCCACTGCCACAACCTTGGATTTGCACAATTCCAAAATCATGACTTGGCAGAACTGGAGGCGATGTGCCACCTCATCCCTGTGGAGATTTTTTTGACCAGATGCATAGTGTGCCGCAAAAGAGGCCCTGAGAGGGTGGATGTCAAGATGTTTCCATAGTGAAAGAGTCTCAAGCAAGTAAGAGGCCTGTCATTTAAAACCAAAATTTCTCCACACAGAGGTGCCCCTCCCCCAAGAAAGCTTAAAAGTATCTACAGCAGAGGTAGGTAAATAGTTAAAAGATTAGGTTTTTGAGGACTGTGGGTGTCTGAAACAGAGGAGGTGAAGCAGATCAAAGTTCAAAGTAAATTTATTATCAAAGCACACACATGTCACCGCATGCAGTCCTGAGATTCACTTTCTTGTGGGCATTCACAGTAAATAGAAGAAACACAATAGAATCAATGAAAGACCGCACCCAATAGGATGGACAAACTGTGCAAAAGACAAGAAATTGTGCAAGTACAAAAAGAAAGGAAAAAAACAGTAGTAATAAATAAATAAACAATGATAATCGAGAGCATGAGATGAAGAGTCCTTGAACGTGAGTCCATAGATTGTGGAAACATTTCAGTGATGGGATGAGTGAAGTTATCCCCCCAATTCAAGACCCTGATGGTTCCTGAGCCTGGTGGTGTGGGTCCTGAGACTTCTGTACCACCTTCCTGTTGGCAACAGCATAAAAAGAACGTGGCCTAGGTGGTGAGGGTCCTCTTGATGCTGCTTTCCTGTGACAGTCGTCCATGTTGATGTGCTCAATGTTGGAGAGGGAGGGCTCTCTCCATATTGGACTGGGACAGTCTTGAGGGGCTACTCCTGCCCCGGTTTCAGTGTGTTCTGTCCTGCAGTGAGGCAGAATGAATAATGGTCCTTTCTTCCTTGCTCATGGTTACATTTTAATTAAGGTGATTTGTCTGTTTATTCCAGTGCCCTCCTAACCTTCACAAGCAGGACGGGTATGCTTGTGACATGAACCAGGTGAGTGGGTCTCATTCTTCATACATTCCTGTGTTTCTGCCTGTCACAGTTCAGTCCTCAGTAACCCAAGGGTGTCTTTTGTCCTGCAGGGCCGCTGCTTCAATGGGGAGTGTAAAACCAGAGACAATCAATGCAAGATGATTTGGGGCTCAAGTAAGGAGACTGCTGTACTCGGGATCTTGTGTACGATCACCTCCGACATGAATTAGCCATTTTGCCAATTTAAAAATGACGCAGAGTCTCAGTGGGCAGACGGTGCTCGTAGAGAGGAGCAGGGAATGGCAGTGACCTTGCAGCAGAGCAGAGAAAGTGGGGAGGGAGTGAGAACAGAGAGGAGCCCAGGGAAAGGATAGAGACTGAGGGACGAGTAATAGAGTGGCTGGGGAGGGCAGTTAAGATTTTGGATATAACAGCAACCATGCAATATTTGCAAGTTTAGTGTCACTAATGGTAATGCTTCTTTCAAAAGATTATTTTCCTTCTAATTAAGATGTAATGAATACAAGAAACAAACTATTAAATCTCAGTTGGTTGACAGATTCTTGATTGGTCAGGGCATGGGGAGAAGGCAGGAGATTGGGGCTGAGAGAAATTGCATCAGTTGTGATGAAATGGCAGAGAAAACTTGATGGGCCAAATGGCCTGAATCTGCTCCTCTTATCTTATGGTCAGTTCACCTTATGCGTCTCATTCCCTCAATTGAACGCGGTCTTGTATTCGTGCTAAATACCCACTGTGGTTTAAATAAGGCTCTACGTTAGAGTAAGGATGGAAGGAACTTGTTAAAAGTTTTATTAAACAAGAAGCATTTATGTTATATGGTGGAGTGCTGTAAATATCGTTGCCACATTATGCCAGGAGATGATTGCTTGCATCCTAGTAGGGAAGTTATTACATCATTCTGGTTATTTATAACACAGCGTTGAGGATTTTTAAGTTTATTTTTATTCATTCTGCTTTCAGCTCCAAGCTCTCAGCTTGTCATGAGCACAGTTTGAGGCTGTGATCTGGGCTTTACTCTGAGCAACACCTTGCCTAGGCAGCACAAATGCTAAAATCTGTTTTTTAAAAAAAAGGTGTAACGACAGAACACCTTTAGAAGGGTAACAGGCTTGATCAGAGTCAGCATGAATTTATGAAGGGAAGTGGTATTTGACTACTATACCAGAGCTCTTTGAAGAGGTGACTACTGAATTGATGAAAAATAAACCGTTGATGTGATGTGCTCGGATTTTCAGAAGCTTTGGATAAAGATCTATGCTAGGGGTTAATCGATCAGGTTAGTATTGAGAGGTAATACATGCTTGAAAGAACAGCTTACCTGGATAGAAGTGGGATTAAACAGATCGTTCTCAGGTTAACATACCATATTGATGTTTTAGCCTAGGGGAGGAAAAAACTTTTTCCAAGTTGACTGAATATATAAAATCAAGTTAGGTTATGACTAGGAAACGGAATGTAAGGGGGCTTCAAGTGGAAATGGGCAAGCTGAATGATAAACACAATCGATGAAATAGAAGGTGGAAAAATGGGAACTCAGATGATCAGAATGGGGAGGTTGCGCCTTTGCTTCAATGGTGACATCCTTTGATGTACAAAGGAAATCAGTACTTGTGTACAAGACACAAGTCACTGAGAGCCAACTGCAGGTGAAGCAAGCGATCAGAAAGGCTATTGATATTATAACCATGGTTATGAGAGGATTTCAGTGCAGTCAATGAGAGATCCTGTTGCAATTACATTAGACCTGGGTGAAACAGCTCCTGGTGTATTGCATGTAGTTTTGGACTCCTTTACTAATAAAGATATACTCTGCAAAAAGGTAGTTCAACAAAGTGTCACCAGACCTGGAATGGATGGATTTGGTGCATGAGGAGAGATTGAGTAGATTAAGTTCATTTTCTCTAGACCTTAGAAGAATGAGAGGTGACCTCATTGAAGCATACAAAATTCTTACAAGATTGGATAGGGTTTGTGCAGGAAGAGTATTTCCCCTGGCCGAGGACTCTAAAATCAGAGCTGCCAGTCTCTGAATAAGGGGCAGACTAAAATCAGGCAAAATATCTTCGCCCAGCAGATGGTGACTCTTTGGAATTCTCTATCCTAGAGGGTATTAGAAGCTCAGTCATTAAGTTTGTTAAGGAGAAATCAACAGGGGACTGAGGAGTAAGGGAAAAGTGCAAAAAAAATGGCACTGTGGTTTGAAGATCAGCTGAGATCTTGAAAGGCTTAATGGCCTTTCCCAGTTCCCATTATTCATTTTAGCCTTGTGTATAATTGCTTTCTTTGTAGGAAGCACATCTTTCCAAAGTGACTCTGTTCAAATCTGCATATATAGATGGTTACCTGGTTTTTGGGAAATCTATCTTTTGGAAATGTGAAGCCCTTCCATTTCGAAATGTTAGGTTCATCGCAGATACTGTCACGGGTCCCTGTCTGCCTGCTGGATGGATCCTTTACTTTGGACAAATGTTTGGGAGCTAGCAAAGACTGAAACATCAACTTAATACCTTTTTATTCAGTCAATGAACAAGTAAAATGATCCATAATCTCTCCTGCGTGTGATAGAGAGGTGCAAGTTGCACTAAAAATGTTAACAAACCTTCAGAAAGTAACTTTCCTGACTACTTGCTCTCCTTAGCTATTGTTCAAGGATGGTTTCTGCCTTAACTGTCACCCGCTTGAAGTTTGGCATCTGAGTGCCAATGGGCTGAAAAATGCTGCAACTTCTGTGATGGGTTTCGGTCCAGGCATTCAGTTCAACCTGTAATAGTCATTCAAGGCCGCTATTGCCAAAACTAATTTGGATATTTTTTAAAATGTAAAAACTGCAGGAAAACATGAAAACAAGTGAGACTGTGCAAATGGAAGTACTAGGAACTTTAGTTGTTGCTGGGAGCATTTAAGGATAAGCACTTGAATCACCTGGACATAGGCAGCTGGCCAGATGGGAATAAAAAGGATGCGTGCATGCTGGTCAATGGCCTAACAATAGAACTGTTTTCATTTTTTTCTATTAGACGTGCATTTTGCTTTTGTTTCATTAAGGTTGTACATTCTTAGGGGTTACTTTGACTTGAGGCAACAGGAGGTTGTTAAAAATGGAGGCAGTGCCGATGTGTGTGAAGGAGGGGCACATGAGTTAACTCAGGCAGTTAAAGCTGAAATGGTTTTGCCTACAGGTAAGGGAATCTCAGCTAAAGGGTGACACATTGAGACCATGGTCGATTGTTGATGACTAAAGGCATTTAATCACTGAGTTTAAAAGTGGTGCTTACAGGAACTAAAATCAATTAAATATTAGTCGTCAAGTCAAAGGAATGGGAGTTATATATAAAGCTGTGGATATCTTCCATCTATTCTGTGCTTGCTTCTGGGGAAGATGCCTTGGGTCTAAAGTGTAGTTTACCAAAAGAGCTCCAAGTCTGAAGGGATAAGCTGCGAGTGGTGAGAATATGTTGAGATTTAGAGGATATCTGAGGTTGGTAGATGGAGTTAAATTGCGCAAGATTTATGGGTCTGATCAGATTGGGTCTGTAAAGGTGTTCGGGCGGAGACATTCATGACAGGACTTGGACATCTTTTCTCATTCATAGAGGCCCTGGGGTCGGATAAGTTCTGCTACGAGAAGCTGAACACCGAAGGCACGGAGAAAGGGAACTGTGGGAAGGACGGCGATAAGTGGCTGCAGTGCAGTAAGCAGTAAGTAACGACAACCTTCTCTTTTCACTCTGGTGGGCCTGCCTGCCTTACGAGTTCAGGCAGTGCCACAGTGTATCTCTGAGATACTCATGTGCCCTGTGATCAAGTAGCCTGTTTTCTGAGGTGTAGAAGGGAGCAGTGCCAGGGATAGGATGAGCTTGTGGAGGTCCTGATGGTTGATTTATTTAGAGATACAACACCGTAACAGGCCTGTCTGGCCCAATGAGTCTGAACCTCCCAAATACGCCCTGTGACCAATTAACCTACTAAGCTGCACTTCTTCGGGATGTGGAACATCCGGAGAAAAACCACGCAGTCACGGGGAGAACGCACAGACTCCTTACAGACAGCAGCAGGAATTAAACCCAGGTCGCTGGCGCATAATATTTTTACACTATGGTGCGATGGTAAATCGGGTACGGGATTAGGAGTTCATCCGATACCAGGTTGAGTGTCGGTATGAAATGATCAGCGCTTCAGCTGTGTCCATTAATAGTTAAAACAGTTAGTAGGTGCATTCAGAGTAGCACTAGCATGAATTAAAAGGCCTGGAACATAAAATTCTGTAGGGCAGGTTCTGTGGCAAAGAAAAAGGTGTACTACACTGAAGAGCAGGGCTTTCGGGTAAAGGGTAGCCGGAGAACCGCAAAGGAATGTTACCACCCCAAGGGTGTTGGAATCAGGAATGTACTACCTGAGTGGGTGAAAGAGACAGGTCCTCAGATATTTAATTGAATTGAATTGAAGTACGGTTTATTGTCATTTAGAAACCACAACTACAATGCAGTTAAAAAATGAAATGTTACTCCAGAATGATATCACAAAAGCACACGACAAAACAGACTACACCAGAAAATCCACATAACATTTGGCAATCCTCAAATCCAGAGTCCAGAGAGGCTGCTGTGTATTAATATCACGCTACCATCTTAGCGCGTTCCCCAGAAAGGAGCTCCAAATCCACCAGACAAAACAAGACTACCCAGACACACCAAGTCAGGAGACCAACTCTACCACCGAACAAGCCAAAAACTAAAGCTACAAGACCTACACAAAACCACATAGTTACATATAGATATAGTTAACATATAGTTACAACAGTGCAAACAATACCGTAATTGATAAAAAAAAACAGACCAAAACTAGATGAGCACTTGGAACCCCACAGAAGATGACAAGTGTATGGGGTAAGGATAGATGCATGATCATGGGTCTCTTTTGTTTGTCATGTACATTTATGTGTATTAGGAGTTTGCTGTGGTGCCCACAAACACAAGAAAATCTGCAGATGCTGGGAATCCAAAACGACACACACAAAATGATGGAGGAACTCAACAGGCAAGGCAGCGTCTATGAAAAAGAGTAAAAGTCGATGTTTCAGGCTGAGACCCTTCGTGGTGTGTTATTCAGGACGGATCATGCAACAACAAAAAATTGTAACAATTATAAAGAAATATATAAAAAAATAACATTGGAGATTAAAGTGCAGATATGGAGTAAAATGTGCATCGATATCAGACTGTACTTACAATGTAAACAGCATTGTAATCTAAAAAGAGGGTTGAAGAGTTTGCTGTGCAGTGATAGGAGTGAGTGCAGGGGTTAACTCGAATGGTTGGTCACATTGACTGCCTGAGGAAAGAAGCTTATCAGATGAGGGTAAGTTTTTGTTTTAACAGTGCTATAGAGCTTTCCAGAAGGGAGCTTTTGGAAAAGGCATTGTGCAGGGTCGATAGTTCATGCAGTGTTTTTGCCTGACCGCGTAACCAGTCGATGTTTGGTATGGATGTGGTGAGTCGATGTGAGTGTGATTTAAGAGTCCCCACCTCCAGGGCAGGGCCTAGCACTGTGGCAGTTCAGGGGAAGTTTCAGCATGGTGGATAGTGTGTATTCCCTTGGACGGGCACCGCCCATCCCTTCCAGCTGGTTTGGCTTACTCAGCGTGGTCTCATAGCCATTGGAAGGTCCAATAATCCTGGGGGAATCAGAAGTCACTGATCAGTTCTAGGGGGGAAGTTGTTTTTTCCAACTGTTAGATTGAGTCAATTAAGTCACAGAAAGACATATTTAATCCTTGCTTTGTATACCCCACTGAATCAGAATAAATTTAACTTCTTGGCAGGTGGGGAGGAGAGGAGGTGTGTGGTTTTCTCTAAGTCAGAAGTCTAACCAAGTACTCAACATGAAAACACCAGGTCTGCAAGTGGTTCAAAATGGAGACTAACCCACCCCCACTTCTCAGGGGCATTTAGGGAAGGGCAGTTACATTCTGAACTTGCTAGAAAGTGAATGCACAATAAAAATATTGTGGAGGCACAACGAGATGTACACTGTCTCTACCTGATTTTTCCAACCCTAGCTGGAGGGCTATCAAGGACTGGTCATGACCCTGTGGCTCTGATTCCAGTCACCTCTGGACTAGTGATGTTAGTGCCGATAATCCCAGGTGCAGAGCACAGATCCAGAGATGCAAGTTCAAATCCCACCCATGCTCTAACCCCACCAACAACACTCTGAAAATTTAAATTTAGTTAATTAATCAACCATATGAAAAGTTAGCATTCGTAGGTAGTACTGTACTGCACAGCCCTGAAAATCGGTATGGTTCACTCATAGTTTTGAAGGAAGTGAATCTTCCTAATGTGGTCCAATGTCATAGAGTTGTAGCTCCTTGGCCCTTCACAATGTGTTGACATTTTTGCCTACATTAGAATAATCGTTCTTTACCTTGCCCATTCAAGAGTCTGGCTAAATGCTTCTTAAATATCGTAATTACATCTGATTCTATCTCCTCTGTGCTTAAAAAAGAAAGCCCCTCCAATCCCCTTTAAAACTCCTGCCTCTCACCTTAACCTCAATGCTCTCTTGTTTATGATACCCCTAGCAAGGAAAAAAACTATTCTGACTATCCACTCTGTGCCTCTTAAAATTTATCAGATCAGCTCTAGCTTTTTTTTCCTGGGGAAATGAGCCCAGTCAGTCCACTGCAAGCCCACTGGGCCATCAGATTTATCAATAAACATTGATCCGATTGCCTATCTGATTGTACATTGATTTGACTGTGTATCTCACTAGTTACATGTATACAAAACAATTATATGTACGATCTTAGTTTGGGCAATATCCTCCCACATTTCCCTTCCTTATTACTTGTACATTACGACGGAGATGCACCATAAAGACCAGGATGTCACAGCATTCCTTTACTGAGGATAATGAACCTTCTGGATTCTGTCCTCTCAGGGTACTCCATACTGAGTCAATTGGAGATTGAGATTAAGGAATGTGTTGGTAAGGTGGGAGAGTGCAAACGGACATGCTCTAATCAGCTTGTGGGTTAATATGGGCTAATCCCAGTCCTAATGAAAGTAATTTCTTCTACACCTGAAGTTAAGTTCCAGACTGAACAGCCCCGCAAGGCTGGTGTAAGCAGATGCAGTCATATTGGAAATAGACTGTGCAGGGAATGTCCATGACAACATGGGGAAGTGAGACCCATTAACTTCCTCAGGGTGGGATGGACCAGGTGGTCTTCCCCTGCATTGCCTCACCCAAGCTCCAAAGCGTTGCTGGCCACGCTGAAGATGTGCACCTTGGTAGGAGCCACAACTCCCAAGACCTTCAGCATGATGTTGAATTGGAGGCATGTGTCCTGGGTGTCTGATTCACCCCCCACCCCCTGCCGTTGCCCTCCATTCCCGAAAATCACTTCCACTCCCTTCAACAGTCTGTGGGACGGGCAGCTGCAGCTCTGTGTCCTGGGAGCTTCTCGGTTAGTGCAGCCGAGGCATAGGAGAAGGAGCAAGCAGAACGAGGGAAGGGAAAACTGCTGTTCAGTGTGCTCTCACTGCAGCAGGAGAGTGATGGGAAAAGAACATTGTGCATGGGGTATAAATCCATTCCTTACACAGAGCTGGGGTACTTTTGTACCTTTATGTGAGGGGTTAACCTTCAATATAAGTGGAACTCTCCAGTCCAGCACCCTTGGGACCTGAGTGGTGCCAAGCAACAGGAGCTGCCCTATAATCATCCTCCAGGTAGGAGAGGTGTTGTTTTTTAGGGATGGGGCACTTCCCAAGTTGCACAAGGTTTCTGTTCCTGTGAAACATTGGCAACGCCCAGTTTCTGCAAGCCCAAGTTTATATTTTGGTAACATTATTGGCTGAGAACGCACAAGTTGCACCAGTAGAATAATTAGCTTCAGATGAATATAAATCTTAGTTAATTTTAGATCTTGGTTAGAATTAATTAGTACAAATCTGCACTACAGGTTCAAAGTATGGCAGATCACAGAAGGCCACACCAGAGTGTTTTCAGCCTGTTCTTGACACATCACTGAGGGAACTGGTTTACTTTTGTTACAGGGTTTCACAAGGTAACTCGGACTTGGGTGCAAACAGAGGCCTAGTTATGAGCATGTTCCTTCAAAAGGTTTGTGATAAAGGAATGCATTTTATGTAACACTAGTATAATCAGACTTGGGGATATTGCTGTTGGTGCACAAAAATTGTATGACCAAGTGTTTTAGCATTCATGGTTGGATAGCCTTAACTATTGTCAGGATTTCTAACCCGTCCTCTCTCTTCTCACCTCTGACCCTGCCTATGCCAGTGACGTATTCTGTGGCTACCTTCTCTGTACCAGTGTTAGCCGGGTCCCAAGGATTGGTCGCATTGTCGGTGAGGTCACTCCTACCTCCTTCTATCACCAGGGCAGGCTGGTGGACTGTAGGTAGGAACTTGTGCATTGGCCGTTCATTTTGCCAAAATAGGCACTGGCATCTGTTAAAATACATTAAGTTATTTTGTGGGCTGAAGTGATTCAAATAAGCATTTTAAGTTCACCAGAGCTGTTGTCTGTGCTTTTTACTTGCAAAGACGCCCACAGCACATGCTCAGTGGGAAATTCCTAGGCACTTGCCAGTTGCAGGGGCAGTGTGTGCAGACGCAGTGATGGAACCGGCAAGATACAGATCATGCCATTCAGTTCATCAGATCTGTACTACCTCCTAGTAGAACAATGCCATAACTCCACGCTACTCCCCATGTCCCTCCACAATGTTCTCTCTCACACACTCTTGGTTACTTCTGTGTTCACCGTTGCTACGGGCAAGTGGGTTCCACATCCCAGCTGTCTGTTGCAAGCCTCTAGAATTTCATGCCCAAAGTTTAAAACTGTACCCCTCCAACCTCCAAAGTTCATTAGTGGTTACATCAAAACCTGCCATGGTCTTGTACACCTTGATCTGATCTTGTCTCGATATTCTCTGCTGAAAGGAGAGTACCCCTGATTTTCCAGTCCAACCCCACATCCTTGCAACTACTCCAGTAAATCCTTTCTGCACCCACTCTTGGTCCAGTGTACATTGTATACTATCCATTCATATAAGTCATGGCTGTGTATGTGTGCAAACAGATAATTCAAATGTATTTTCACAACTTTTAACCTGCATGAACATAATGATGCATTTATAATGTATGTACAAGTACCTCCACATCTAATAATATCTGTGTCTGATAATGCAATTTTAAGAAATGAAAAAATAGTCTTGTTAGAATCCCTGAGGAGTGTGCTAATGAGTAGATCTTAATTTGGTGCTCAGTTGCACCTAGCTATCACTAGCTATCACTATCTGCCCTACTGCTTGTCCATGACTGGCTGCAACATTGTGGAAATGGTCTTTATTCTTCCCTATTTCATCCTGTCTGTTCAAGGGGAACCTATGAGTGAAGCCATCTGGTACTCTGCTCTGCCTCCTTCACCAGTCATAGTTCCTTGCCAGTGACACTAGCCATATCATATTGACAGTAACCTTCCTCTACTAGAGTGTTGCAGTCAGACCACCTCGTGACTGCTTAGATTAAGACTATAAAATAGAGGAGCAGAAATAGGCCCATCGAGACTGCTCTGCTATTTCATCATGGCTGATCCATTTCTTTCTCAGCCCCAATCTCCTGCCTTCTCCCCCTAACCCTTCATGCCTTGACTATCAATCTCTGCCTTAAATATTCCCAGTGTCTGGCTTCCACAGCCACCTATGGCAACAAATTCCACAGATTCACCACTGTCTGGCTAAAGAAGTTCCTCTTCATCTCCATTATAAATTGATGTCTCTCCATTCTGAGGCTGTGTCCTCTGGTCTTAGACTTTCCCACCATAGGAAACATCCTCACCGCATCTACTGTATCGAAGGCTATCATTCGATAGGTTTCAATGAGGTCACCCTCATTCTGAATTCCAGTGAGTACATGCCCAGGGCCCTCAAATGCTCCTCGTATGATAAGCCTTTCAATTCTGGAATTGTTTTTGTAAACCTACTTTGAAGCCGCTCCAATTTCAGCACATCCTTTCTTAGATAAGGGGCCCAGAACTGCTCACAATACTCCAAGTGAGGCTTCACCAGTGCCTTATAAAGTCTGAACATTACATCCTTGCCTTTATGTTCTATTCCTCTCAAAATGAATGCTTACTACCAGCTCGACCTGCAAATTAATCCTTAGGGAATTCTACCCGAGGACTCCCAAGTCCCTTTGCCACCTCAGAATTTTCTCTCCAATACTGTTGTAAACTTACCAGCAAAGATAGAGAGGTCCATTGAAGTCTGATGGTACTATTTTTAACAGTATTTATTGATAAAAATACACAAAAATAATATCAATGCAAACATACAGATAATATACGTCGTCAATACTAAATCTAAAAGTGCGGGTATAATAATAATCAATAAGAAAAGCTCTGTCGTTGTCTAGGGGATAATGTATTGTCTGATGGAAATATAAAGTTCACTCAGTTCATTCAGGCAGCAGCTTTTGGTTGGAGAGAGAGACGGATTTTTAGAACTTGCCTGTTTTCCTTTTTATGATGTCGATCCTTCAAAATGTCGTCGGTGGTGATCTCTTCCTTAGCTAAGCTGTCTTCCGTGGTAAGGCCTCAATCCCGGGCAACGGGAAAGGACACACATGGGCCCTCCACCGGCTGTCGCTATTAAACGCTGTCACGGGATTTCTAGCGTTTCTCCTGGTGCGTCTAAAGGGGTTGTTCCCCAGACCCTCTTTTATCCTTACTCACGGGGTCTCAGATGTCAATCAGGTTGCCATCCCTCAACCAGCCCACTTTGGTCATTCCCTGAGGGCTTCAAGTAAATAGTACAGTACTCAATACACAATTCCGTCTCCAAGAGACAATGGCCCTTTCCCGTGGCTTTTTATTGCTGAGGGGCCAGGACATTCCAAACCCCTTGTAGATTCTGCGTGTCTTTCTCTCATTTCCTGGGTCTCCTGACCTGAATTAATAGTGATCTTGTGTTTCTCAAAAAGGAGGGGGCTACTTTGTACCCTTTGGCCCCTCAGAGTTGGGGCACAGGATTAACACCCCCTTTCTTCAACGCGTTTTACCATCGGTAAAAATGAAGTAATACAGAGTCTTACAGGATTTTAGAATCTTAACACAATACAAAAGTTTTTTTTTCCACTACAGAGTAATACATTCAATTCAGCATCTAAACGGTTAAAGATTACATAGTCACTTCCTTTAATATCTTAACATCTTGTACCTTATTAAAGTCTTGTAGCATCAGACTCCAATTTAATAACCATCTTTTTTTTTCTTTCCTTCAGCAAACAAAAACTAAAGAGTTGTGATCTTAGCTTACGTGTATACTACAAAAGTTCATGCAAATACTGATCTTTATGTTACTTTCAAACTTAACAGTCAAGCTTCCATGGGGGTTGTCTTGAGTATTCACATGCTTTGTCGAAATCCCTTAAAACCGGCTTCTGCTATTTAAAAATGGCGTCCCATTAACCCTCGCCTCTTTTCCAGTTAATTCCCATGTGGTGAGCTTGTGCACCCTGGCGAAATAGGCTTTCGCCCGCTCCTTTCATAGAAGTTATTTTATCAACAATGTGTTCCAAACTTAGACCATTTTCTGAATTTCCACACAATTCTTTAATTTTATGCAAGTTGCTAGTTTTCTCTTCAGGACCCTTCGGGCTATTAGTTCTCAATGCCAGCGATCCCTCTTTGTTCAAACAGCATTTCGAATTCTGCGGTTTCACACCACACTCTGGAATAACAATAGCGCGTGGGGTCCCTTTAACTTCCAACTCAACCTGTAATTGATTCACAGGTACCGCGGTACCAAGCCATTGTCTCTTTAGCCTGGTTGCTGCTTCTGACATCAATCCAGACTTTAAATTTTCTTCATTCGATTTGGAAACTACACTTTTCCCTTTTCCTTCAATAATAATATTCACCTCACCACCTGTTATCTCCTCACTAACTTTTAACACACCTTCGAGCACAAACAACGGGGAACTCTCACTTCCCACTATTACCAAGGTTAACCCTTTCTTCACTGAACCAAGTCCATCTGACCCACAAGGACTGCATTCCTTTTCAACTGAATCAAATGCCTCAGACTTTTTCTGAGCTCCATTACTAGGTTCAGTACCACGTGCATCCACATCTTGGACACACTCAAATGGGACATTTGCCTCTTCCAGGCTTTCAATACCCGTGCCCTTTTCAAATTCAAAATTCCCCTGATCCTCCCAGCTACTCTCTGGGCAACTCCCTTCTGGAGTAAACTCAACCCCGCGGGCTGAAACAACCTCATCTGCCAACCCAGCAGACTTCCTCAAGGTAATGGCATCCTTTTCATCTAGGACTGCCCTCATTTCATTATTGGGAACATCTATAGAATTTTCAACTTCTTCAAACAGTTCTGCCAAACCAGACAGATCATCCATGTCCAACTCTGGACCTTTTAACAGATTTATCTGTTTCTCATCTTTATTTTGTGCCTCTATTAACTTTTCTCCTGGCTAAGGGCAGGTCTACCTCCTCTCCCTTACTCTCTTTCACTTTACTACTCTTAGTTTTACCACCCTCTAAACCCTCATGGTACAGGGTCGGTAAAAATGTCTCGGCCAAATCGACACTGGCCGGATTTAAACTGCTCTCTGTCTCAGCTGCCTTTCTCGACATGCTGCAAGTGATCGCGCATGTGGGATAGATCTTGGAATTTAGGGGCGGGACCTCCACCGGCTGTCTCGTCAGCTCCATTGCTGACCAAACCTTACCACTGGCTAAATCATTACCCAGAAGGATGTCCGCATCAGTTCTCGGGAATTCTGATCGTACCCCCATTTCAACTGGTCCAGATACCAGCTCACAATTTATAATGATCCTATGCAAGGGCACCGTTTCTGTCCCTTTTCCTATTCCTTTCAAAGCTACCATTCCCATCTTGCGACCAAAATCCAGTACTTTACTGCTAATCAATGGCAGTTCAGCGCCCGTGTCTCTCCAGATCCGCACGGGAACTGGTGGGTCTCCCTCTCTCACAGACACGGTTCCGTTTGACATACATGTCTCGGACCCTGCTCGTACTCTGTCTACCCGGGGCTCTCTTGTTGATTTACTGATCACCACGGCACATCCTATAGGGACTGCTGCTTTCCATTTTCCTGTCTCCTTTCTCGGAGCAAGGCACCTAGATGCAATATGTCGCCCCTTTCCACAATTAAAACAGGTCAAGCCAGGAACTCTCCTGCCATCTTGCCTCTCCTCCTCAATCTTACCACTCGCTTCCGGTGGGACCTCTGCCTCAGCCGGGGGGCTTTCTCTATCGTTCCCACGGTCTCTCTGGTAACTTTTATTCGAGGAAAACTTTGTCTTGTGGGTTAGGGCATATTCATCTGCGAACCTAGCAAATTCGGAGATGGACTTATTCGGCTTCTCATTCAAATACATCCGGATATCCTCCGAAACACAACCTTTAAATTCCTCAATCAGAATTAACTCCCTGAGACGCCAAAAATCCTCTTCCACTATTTCTGCTGTACACCAATGATCCAAGAGCACACCCTTCTCATAGGCAAACTCGGTATACATCTGATTCCACCCTTTCTTTAAATTTCTGAACTTTTGTCTAAACGCTTCAGGTACCAATTCGTAAGTCCGAAGAATGGCCTCCTTTACTTTTTCATAAGTCTCAGCCTCTTCCTCCTCCACAGACAACGCCACATATGCCCGTTTTGCCTTCCCTTTTAACACACTTTGTAACAGCACCACCCATTGCTCTTTGGGCCACTTCTGATTCACTGCCACCTTTTCAAAATGCAAGAAATAACTATCAACATCCGTTTCCTCGAACGGAGCAACTAACCTCAACTCCCAACTAACATCAAACCGCTCCTCTCGGTCTGACCCTTGAGCTCTTCGCTCTTGCCTTAGCTTCTCCATATCCAAGTCATGTTGCCTCTGTTTCTCTGCCTCCCTCTCCTTCTCGGCTCTTTCCTTTTCTTTCTCAGCTGCTTCCAGCTGTTTTAACTGCACTTCATACTCCCTTTGTTTCTCAGCTCTGTCCTGCTCCTTTTCCTTTTCAGCTGCCTCCAGCTGCTTTAGCTGGAGCTCATGCTCCCTTTTCACCTCTAACTCCTTTAGCTGGAGCGTATGCTCCCTTTGCTTGTCGGCCCTTTCTTTTTCTCTCTCGGCTCTTTCTTTCTCCTTCTCAGCTGCTTCCAGCTGCTTTAACTTAATTGCATGTTCCAACCTTAATTTCTCCAACTCTAACTGAGCCGTCCCACTAGCTGGTACCCTTTCAGGGATATTTTCCAATACCTCAGCTGCAAACACATTCATCCCAATATAATACTGAGTTATGGCCTTTCGCACCTCCCGCTTTTTCATTGACAACCTCACCTCTGAGAGGTTTAGCCCCTTTGCCATATTTATCAAGTCCAATTTGGTGGCCGCCTCTAGCGCCTCCAGAGTCGGGTTTTCTATAAATTCATCCACTTCCATCTTTGCTGGTTTCCCGTCTGGCTACCCGCGTAACCAGATCCAAGTTTGGACTTACAAGCCCGATCCACTGCCCTCCCAATTTGGTATCAAATCCCGAGACGAGAACCCCAAGTTGTTACTTACCCCGTAACTGGGTAACTTACCAGCAAAGATAGAGAGGTCCGTTGAAGTCTGATGGTAATATTTTTAACAGTATTTATTGATAAAAATACACAAAAATAATATCAATGCAAACATACAGATAATATACGTCATCAATACTAAATCTAAAAGTGCGGGTATAATAATAATCAATAAGAAATAAGCTCTATCGTTGTCTAGGGGATAATGTATTGTCCGATGGAAATGTAAAAGTCACTTCAGTTCATTCAGGCTGCAGCTTTTGGTTGGAGAGAGAGATGGATTTTTAGAACTTGCCCGTTTTCCTTTTTATGATGTCAATCCTTCAAAATGTCGTCGGTGGTGATCTCTTCCTTAGCTAAGCTGTCTTCCGTGGTAAGCCCTCAATCCCAGGCAACGGGAAAGGACACACGTGGGCCCTCCACCGGCTGTCGCTATTAAACGCTGTCACGGGATTTCTAGCGTTTCTCCTGGTGCGTCTAAAGGGGTTGTTCCCCAGACCCTCTTTTATCCTTACTCACGGGGTCTCAGATGTCAATCAGGTTGGGATGGTGCCATCCCTCAACCAGCCCACTTTGGTCATTCCCTGAGGGCTTCAAATAAATAGCACAGTACTCAATACGCAATTCCGTCTCCAAGAGACAATGGCCGTTTCCCGTGGCTTTTTATCGCTGAGGGGCTAGGACATTCCAAACCCCTTGTGGATTCTGCGTGTCTTTCTCTCATTTCCTGGGTCTCCTGACCTGAATTAATAGTGATCTTGCGATTCTCAAAAAGGAGGGGGCTACCTTGTACCCTTCGGCCCCTCAGAATTGGGGCACAGGCATAACACTGTACAGTTTTATTTCTTATCAAAATGCTTGACCGTACACTTCCTGACACTGTTTTCCATCTGTCACTTCTTTGCCCATTCTGCTAATCAGTTTAAGTCCTTCTGTAGCCTATTTGCTTCCTCAACACTACCTGCCCCTCCAGCTGCCTTCGTATTGTCTACAAACTTGGTCACAAAGCCATCAATTTTGTCATTCCAAATCACTGACATATCATGTAAAAAGTTGTCCCAACACAGACCCCTGTGGAAAACTACAAGTCACCAGCAGCCAACCTGAAAAGCTTCCTTTTATTCCCGCTCTTTGCTTCCTGCCAATTAGCCAAAGCTCTATCCTTGCTAGTATCTTCCCCATAATACCATTGTTAAGCAGCCTCACATGTGCCAATTTATTAGAGGCCTTCTGAAAATCCAAATATACAACATCCACTGATTCTCCTTTGTCTATCCTGCTTGTTATTTCTCCAACAGATTTATCAGGTAAGATTATCCCTTATGGAAACAATGTTGACTTTGGCTATTTTATCATGTACCTCCAAGTACCCTGAACGCACATCCTTAACAATCAATTCCAATATCTTCCCAATGGCTGAAGTCAGGCCAATTGGCCCATAATTTTCTTTCTTCTGCCTCTCTCCCTTCTTTAAGAGTGGAGTGACATTTTAAATTCTCCAGTCCTCCAGAACTATTCCAGAATGTATTGATTTTTGAAAGATCATTACTAATGCCTCCACATTCTCTCCAGCCTCCTCTTCCAGAACCCTGGATTGTAGTCCATCTAGCCCAGGTAACCTATCTACCTTCAGACTTTTCAGTTTCCCTAGCACCTTCTCTTTATTAGTGGCAACTTTACACACTTCTTCCCCGACACTCAAACATCCAGCATACTGCTCGTGTCTTCCACAGTGAATATGATGCAAGATACTCATTCAGTTCTTCTGCCACTTCCTTGTCCCATATTACTACCTCTCCAGCATTACTTTCCAGTGGTGTGATATCTACATTCGCCTCTTTTACTCTCTCTATATATAAAGAAACTTTTGGTATCCTCTTTAATATTACTGGCAAGCTTAACCTTCATATTCCATCTTGTCCTTAATGACCTTTTTAGTTGTCTTCTGTTGGTTTTAAAAACTTACTAATCCTCTAACTTCCCACTAATTTTTGCTGTATTAATTGGCCTTTCTTTGACTTTCATGTTGGCTTTGACTTCTCTTGTCAGCCACTGGTGTGTCATCCTGCCTTCTTTAGGATGCATCTATCCTATGCCTTCTGAATTGCTCCCAGCAATTCCAGCCATTGCTGCTCTGTACTCATCCCTGCTTGTGTCCCAGTGCAATCAATTTTGGCCAGCTCCTATCTCACGCCTCTGTAATTCCCTTTACTTCACTGTAATACTGACAGATCTGACTTTAGCTTCTCCTTCTCAAATTGCAGGGTTAATTCTATCATATTATGATCCTTATCCCCTTTACAGTAAGCTCTCTAATCAATTCCAGTTAATTGTACAACATCTAATCCAGTATAATTGATCGCCTAGTGGTCTCAGCCGTGAACTTCTCTAAAAAGCTATATTGTAGGCATTCTACAAATTCACCCTCTTAGGATCCAGCACCAACCTGATTCTCCCAATCTATTTGCATATTGAAATCCCCCATGACTATCATAATATTGGCCCTCTGACATGTCTTTTCTATCTCCTGTTGTAACTTGTAGACCACATCCTGGCTACTGTTCAGAGGCCTGTATATAATACCAATTAGGATCTGTTTACCTTTGCAGTTTCTTAGCTCTACCCACAGCAATTCTGCAGCTTCCAATCTTATGACACATCTTTCTAAGGACTTTTTCAATCTTTACCATCTGAGCCACCCCACAGCCTCTGCCTGCCTGCCTGTCCTTTCAATACAAAGTGTATCCCTGGATCTTAAGCTCCCAACTATGATTTTCTTTCATCCACGATTCAGTGATGCCCACAATGTTGTACATGCCAGTCTGTAACTGTGCTACAAGTTCATCTACCTTATACCATATACTACGAACATTCAGATATAACGCTTTCAGTCCTGTATTCATCACCCTTTTGGACTTTGTCCTTCTTTTACATTGCAACTCATCCCATTGACTGCAAGTTTGCCCTGTCATCAGCCTGTCCTTGCTAGCAGTCTCACTACACCCCATGTCTGTTTGTAAACCAACTACCCCGCCCTTAGCCCTATCACTCCATTTCCCAAATCCCTGCCAAATTATTTTAAACCTTCCCGAACAGCTCTAGCATTGAATTGCACAGTTCAGGCCCTTTGGCCCATGAATTTGTGCCAACCTGTATAAACCTACCCCATGCTAAATCTAACCCTTCCCTCCTACATAGCCCAGAGCCCCCCATTATATCCCAGGATTATCCCTTTCATCTTTCTTGAACAATGGAACATTTTCCATTCTCAACTCCTCTATTACTTCTTCTACGTCGAAGGAGAATGCAGAGATTGTCATCACCCCCCAGCAATCTCTTTCTTCCCATTAGTAACCTGGGGTACATTCAGTCTGCTCCCAGGGACTTATCTATCCTAATGTTTTTCAGAAGCTCCAACGCTACTTCTTTCTTAACTTCGACATGTTCCAGCACATTTGCCTGTTCTATGGTGATCTCACATTCATCAATGGTAAATAATGAAGCAAAGTTTTCAATAAGGACCTCTCCTATGTCCTCCGTCTCCTAGCACGTTTCCCCCTTTATCAGTGAGCTATCCTACCCTCCCTGCAGTCATCCTTCTGTTCTTCACGTACATGTGGAATGCCTTAGGAATTTCCTTAAACCTACTCACCAAGGCCGCCTTTTGTCCCCTTCTAGCTGTTCAGTGTCCCTTCTTAAGCTCTTTCCTGGCTACCTAGAACTCTCAATTCCCTTTTGATTTTTGCTTCTTAAACCTGAAGTATGGCTTCTGTCTTCCTCTTGACTAAACGTTTCACCTCTCTTGCCAACTCTCTTCACCCTGCCTCAGTGTAACAAAGCTATCTGGATGCCTGAACAACCTCCACATTTCCACAGTATATTTCCTTGAAAACTTCTGTTCCCAATTTATGCTCCTAAGTTCCTGCCTAGTACCGTCATAATTAGCCCAATCCCAATTAAAATATTTCCAATATCTTCTGCTCCTATCCCTGTCTATGGCTATGCTAAAAATCAATGAATTGTCATTATCTCCAAAGTGTTTGCCCATCTGACCAGGTCCATTACCTAGTACTAGATCCAGTTACGGCCCTTCCTCTAGTTCATCTATCCAAACACTGTGATAGGGACCCTTCCTGGACATGCCTAACAAGTTCTTTCTAATCCAAACCTTTTGTACTATGGAAGTCCAATTAATACTAGGGAAGTTGAAGTCCCTGTGGATATCAACCCTGTTATTTTTGCACCATTCCAAAATCTGTTTACTTAGCTGCTCCTCAGTGTCTCTGTTACTTCTGGGGAACCTATCGCTTACTACCAATTGAGTGATAGGTTCCTTCCTGTTTCTGACATCCACCCACACAAACTCAGCAGGTGATCCCTCTGTGACATCCTCACTTTCTGCAGCTTTAATACTGCCCTTGATTAGCAAAGCCATTTCCCCCACTAAAGGAAAACATCAGCATGTTATTACTATTCCCTGCTTTCCTTCCTTGAACTTCACACTGGCTCCTTCCTCCACTATCAACCACCACCCCCCCGCCCCCATCCTTCTGCAATGCTATCATTCCCTAAAACCTTCCTCTGTGGACCAGCTTCTGGCCATTGTCTAAATCTCCCCCCCCCCCCATGTCAGGTGATGTCCAATAACACACCTGTGAAGCACTTTAGAGCATTTTAAAGTTTTGCATGTCATTTTCTGGGCAAGATGTTCTCCACTATTCTGTCGTTTACTATTTTCCAGTGGTAGTCACATCATTATGGATGATGGGACAGACCTGGGCTACGTTGAAGATGGTACTCCCTGCGGACCATCCATGATGTGCTCGGACAGGAAATGCCAACCCATCCAGTCGTTCAACATCAGTAATTGTCCAAGTGGATCATCAACAAAGATATGCTCTGGACATGGGGTGAGCGTGACCGTGTGTGTAAATGATAGAAAGTGAACATGTACCACTCTCTCAGGCTAGTTTTCTGGTTAGATCACCAATAAATGCTCGGAAGAAATGACCGAGCACTCTCTCTTATCCACTTCGGAAACTTTGCCGCACATCCTCTGGCAGCACTGTCTTTGGGACAGTAGCCATGCCTCACTAACACTTCTGCCCAGAGACATGACCCCATTATCTTGACTGAGGTTCAAGTCCAGTGCTGAAGGAGTGCTATATTGTCAAAGGTACCAGCTTTCAAATGAAACATTGCATCAAGGCTACACTGTGCCCTAGTTTGCAAGTAAAAATCAAAGACTGCATCATATAGTTGTACAGCCATAGAATAGCAGAGTTGTATAGATCAGAAATGGGCCATTGGTTCCATCGGTGACAGGGCAATTGCGTCCTGGACAACTGTGTCCCGGTCATAGGCGTCCCTGGACATTTGTGTCTGTTTTTTTTTGCATCCTGGACATTTGTGTCCCAATATATGTGTATCTCATAAAAGATACAATTTTACATATTCATGCATTTTTTATCAAAACCAGTTTTATTAATTAAAAAAGGGATTGTAGCACGCATTTTATTGATTAAAAATTTTAGTTTATAAGTCCAAACTTAAAAAGTATGCGTGTTGTGGGCAACCCCTCATAGGAAACTCATTTGTCCTCAGGATTGCAATCCTGTGCCCACTTCTGCCTCTTGCTTGGCCAATGTGTGTAACTTCAAATTATGCAATGTTTCGTTGGTTCTTGTGAGGATATTGTGGTTTATAAGTAGCTCAGTCGCAAATGAGGCACCCCTCATTTGCCTACAATTACCCTAATTGATTAGACAGTTGCTTTTTGAGCTGAGTTAAGAGGCTTAGCATGTATATCACGGGATTTGTTACCCGGTAATAGTTACCTATAGTGGGACTCAAACGACCAGGATGCAAATAAAACTAGATGAAAATGTCCAGGGACACTATTGATCGGGACACAATTGTCCAGGACGCAAATACCCTAGTACCGGTTGCATCACATCCAATGCTGATCTTCTTGTCTATCTATGTTAATCCCACTTGTCCACATTAGGACAGCTTCTTTCTATGTTTTGCTTATTTAAGTGTCCGTCTAAGTGTACTTGTATCAGATTGCACCACCACCTCTAGCAGCTTTTTATTTTATTTTGAGATATAGCACAGAGTAGACACTTTTGTCCCTTGGAGCCGCACCACCAGCAACCCCTGATTTAACCCTTGCCTAATCACAATGACCAATTAACCTACTAACCTGTACGTCTTTGGACTGTAGGTGAAATTTAGAGCACTTGGCGGAGACCCACACATTCCACGGGGAGAATATACAAACTCCTTACAGAGGACACTGGGACTGAACTCTGAACTCTGCCCTGAGCTGCAATAGCATCATGCTAGCTGTTACACTACCGTGCACCCGTTACCATAGCTTGTTCAGATATCAGCAACTGTGTTAAGAAATTGCCCTTCAGATTCCATTTAAGGCTTCTGCCTCTTGCATTAAACCTAAACCTTTTTGAGAAAAAGATTTTGGCTATCTATATGTCACTTAAAATTTTATATACCTCAGCTCACCTCTCAACCTCCTTTGCTCCAGGACAAACTCAACCTTCCCAATCTGTCCCCATCACTAAAGTCTGTCAATTCAGGCAACATCCTGATGAATCTTCTCTCCATTCTCTCCAGTGCAACCACATCCTCTACAGTGTGGCGACCAGCAATGCATATAATTCAGAGAAAAGCAGAGGAATTTTGTCCTTTGTCTTATTTATTATGTATTCCTGAAGTAACTTTTGAGAACAGACTGGGTTGGCAATATCACTGTGAGGGGGCTCGCTATGTGAACCTTGCTTCATTATAAGACTGCAATACTACTGCATCTGTAATGTACTCTGAGAAAGCACAAGGTGCTATTTAAGTACAAGTTCTTTCCAAAATTACAGCTGCCATTCCCAATGAAACTGCTAGTGAGCTCTGGTTATACTGGATCTGTGTGTTTGCTTCAGAAAGTCACTAAGGGTCAGGCTTTGGAGCTGATCAGAGGAGGAGAAAGGGGTGGGCAACATGTTTAGAAACACGGGAGGGATTACAGCACGTGAGGAGACCTACATTCATTCACAGGCTCTGGTCATCTTGTGGTGTCCTGACTCAGCCTATCTCCACTTCACACCAGGGTTATTAACCATGGTCTGATGTACACAGACAGCTTTCTTGTCCTATCAGTCTAGTCAAGTTCAAGTTTATTGTCATTCGACTCTACACATAGAAACATAGAAAACCTACAGCACAATACAGGCCCTTCGGCCCACAAAGTTGTGCCAAACGTTTCCCTACCTTAGAAATTACTAGGCTTACCAAAAGCCCTCTATTTTGCTAAGCTCCATGTACCTATCTAAAAGCCTTTTTTAAAAACCCTATAGTATCCGCCTCCACCACCGTTGCCGGCAGCCCATTCCACGCACTAACTGCTCTCTGAGTAAAAAACTTAACTCTGACATCTCCTCTGTACCTACTCCCCAGCACCTTAAACCTGTGTCCTCTTGTGGCAACTACTTCAACCCTGGGAAAAAGCCTCTGACTATCCACGCGATCAATACCTCTCATCATCTTGTACACCTCTATCAGGTCACCTCTCATCCTCCTTCACTCCAAGGAGAACAGGCTGAGTTCACTCAACTTATTCTCATAAGGCATGCTCCCCAATCCAGGCAACATCCTTGTAAACCTCCTCTGCACCCTTTCTATGATTTCCACATCCTTCCTGTAGTGAGGCGACTAGAACTGAGCACAGTACTCCAAGTGGGGTCTAACCAGGGTCCTATATAGCTGCAACATTACCTCTCGGCTCCTAAACTCAATTCCATGATTGATGAAGGCCAATACACCATATGCCTTCTTAACCATAGAGTCGACCTGTGCATCTGCTTTGAGCGTCCTATGGACTCGGACTCCAAGACTGTACACATGTATACAGATAAATGAAACAAAGTTCCTCTGGGAACAAGGGGCAAAACACAGTGCATAAATCACATAGAGCACATAAAGTAAAAACACAATTATACCAGGCAATTAAAAAAATCTGTAGATGTACAAGTTGACATAAGGTGTATATACGACATACAGTATAATTAAATACACAACAGTATAATGTTACTGGCAACATCATAACTAATGTGGGCTGGCTGGCAGCAGGGTGTTCAGAAATCTACCTGCTTTGGAAAGAAGCTGGTACCAGTCCTTGTTCTTATACTGCAGTACCTTCTGCCTGACAGTTTATGGGATGGATGGGAAGGGTCCTTCACAATACTGAGGGCAGTGCAAAAGCAGTGATTCTGGATTATATCCTGCATGGCGGGGGGGGGGGGGGGAACGGCAGTGAGAGACCCTGATGATTCTCTCAGCAGTCCTCACCATCCATTGCAGGGTCTAGCAGTCAGGTGCCCTGCAAAATTCCATACCAGGCGGTGACACAGCTGGTCAGGATGCCTCCTTCCCTCAATAGTATTTTTAATGCATTCAAAGAAGGATAAGAAAGGCTTTTCCTCTCCCGGCTTATTTGAGCCTCTGTGTTGGTTGCAGCTTTGCAGTAACGAGGGAACCTGCATCTGTGAGGGTACCTGGGCAGGAACAGACTGCAGCATGTACGATCCCAAGCGTCGAGAAACTGAGAAGCCACCAGAGGGCCCCAAGGGTTTGTTTGCTTTCACTCACAGCCTCTTTCTTGTGATCATTGATGCTCCATTGTATCTCTGTGTTCCTTTTATTCATCACAGTGTGCTTAACACGTACCAAAACAAGCAGAATTTGGCATTTTCAATAGACTAGAGCTCATGAGGACTAGGAAAGCCGGGCAGCTGGTAAAAGACAATCATTGTGAATCTATCTACATTTATTTTCCCCATGCGTTGTTCAATATATTTCCCCAACCTCCCCTCTATGTCTCATCACCATGGTTATTTTAGGGTTTCTAAGTTACTGTCATTTTGTAAATGGGTAGAGGGGCAGGGGCGATTTGGTCTTTGCTCCAGTATTTCCCTCCCAGTTGGCTGTCTACCCTCTTCCACCCCTTATAAAAATAGAGCTGCCCATGTGTGATATCAGACTGAAGTAACTACAGAGTTGGTCTCTTCTCTGATCCCACCCTCTAGCGGGAGTTGTCTCTGTCAGGAAGAGAATCTCAGTGGAGTGACCTCTACCATTGATTCAGAGTTCAAACCTTGCAGTGGCTCCTGACATTTACTTCTGTGGCACTGCCAACCCATGGAATTTAGAGAACAGGTGGGGGTCGGGGAGGGACTGGCGACACCCATTGTGAATAAAGGGGGATTGTGAAGCTACAAAGAGGGTAGAACAGGAGGCAAAATCACAGTTACAGAGAATGGTTGCCTGTCCAGAGATGTAGGTGGCAAGACTGAGTGAACTTGCCAGGCATTTAGCTCAGTAGAACAGTGCTTTGCAGGAGTTGCAGCTGAGATTCAGAAGAACATAGCAGAAGCAAGCTTCAATGGATAGCAGCCTAGCCTTGATGGAGTGAGGCATAGAATGGAACTGGAAGACATGGCAGTGCATTGTGGACTGAAGAGGAACTCTAAATTGATAAAGGACTAGAGGATTAAATGTTTCTTCTGTAAGGCACACTGGAGGTAACAGGAACATCAGAAGGAATTGTCCTTTGAATAAAAGGAGAGGACACAAGACAATCTGTGACAACATCAAGGAGTTTTAAGTAGTTTCAAGATCAAGTTTTTCACTGAAAATTAGGGAGAACTAAAGCATGAGTAACAAGGTAAAGGTAGACAGAGAGGAGCCTCACCATGGAATTGGGCATTGAATGGCTGAGACCTCAACAAGATGGGACATTGAATCAAAACATTAGATAATGTGTATGATCAACTATTTTTCACTTTGTTCTCATTGTGTTTCTGCTTCAGGTTACAGCAGCCTGCAACTGGCCCAACATTTAGGTTTCGAAGTTGGTCTTGCCAGGAGTTACATCTCCTGAAAAGTTGATTAAATGCTCTTGCCAGAAGAGAGCAGAGCAGATAGAAGTGACTGGGGTTCCACTGAAAACTTACTCAGCAGTAAAGGGCATTCTGGCATTCTGTGCATTGACAGGAGGAGTCCTACAACATTTGGCAGATTCCACCCAGTCCCCAGTAGGACAGAACAGAGTCTGTGGAGAGAGCAGAGTTATACCCCTAACTTGGTGTGGTATCTGGTGTTAGAATTTTAGAGGCTAGTGGGAGTGGGATACCAGATTTGTGCAGGTAAAGATGGGGTTTGGCCAGGCCACGTCCATTATTATTGTACGGTTATAACAGGAGCCTTCCTCTCTACCAGTGAGAGTATCTGACATTGCTCTGGGACTCTGAACTGCAGTAGTTCTCATCCCCTAGCTGATAAACAAAAGGGGTGGGGTTGGTGGGAGGGGTGAAAATTCATTGAGTGCTAATCTCAAATACAAAAATGTTGTTTCAACCCTACATTTTTATGGGAGAGGTATTTAGACAGGCAGGGAAGGGAGTACGTGCAGGTAGATTTGCTTGCAGTTTAAATTGGCATCATGGTATGCTGGGCCGAGGGGCCTGTACTGTGTTGTACTGTTCAATGTTTTAGCAAAGGGGGAAGGGGAGAGGTGACCAACTTGCTCTCAGGAGGTGCGCTCTGAGGCTAGGAAAATAAACTGCTGGAGGACCTCAGCAGGTCAGGCAGCATCTGTGGAGGCAGAGGGATGGTCAATTCTGTACTAGAGTTTATTGCATCCAACTCCAGCGTCTGCAATCACTTGTATCTCTGGTAGAGACAAGCTGGAGCAAAGGCCATCTCCAGAGGTGAGGGAATGGCAGTGGGGAACGTGTTAGTGTTTTTCATGTGGGGGGGGGGGGAAGTCATCAAATGAACTGCTTTTTCAGACATGGAGCCTTCTTCACTCATCAATCTTACCACAGGTTCTTGCCACATGCAGTTCTCTACACTGACTGAAAACAAGTACAACCAGAGTTCTTCACACACTGATCACGATAATGGAAGGAGACACAACATTCTCCTGTTTGCTCGTCTCTGAGTAATAACAGCATCATATGGATGCCAATATTAAATAAGAGTTTTGTGATGAATTAAATTGAAAATAATAGCTAGAAAACAAATTGACCGATAGTAATCTAATCAGTGGCAGTTACTGAGCTAATGAAGACTTTATAAGGTCAGCTGATTACTGAAATTAAAATAATAGCCTTGAATATCTTATCTGTGATTTTAATCAAAAGAGCAGTGGAGCAGGTATCGGTTTCCATCTGCACTTTTAGACGCAATGTTTTCTTTTGTTGTGCGTGCCTTTGCTCTTGGAGGCTCTGGGTAGTGAGAAGACTGATTATTTCCTGGCATGATAGAGTCACTAACAAGTATTGAGTATGAGCTGTCCAGTTAATCCCACTCCAGACCACTTCCTGCAACTCTATAAGATTCGTCCCCCTTCTGGGTTTTTAATCTTCAGTTGAAAGCTGCTATTGAATCTGCTTCCTTTATCATTTCCAAGCTGATAATCAGACACAGCCGTGAAAGAGGTTTCATCTTTGAATCATTTATTGAATCATTTGTTGTCTAGTTTCCAGTGCTTCATGTTTAGAAACTGTTGCCTCCCCAAACCTTTCATGACATTGAATGGCTGGATTAAATCTCTTGACAAGAACTTGCGGGTCAGTTAGAAGACAGTTGATCAACAATGCGGCTTCCCTTAGTCTGCTGGCCAGCGCAGGCAAAGTTAATCCAGTGGCTGCGTCAAGTGAGGCTGTTAGCAAGCTACTCATTAATGGACTTAACATTTCAAAATGCTCATCCGTAAGAGAAGTATACTCTAGTTTCATTGGATTGCACAGTGGCACAGATGTTGGGATTACTGCAACACACACAAAATGCTGGAGGAACTCAGCAAGCCAGACAGCATCTATGGAATAAAGTTCAGTTAACATTTCAGACACAGACCCTTCATGTTGGCTGAACATCGATTTCTCAAACTTCCAGTAATGCCTTGACCCCTCCCCCTTTCACCATTTCCCGTCCCCTTGTCCCTCTCTCCTGTTATCTCCTTGCCCGCCCATCACCTCCCTCTGGTGCTCCTTCATTTCCCCCCCTCTTCTTCCTTCCATGACCTTCTGTTCCTTTCACCAATCAACTTCCTAGCTCTTTGCTTCATCCCACCCTCTCCAAGTTTCACCTATCATCTGGCATTTCTCTCTTCTCCCTCCCCCCCCCACCCCTTCCACCTTTCAAATCTACTCCTCCCGACTGTAATTTTTTCCATAGATGCTGCCTGGCCTGCTGAGTTCCTCCAGGATTTTGTGTGTGGTGCTGGGTTATGGTGCCATTCATGTAATGGACTGGGTTGAGAGTGAAACAGGACTAGTGTGGAAGGGTGGCTGGTGGTCAGCACAGGCTCAGAGAGGGCAAAAGACCTGTTTCTGTGATGTGTGACTCATTCTTTGAAGAGCTGCATTTCCACTTCCAACACCTCTTTTCATTCTGATGCTTGTTACCTTTACAGTATTACTTTTTATTTCTTTTTCTGTTAAACTTCCAGATATCTGGTTGTCTATTAGATTAGGATCTAAACAATTGACTCTCGTGAGTTTGTTTTGACAGGAACATCTAGCCCCCATCAGCCCCGTTCCCCTTCTTAGAATCATAGAGAAAAAGGCATGGAAGCAGGCCTTTCGGCCCTCTGAGTCCATGCTGTCTACCTATTACCCATTTACTGTATGTTAATCCTAGTCCAGCTCATTTTATTCTTCCCACATTCCAATCATCTCACCCCAGATTCCACCAGCCACCTACATGCTGGAGTCAGTTTACAGGGGCCAATTAACCCATCAACCTGCATTGCTTTGGGATGTAGAAAGAAGCTGAAACACCCACAGGAGTTCAACACATTCAGGGGGAAAATGTGCAATCTCCCCACAGACAGCACTGGAGGTCAGGCTAGAGCTTACTTTACTGGAATGGTGAGGCACCAGTGCTACCCATTGCACTGCCGTCCCTTTGTATTTGCTGTCACTCTTGTGCACGGTGATTGAAGTGAAGACTGGCTTCTTGTGGCATTAACAGAGGATGGTTAGGAAGGGAGTGCGCTCGTCACTTCTCACACTCATTCTGGCCGTTGTAGACACGAGTCTGATGTACAACCCAGAGCCGGGCAGCCTCTTCTAAACCCCTCTCATCTCCCCAATGTCAATATTCCTTTGGCTCTGAAAGAGTTTATTGATCATCTTTTTTGTGCAGGCGATGGAAGATGAGGGGGGTGTGGTTGGTGTTGGTGAGGTTCATGAACAAGTTCGACAGGTTGGATCATTCAGGTAGTAGTGCAAATTGTAATTGGAAGTTAATTCAAACACTCCACTCCACTTTGTAAATACACCATGTTAGATGCCTTGGAACCTGGCAAGTAAGACAGACAACTCTGTCCAAATGGAGAAAGAGTGGGTTGCTGATTAACATTCACAAGACACTCTTATCATAGACAACTTGTATTATACATATAATGATAGAGATGGAAGCTATTCAGTCCATTGATTCATAGGAAGTCCCTTTGCACTGTACAAAGTATTTTGTTATGTGGAGGAAAGGAATTTAAAGGCCAATGGCTAAACATGATCAGAACCTGCTTTGTGCAGTTCCTTTCTGCACGTGGAAGCCAGCAGGTGTGTGTAGTGACAGCAATTCGCATTTTACTGTCTCTTGTGTACTGGAGTCCATTAACTGTGGCTACCTCACACAGAAACAAGAGAGTTGAAGCTCATTGCTGGGTGAATTCAGGGCACCACCTGGAGATTGCGAGGTCTCTCATCTTCAAGAAGTTGCCCTGGTGCTTGCTCTCACCTTTGCTCCAAACGATGAACAGCTTAACAATAAACGGCACTGATTGTCCATAGCAATGCTGCTGTGATATTCGTGATCAGGCTTGGCACTGTTGCAACAGTGCAGTAGAAAGGGTACCCTCATTTAGGGTTGCTGTTTTCTAGACTCGGCTCAAAGCCCTCAGGTGTGAGGTGAATGGGACACTGGTTATGTGGTTATATTTTCATTAGTCTTGAGTCAGGAAGACTGTCTTACAACAGAATGTGGTAGACTTGAGGTGAAAGAGTGAGATGAGTAGTTGAGAATAGTGTAGTGCCCATTCCCCAATGTTAACCCAGCTCCTGGTCTGATGAACGCAGATGAACTCTTAACACCCCAAAGCCCACGTGCATCTTGAACAGACTTGTACTCCAAATTTGGACTGTTGCGTTTTTCTATATAAAACGCTGCTTGTTTTGGTAAACCTGTTAAGAGTGTTAAAAGATGACATGTTGCCTATACAGGAAGGGAAAAATCAACAAACACCATCCTTTGGAGCAGAAAGCAATATTAAGATCATTTTCATTTCATTTTCCAAAATCTCCCAGCAATTTCCCATCCATTTGTATTTCAGTTGATGCATTTGGTATTGATTAGCAGAGACAAAAATCTCTGCCTGTTCTGCTACCCTGGGGTCTGGGGACTTCCTACAGTGTCTGCCTGTACTGACCATTGCCTCTAGCCCGTGCTTGCATGCAGTCTTGTTCAAAGAGCTTCCTGTAGCTGTAGGAGCCAAATGCCTTTCTGTGAATTTGTTGATTTGGACCTTGAATGAAAATGCATACTAAGCAATTTGGGGGTAGTGTGGGGGTGGATGGGGGATGCAAAATCACTGGTTTGTTTCTGTAAAATGTTCTTTCTTCTTCCATTCTGTTCTTACAGGAAACTAGTTTTCAGTCACCCTGTTTTCCGTTATGAAAAGAGTGAAAATTGTTTGATCTGCATTTATATAAAAAACACAATTGATTTTTTTTAAAAACATGTTTGACTTGTAGCATTTATCTGTTGATGGTGTTACTTTAAAGTATCCCTTTTTCCCTCTACACAGTGAGCTTGGCCACTAACAGGCTGATAGGTGCAGTGGCAGGGACCATTCTGGCTCTGGGGGTGATTTTTGGAGGAACTGGGTGGGGAATAGAGTAAGCATCCTTCTTGGTCTCCAAGTCATTGGTATTGGTGACAGTGTGTGTGCGTGTGTGTGTTTATATGTGTGTATGTATGTGTGTGTATATGTGTGTGAGTGTGGTACACGTTAAACCTGAGGCCTCTGTGCGTTTTGTCTTATTGGCTTTCTGTTGGTGTGATTGACTGTATTTCCATGTCATGTGATTGACCCGCGTCTGTAACGTGACTTTTTTTGCTTGTGTGGTGTTGAAACCCTCTCCTTTCTGGGGCATGTGGGGCATTAAAGGGGGGGAGGGGTTTAAATAATGAGTAAAGGTACACAGGAAGGCACAGTAGCATGGTGCTTGAGTCTTTTATTTCTGCTTTCAGGTGTGTCAGGTGTAACAGGTTGCCAAGCAACCAGCTCTGACTAGGCCCCAAAGTCCTCTTGCATTAAATCTCTCAGTGGAAGGAAATGCAGCAAGGACTTTTGAAACCCACTCTAAGTTCTAGTCTAGTCATCTAGACAAGGTGTTGAGAGGTGGACACTGGCCCAAGCTCTGACCTGTGGTCTCGCATCTTCTCCAAATTACTCAGCCGAGATCTGCAAGAGTAATTCTAATCGGATTGAGAATGGGGATAAAGGCTTCATCCTTCTGGTCTATGTTCAAGCCTAACTGTTCTTGCAATCACAACTGGTGCATGGTCAAATTGCAGGAGTTACACCCAGCAGAAACTGCAAAGATCACAGGCGCTCCACCAAGTAATGTATGGTGTTAAACAAAAAAAGTACCAGGAGCAAAATGAAATGAAACAGCAGAGTAACCAGTTAATGGTAATGTAGCAGTCACCTTACTAAGTATTGCTGGTACAATTTTCTTTAATTGAATTAGATTTTACAAGTTGACTCTAAATGAGAGGAAATCACCGCCAATTGGGTCACCTGGCCAATTGTACTCTTGTATTGACACAACCAAGTTCTT